>NC_070595.1:6054556-6417056 GCF_027409825.1 Scomber japonicus | reverse complement strand
TTCAGTTGTAAACTCCTCACCCCCACCAGCTGCCTCAGGGTCTCACAAACATTTCCTCTTTCTTTTTGTCACCGTGCATCTCTGCCATCACAGTGCTGACAGCTATATTTTCACTTTTTTGAGTCCTGTAATTCCTCTGCTGACACTGCTAAAAATGTGATGTCCAATATAAGTGGACTTGAAGCCCTGCAGTGTGAAATTCACATGGTTGAATTCAACTTTCCCACAAACTGACTTAGAAAACTCACACAGGCAAATCTAAAAGAATAAGGTAAGGGAGGTGTAGGATAAGAAGATAAAAATGTTCTTACATGAGACCCATTGACTATTACTCTCTATGTATAGAGAGAGGTTTATGGCGCTTTTCCACTATACAGTTCTAGCACTCCTCGGCTTGACTCAACTCGACTTTACTCGGATTAGTAACAAGAAAGACCTTTTCCATTACAGTACCTACTCAACGTGGGCGGGGTCTTCATAGCAGGGCTGCGTGAAACTAACCCTAACCCTAACCCCAAACCACAAAGCAAGAGAAGAGAGCTGAATCATTTTAACGCTGTTGCCAGTATTGATTCTCGTGTTGGACGGCTCTTCCAGTGATGACTCTCTGACCAATCAGTGGCCGGTAGTCCGTTGACGTCACATTTTAGTATCGGCTTGGCTCACTTGGAACCTTGCTAGAGCAGGTACTAAAAAAGGAGCAGGTACCAGGTGTTATCCCTAATGGAAAAGCGAAACAAAAACGAGCATGGTCGAGTCGAGCCGAGTAGTGCTAGAACTGTATAGTGGAAAAGCGCCATTAGGCTTTTCCTATTAATTTCAATACTGCAAGTCTCATTGGAGACAATTAATGGCTATTATAGTAGATCAAATGCACTTTAACCACATTACCCAGGACAACAAGGGCAAAAATAGCTGGTACACTGACTGACAATTCATTTGTGGTAATTTCATTAATTATAATTTTGTTTGGCAATGTGGGAATATGTCCTGCTGTGAAAATATGGTCCCCTGCATCACTTGTTAAGATCTTCATTTTATGATTTTGATGTTGTGCTACATCATGTTACAGTTCTAAATGAATGTGTTCATTCTGGGATAAGAATATTGTTCACATTACGCACAGAGAAGGGAAGGAACAGGGGATTTTATAGGTTCCTATCAGCTCATGTGTATCCTGGGGACCCAAACCAACTTAATCTATCCATGCCTTTCCAAACTCAGCTTGTTAGTTAGTTTTAGTTGCAATGCAATGTAAAGAGTCAAAGAGGTCAAGCAGTAATAAAATACTAGATGACATGGCAGAATAGAAATCAGGACAAGGAAAGCAACTGCTACTGCTACAGTTAGTAGAGACAGTCCACGAAGGAGAAGAGAGTGTGAATGCAAGGGTGTGAGGTGTGGAGAAGATGGAGGAGAAAGCAGAGGGTAAAAGAGTGTAAAGTACGGATGGTTGGGGGAGGGTAGGAGGTTATGTACAGGTCACAGTTTC
Source organism: Scomber japonicus (assembly GCF_027409825.1). NCBI lineage: Eukaryota > Metazoa > Chordata > Actinopteri > Scombriformes > Scombridae > Scomber > Scomber japonicus. The sequence continues at coordinate 6,415,564 of NC_070595.1, read as the reverse complement.
ACACCTACAGTAAGTAAAAAGCTGCATTTATTGTTAAAGGATCAGTCTGACGATATTGTACATTTTCTAATAAATCTCATGAAAACACCAAAACCAACAATGAATTTTGAGTGTATTAAAGCCTGACACATCTTGATTGTAATCCACAGTTACTAAACTATTATAAACTCCATAACACACCGTTACACAGGGTGAAATGTTCTCTTTATTATCATGAACACATATACTGTAATGTATTTTGACTCAATCCTGCATACACCATCCTGGAGCCTTGTGAGCACTTTGTTTCACAAATGATCAGCACTCGCAAAGTTCTGATAAATGAATGCATCCAACAGAACTCTCACATGGTCATGCATGGATTGCGAGAATGGAATGAATACAAACTGCAAATTTGGTTCCAGGTACTGCAAGTCGACAAAGGGCATTGAGTACGTAGGCCTATTAATCCACCACTGAAAATAGTTATGTCAATAGTCATGTCAATTTCATTTATATAGCGCCAAATCACAACACGTTATCTCAGGGCACATCTCACATAGAGCAGGTCTACACCGTAGTCTGTAATTTAGTCACTTAGTGACAGTGGCAAGGAAAAACTCTCAAAGAAACCTTGAGAAGAAATAGGCTCTAGGGGGGCGGCAATCTGCCTTGACCAGTTGGGTTAAGAGAGAAAGAAGAAGAGAGAGACCCAGAGATGCACAGCAACAACAATAATAACAATAACAATAGTAATAATAGAAATATGACAAATAATAATAGTAGTAGCAGAGGTCATCAAGCTGGATTGCAGGGTCAGCAGGTGGTCTGAAACCTAAGACAAGAAAGCATAAAACTCTTGGGGAAGATGTCGTGTCAGTAACATGCATTAATGGAGCATGAATGTGTACAGATGGAGAGGAGAAAGTTCCCAACAAATTCATCATTACCCCCTGCTTGCATAACATTTGCTAAATACTGCGGTACCCAGCTGTTTTAAGCAATTAGACTGATAGACTAGCAGCAAGGACAGCATGAACCCTGGCTTTTATACCCAGCACTTACTAAGATATGCTGTAGCTTCCCTTTGACTTTGCATTTAAAAAGGAATATCTTTACCATTTTAAAACTTATTTCCCAAAGTAGCACACACACATTCTTTAAACCTATTAGTTGGACCTTTTTTTTTTTTTAACACAGTGTATATGGTGCATTTTTGATAAGTTAAAAACTGGTAAGTTACAGGGTCTATGACATTTGTCCATGTGGTTTAGTCAAATTTGAAATTAAACACATGAATATCTTGCACACATTCTTTTTTTGTGGACCAAGCATAACATTTTAATCCATTTTGAGAAAATATATTAGAGGATTATGGCAAAAATGTCTAAGTGGTGTAACCATAAAAACTTTGTACCAAATAATTCAACTTGCTTAAAAACACTAACTTCTCAATAAAACACCATATCCACTAGTTTGGCATGATCTTACATTATAACTTTTTATATTAAATAAAGGTAATGGAATACAATTGTTCTAAATATTACATTTAATTTGGAGAATCATGTCAATCAGGAACCATTTACATTTTTTTAAATTAAGTCATTATTTGTATAAGTCCACTTAAATACACTGTAGGTGGATCAAATATGTAATATTTGTCATTCTTTTGTGGTTACACCATTTGACATTTTCAGGAGCATTCAGTCTCACTTTTCGTAAAAAATGATGCGAATGTCATTTCAAATGACATAAAACTAACAAAAATACAAAATGTACATTTTAACAAACCTGATGCTGCTTTTAAAACTATTTTTAAGAAATTTTTTAATTGCTCACCTTGCCGACCCTTATTTGTCACTGACACTACAATATGATTTGGTAAAGTGAGTTGGTAATTTCTCCATGGTTAGTTAACTATAAAGTGAGACAAATTTACTTAAAACGAAAGAAAAACACTTTCTTCCTCTTACAAATGCAATGCTGAATTCACAAGTAATAAAACACACTCTTGCACAATTCAACACACTCAGATGTTTTGCTGCAACAGCTTTACTCAGTCTGATATGACCTTATGGCAGCTAATGCTTTCCAATGTTAGGTAGACATTGCCAAGTCAATTTGTTGACTTTTTGACTCTGCTGTACTTGTACATCTTTTACACCGTGTTTTAGCATCTCAGTGCTAAATGGTTTCATCACATTACAGCAATAAGTAAACACAACATACCAACATGTGTCATCTAATTGCCTTAATGGCCTGATGATTGATGTTTGTAATGAATTTTATAAAACCTCAATACTATTACATCATCCAATGTTGAAATGCTGTTTCTCAAGATTGGTCCAAAACCATCATTTTCTCGAGTGCTTTTCTTTTTTTAACACAAACTGTCAAGAGAAAATAAAACAGAGAAGAGGATTTGAAATGAGAAAGGAGGTGAGGAGAAACTTAGGAGAAGAGAAAAAGTAAGAGTAAAGGCAGGAGGGAAGAGGAGAGGAGCCAAGATCAAAGGCAGGATCCTGCTGATGGAGACGCTGATAGTAACTGTCTCTCCTCCATTATTCATCAGACAGCTGTGCTGTAAGTAGGTTAAACTTTTCAGAGAGAGAGAGCCAGAGATATGAGGAAGGAGAGACAGTGAAGTAGACGGATAAACAGATATACTGGAATAATAAGAGAAATAAAGAGGAACCGAGGATTGTTAGACAGGAAAACCACAGTGACAGACGGGATGAAGTGGCGAGAGACACATAGAGAGACAGGTATGAAGAGAGAGAGAGAGAGAGGCAGAGGGAAGAAGGGTAGATAGACAGAGAGATGTAAAAATAGAAATGAAAACAGAAACAGAAAGAGAGGGGAAGAAAAGGGATGAAGAGAAAGCAGACATACATGATGAAGACGACACTGTGAATCTGTGTGCCTGGGGTAAAAATGAAAATGTATCCACTCACACACACACACGCGCGCGCACATGTAAAGAGGAATTTATGGTTCACATCACACATCATTTAGAGCACAGAAATGATCACGCAATGTTGCAGGGAGGCAGAACACTTATAGCACACATTTACACGCAAAACGCACACAGTATATTTGTGTACATGCCTTGTGAAACAGGTTGTGTTGGTATAGTTTTTTGTTCCATTTGTGTTCCATGTTCCCTGGGCCTCATGATAGCTGAACCCTGATGTAGTTCAGAAAGGTACAGAATGTCGCAGAAATCTAGTAGATGTCATCTAACACAGAGAATGTAACTGTAACCGTGTTCAGATTGGAATTCACTGCTCAGGAAGAGACAAGGTATTCCCGGAGCGTACATGCCACATAGCTGTAACATCCATGATTCAGCAGTGGAGCTATGTTGCATGCCTATCTGTCCTTTCATTTCCTGTCATCTCTAAACTGTCACTGTCCAATAAAGGCACAAAAAAAAAGTTCTCCCTTAATTTGTTTCAGTGATGCCAATGTGCAAACACAAAGCACTCTAAAAGGCCATAAAACGGAGGGTCATCAGCAAAAAAGTTGACCCTGGCTCTGCTTTTGCTGTCATCTACAGTACATAACATATTTATTGTTTATCTTGAAATCCTTTCAATAGGGGATTAAATGACTGTTGCCATGGTAACCCCCCCCCCCCCACCCCCCACTCGCAACTGTAAAATCCTGCTCACAATATAGTAAACCTCTTTGCAGTGTTTTGTCATGTGATAAGCCGTCAAACACATGGGCCTGTCATTCAAACTCTCTTTCAGGCGTCAGTGTGCTTCAACCAAAGAGCGAGTCCAATGTTCGACTGCATCTTAAAACCTGACCTTCCGAAAATGACTAATCTGACTACCCACTTTATGGGTATGTATGGGGAAGTGTGGACAATGGCTGTGCTTGAACTTCTCTCTCAAGCTCTCTTTTGTTCAGCATTCACACGATTACTTCTTCTTGTTGTTGTGTCAAATGATGTCATCCTGTTCGCTGGAAATTGTTTCCACTTACTTTCACATTCAACCTCTCCATTTGTCCTAGCAATATCAATTGCTTCATCTGGTCATGCGCCTGATTATTCTAAGTAAGCTACAGTTCAACTACTTCTCAAAAAGCCTTCTCTTGACCCATCTGGTTTAAATAACTTCCACCCAACAACAAAACTTCCCTTTTTGGCAGAGGTCTTGGAAAAAGTAATTGCTGAGCAGTTTGTTAATCATATGGCAACAAGCTCTTTGATAAATGTCAGCCTGGTTCTGTGGTGGGTCATCATAGCACTGAGTCAGCACACAGAATTAATAATAATGGTATTATTTTAACAATGTCCAAACAGCTGTTTCATTGCTTTTAGATCTTACTGCAGGTTTTGATATAATCGACAAAGTGATTTTAATTGAACATCTTAAGCGTTGAGTAGGTATAGCAAATTCAGTTTCAGATTGGTTTTCTTCCTATCTTTCAAATCGGATATTCTGTGTGACCATTGGTGAAATCCTTCACCCATTTATCTAATGGAGTGCCTCAAAGCTCTGTCCTTGGCCCTTTGTTATTCCCCATTTATATTAAGTATCCTTAACCATATCAATTTCCAATTTTAATGTGGATGACTCCTAGATCTATGACTTCAACACAACACAATGGGTCAAAGTACAATCCTGTCTTACAGATGATAAAAACTGTCTCTCTAAACTTTCTTCAGCTAAACAAATCAGAAGCTATTATCATAGATTATTACTTATGCCATTGGTCTCCTTGCATCAAAACCCAATGCAGAAATGTAGGCACTATCTTGAATGACAAACTTAATTTTGACTATCCAGTCTGTTGTTCGATCAAGCTTTCTGCACCCTCAAAGTATCTCAAACATCACACTTTTTTAATCTACTATGAATTTGGAAACATCTAACTGATCTAACAGATAACGATTAATTTGATTAATTCTTGTCTCAGTCAATACAACCTCTCCAAACTTTAACTAGTCCATAATGCTGCACAAGACAGAGCCTATTGAGTCTTGGCCCTGTGACTCTGGACTGACCTGCCAGAGGAGATCAGGCAGGATAGCTCAGTTTTCTCTTTTAAAAGCACACTTTTTAAAGAATTGAAAATCCAAAACAACAGTTCAGTGCATTTTCATAGTTACAACCATCACGTTTTGACAGAGCTGAAGTCTAAAAGGATGTTTTTGTTCATCAGTGCATTAAGAGTCGCTTTATGATGTAGGGAGTTCTGTTAGTACCATTACTGTACTGCTGTAAATAACAGAAGGGCAAGCAGTTCAGGGCATTGCGTGTGACATGTGTCGCAGCTTGTAAGTAGGTGTGTGTATGTGCATGCGTGTTAGTATGCGCAGAGCTGCATTAAATAAACATATAGCCTTGCATGTCACAGCCAACGGGGGGTGTGGATTTGTGTGTATATGGGTCTCTGCCGTATTTATATATAGCACATGATGAAGCTGCTGTGGTTAGGGTGTGTGTGGTCTGCCCTGCTGGTGGATATCCCTTTGTTTTCATTATTTACGTGTCACTGAGAGTTAAAGCTCAGATACAGAAAGTATAATCTACAAAACAGAAAAATAGGTTTCACTTCACGTTATATTGACATGAACAGAGAAAGAAAGGTTAATATTTTGTGACACAACACAGATATTTTAGATTTTTACATGTATATGACATGTTATACAACGCAAATACATAAACAGGTCAGTGACAAATAAGGATTGGCAAGATGAGCAATTCAAAAATATCTTAAAAAATCGTTTTAAAAACAGCATCAGGTTTGTTAAAATGTATATTTTGTATTTTTTTGGTTTTATGTCATTTTAAATTAAATTTGCACCATTTTTTAAAACCAAAAGTTAGACTGGATGCACTGGAAAATGTCAAATGGTGTAACCACAAAAGAAGGATATGAATATTTTATCCACCTACAGTGTATTTAAATCATTTAAAAATATATAAATGGTTCCTGATCTTCATGATTCTCCATTAAATTTAATATTTAGAACAATTGTATTCCATTACTTTTATTTTATATAAAAAGTTATAATGTAAGATCATGCCAAACTAGTTGATGGTGTTTTATTGCACCACTTACACATTTACCACGCATATATTGTATATTTGTGAAAAAGTGTACTGATTTTGAAAGCAACCAAACAAGGCTGCACCATTTGCATCAAGGAAAAAAAAAGTTAATTATAGGGATAATTGAATGATAGTTCAATTGTTTAAGACAGATTCAGCATCACTGTTTGTAGTGACTACTTTCCAAAAAAAAGGCAGGTGAGAGACTTTTATTTTTTTATTTATTTAACCTTTATTTAACCAGGAAGTCACATTAAAATTAAAGCCTCTTTTGCAAGCAAGACCTGGCCAAGACAGTTAGCAGCATCACACATACAACAGAACAACAACAACAACAACAACAGAATAACAAAATATAAAGTGTGAAACAAAATGTAAAGTAAACTCAACTGTTCAATTAAAAGAACTGCAACTAGAAGTAACCATTTAAAGAGATGAAGGTTTCTAGTTTCAGTCTGGATTGAAGATCATTCCAGGACCAGGGACCATAATAAGAGAGGCTTGATTTTCCAATTTCACTTGTGACAGAAGGTATTTTGAAATGAAGCTAAATGCTCTGTAAAAGTGTGAATTTCCGACTCAGTTAAGTAGGAAACTTGCCTGAAATCATTTTGTAGAGCAAGATATACCAATGCTGTAGTCTGTGCAAAGTGAGGGACGACCATCCAACCAAGCTGTATGAAGTGCATTGGGGGGTCCTGTAAGCAGAGTTAGTGATGTATCTCAGGGCTGAGTGATACAGGGGATCAAGTTTTGATAAGGTTAGCAGGCTCTTATCTGTGATGCGTCCACTCAAATCCATGCTGAAGTCCAGATGGAGTTTTAATAATCTGTATTGAATGGAAAATAAAAAAAGACTGAGAAGCAGCTGTTGCACAAAAATGATTAAACAATACCTGATGTCATACAATGTGAGAATACTGTGACGACGGTCAACAGAAAATATCAGAGCCCTACCAAAGGCCGTAGCCAGGATTTTTCAAATACCAAAGTCAAAAACAAAATTTCACATTACATATAAATAATGTAATCCATGATGTATTTATAACACTTTCTTGCTGTGCATTTCTCAGTCATGGTCACTCTTGTGGTCCAGTTCTTTCTTATCACTTCCAATTTTACAACTTAACTCCTATTTCAGTATTCTACAACTTCCATGGTTGTATATTATAAATTATAACTGCAACATATTATTTTCTTTGTTTGTTCTTAAAATGTGGAAAGGAGCACGGCCTGCTGGGAAAGGGAGAAAAGGGCTCATCCAATGAATGAACAGTTTGCAAAATCGGGTCAAGTCCAATTCACAAATGTAGATTACGTATTTCAAGTCGCAGTTCACATCATCTGGGAGTGAGCACTATATAACTGCGACTGAAAAATCTCCAGTAATATGCTGTAGCCTATATTTGTGAATTTGTGACGAATCTGCTGACAGAAGCGCTGGAGCTGTTCGGTAAGGAAACCAGTTAAATTGGAAACCAGTTGGGACATAACATCAGTGATGAGTGAGAAAATTCGGTGTCCTCAATGGTAGCTACGGCCATGGCCCTACCAAGTCCCTTTCTCTAAACTCCCGCTGCCACCCGAGTAAACAGGTCAAAAATGAGGAAACCACTTCCATGTGTCAATCAATGCAAGTGATGCAATATGCACAGCCAACAGAAATACATAAACATATAAATATACATGTTTTTTTGTTGTTTTAATCACACAATTCATAATATAAAAATCAATGATGTTCATTCCCTCGTCTTCATAGATGAATAGAAGTTGGGAAGAATTCATTTTTCGTAATATGACACTTGTTTTTTCAGTTAATTACAACAGAACATGTAAAAAAGAGATATGTCAGTGAATGTTGGTGTGATTGGCTCAAGACATTCCATCTGATTGGTCCAGAGATCTGAGCCTTTTAGGAAGGAGCAAGTAAATAGACAAAGAGTAAAACTAAGGACGCTGTAACCTTGCACAGGATAATAGGTATAGAGGATGGATGGCACAATATTTATACTCAATGCTCATACATAAACTGTACAAACCATTCATAGTAGTTGGTATAAACATGCATTGTGTTTGAACATGTATGAATGCACACACACATGCTTACCTAAATCACATGTGGGATATTTACAGAGACCTACATTCATTTCCTAGAAACTTACCCTACAGTAGAACACAATAGAAACCCAATAGGATCCCTGAAACCTAATCCCAACCCATACCTAACCATAACCTTAACCACTGACCCAAAAAGCACCATTTTACCAAATGGGGATGTGACTTCTTTTTTTGTGTGCAAATTTCACAATCTGTCACCTATTACCTGGTTTTAGGTCTGGTTTGTGTTCCTGAAAATGACTTAAGTCGTACTCTCCAACACACAGTCATGATTGCACAATTTTAAATATCGTATTTTTTAGTTTGGTATGATTGTTAACTCAGAGACTGTTCAGCTTCCAGTGCCTTCAGTAGAAGTCACCACTCACCACTAATTTGAAACCTAATTTTATATACTTACATACTTTTATAACAAATTTGGCTGATTACACATTTTTCTGTGGTGTGACAAACTCAGAATATATATTTATTATTGCTTTATGAAGACTTTAACTTTAAACTAAGTCTTTACCCTAAAATTCATGTTAAGCAGACTTGCTATTTGTCCCCTTAAGAGAAGCAAGTCCCCACAACATGAGGAATAACTGAACCACACACCCACACACACACACACACACACACACACGCACACACACACACAGGCATATGAGCATATGCTCTTGAGACTGAACCTAGAAACAAGTTCTGCCTCTTTATTTTCTTTTTGCAAGCTGTGTGTGTGTGTGTGTGTGTGTGTGTGTGTGTGTGTGTGTGTGTGCCCCTTGCGTGAGTAGAGTAGAATAACAGATCAAACTGAATTTAGTAATTAAATATGACGAGAATATGAGGGCGCACACACAGACACACACACATGAATTTTCTACAATGATGCAGGATCCCTGTCATTTTTCTGTGTGCGTTTGTGTATGTACATGCATGTGTGTGTGTGTGTGTGTGTGTGTGTGTGTGTGTGTGTGTGTGTGTGTGTGTGTGTATCTGTGACACAGAACAGAACATAATTGGAGAGTGGTAATGCAGGGTATGTCTGCCGTTATGATAATAAGACTTATTGGAGCCATACATGAATACCTACTTTTGTTCTTTAAAAAAAAGAAAAAAAGCAATATTTTGAATGTTTATATTTGCATGTTGTGTTGGCTGCAGTAGCATTTTTGGTTCAGTTGCCATGAAGAGGAAGCAAGTAGTGAGCAGGTGGTCAACAGAGCTTCAAGTCTTTTGGCTCAAGTCCATGTCAAGCATCATGACTACAGCTCTGGGTTTTGCTCATAGATTGTATGTTGTATAAAGCCCAGAGTTGCTGCTTGTGTTTAGTACCATCTAAAAGGACCTTCTAAATGGTAAATAGTAAATGGACTGTACTTATAAAGCACATTTCTAGTCTATCCACACACATTCATACACTGACGTCAGCGGCTACCACACTGTGTACCAACCTGCTCATCAGGAGGAAACATTCACTCACACAATTATACACCATTGGTGCAGCAGTTTGGGTTCAAGTCTCTTGCCCAAGGATACATCGACATGTGGACCGGAGGAGCAGGGAATCGAACTGCTAATCTATGTCCTGAGCTCTAGCTACATCCTGAGCTACATCAGCCCCTAAATAAGTACAGTGTTGCCCTACATGCTCTAGAAATATAATAACAATAATAATAAACAGTGTACACTGTATTATTTGAGCTACCTTGTGACCTCAATTTGGAATGGTGCTATCGAAATAAAGTTTATTGTTATTATTATATAGTGCGCTACCCCTGACCTAAGCCAATGCTAGCTTACTGGAGCACTTAGTGCTGCACACTTGGGCTACCTATAGCACACTGTAGCTAAAGTAGTTAACAGGGCAGGTATTGTGATAAAGTATGCCTGTTAACATTTAGGGTTTTTTCACCAGAGGGTGGACGAAGTGCAAGAAAATGTTGTACTCAAGTAGACGGCAACTTGTGTAGCGCAAAAGAAAAACGCTGCAAGTAAAAAACCAATGAGAACTTTATCAAACCACCTGTTCAACGAGCATAAACATGTAGAAAAGTAATATTTTCAACTGTTTTGTCTGCGATGTCCCATCTTTAACTGCATAGCACTGGTTAAGCTACCATGAAAGCTGTCTGTATGTAGCATAAGTGTTTATCTGAGTTTGTCACATACCTTAGAATTTGGCAAATTCTAGTAAAAGTACAATCCAGCTAGTCTGTCTGAGATGTTGACAATCACCAGAGAAATATGGCGAAATCTTTGGTCGCCAAGCCAACAGTGGTACTAGATCACACTGTGCGATATGTCCACTGCCGATTTTTGAATTAAGTTTACGGGAAAAAACACTTTGACTTTGCTACATTTTCAAAGCACAAGAGCTGCACAGATGGATGACAACCAGATGAAGTGCCTCCGCTTTCATAGGCTTTTTTCTGTTTACATCGTAGCGCTAAGATTCACTAACCTGACGTGCCAGATGGTTTGTTACATTTGAAACGTGAGAAGTTGTCCTTGGAAAGTGTTTGGAAAAGGGGAGGTATTCTCAAAAAATACTTGGCAAGTGATTGGATGAACCATCTATCACCATCTTACCTTGTGAGGCAGCTGGCTTCATGATGTTGATTGGTTGGACACAAGTTCTTAACTTGAAGCCTGACAAGATGATTCCTGCTTGACCTTGTCTTATCGCAAATCCGGCTGCCTTACAAGGTAAGCTGAGAGCTTTCTGGCACTAGAGTAAAAACTTAAAGCCAACCAGGGTGGTAAATGGTAAATTAAAACACACACACACACAGCTAGCTAAACCAATAAAATTAAAGGGTGGGTAGAACATAAAACATAGCCACATATACAAGCTGTGACAGAGGCACCTGAGGCTACATTAAGAGGAAGAGACCATCAAGCCTGAAGGCAAACAAAGGAGAGCAGCAAAGCTCTCAGCTAGTTGTCTGTGACCCTGTTACTGCAGTGGTAGTACTGTGAGTGAAAACATGCCTGATTGTGTGTGTGTGTAACTGTGTGTGGAAATATTTGGGTCTGTTGTGTAAGGTCAGACAGCTCTGCACTGCGCAACTTGTTACACAATGTGTAAGCAAGCGCAGTTGCTCATCACATATGCAGTTACAGCATCTGTTCCAAATCCGTGCAAAACCGCAACAGCAAAGATGCTCCTCTGCACCTATTTAATCCGGTGAAAAGCTTGTGCTGCAAATTGTTCTTTTTCACATGAAGTTTTATTTTATTTTATTGATTCATGGACACTGTGCAACAATAAACCCTCTGTGCACAGACACCAGCATGTGTGCCCCATGGTTCTCATTCCTGCACATGACAGGCAGGCTGTGTGTAAACACACTGTTGTCACTGAGCCTCTGTGTCTCAGCCAAACAGGGGAATGTAGGGGAATCCCATCATGTCACAGCTCCCCCATTGTTTTAATCCCCGTCTGCTTCAGGCATCAAGCTTCCCCTCTCTCCATCGCAACCTCCCTGCTCTCTCCCTTCACTTCCTGTGACTCCTCCCTTGCTTCCTACCTGGCTCCTGTTTCTCCAAAATTGTCCTCACATGAAAAATTACAACAATCTGTAGTTCGTTTAAGTACAGAGCAAAACAGAATTTATGCTGACATGGATTTTAGTGGCGGTGCAAATTAAGATGTGACTGTCAGAAGTCTATCTATTTATTCTCTTCATATCTTCATCCAGAATTCAAATGAAGCGCAGTACAATGGTTCAAATCAGTTTTTGGTAATGCGACTTTGTTTTTCATCTCACCCAGAGAATGGCTTTGATGTGAGACAAAGACGTGCATCAGAAAGACATCACGAAAAATGAATTATTAAAAAACACAGTTGTCAAACTGCATCTGCAACTTTGCATCACAGTGTCCCTTCAGTGAAGCTCTAGAGATGTACTTGTCTGTCAAAGGCTGTTATTTTCTACTGAGGTATATTTCCCATTTTTATTATTCATGTGTGTAAATACTAGAAACATCACATCACTCAAATCCGTGAAAAATTAAATAAATTTTAAAAATTGCCAGACTCTGCAGTTCCGCTCAGGTCCAACTCTTTTAGCTCATTATTTTGGTTGTACGGACTGCAATTTTTCAATCTCTCTACTTTAATCAGTTTAATTTACAGGCAGCAGTATTCAGTGAAAAAAGCTCGAAAAACTTAATACACACTACATGGTCTGCACTAAATGACTAACATAAAAAGTTGATGAATTTAGCGGAGTATTAATCAGCTAAAGTAGCTACCACTTATTTGTGTCCACAGTTAGTTGAAACCAACTAACAAGCTAGCCTGAATAAGATAGCAGTAGTAAGCTAGCATTAGTAAGGTAGTGTTAACATTTGCATTATCGTTCGTGGTACCAAATCATTACAGATGGCTTATATATGATAACAGTGTAGTGGTGCTTAGTGCAAAAAAACAGATGTATTATTTACATTTGTATTACGTGGCAATGTTACAACATCCTTGGCTGTCATTTTCTGTTTGAACAGTAGGGGGACGTCCCTTTCGCTATGTAGCCAAGCTGACGAGAAGTGTCCATAGTTCCACACTCAACTTTTTGACACACTAATACGCTCAAAACATTAAGTACAGATGCTGCTGTTGTTTCTATTGACATGAATGGAGCAGAGCAATTGTTAATGTCATTAGTTACACAGTAACTGGTATGACATTAAAAATATCTGCAGTCTCACCTTCAAGCGTAAAAATTGAAGCAACCATCACAAATGCAAGGATTGTTGTCACAAATGTTCACACAAATGGATTTTAATATTTAATAATACAAATGCTTTTCAACTCCAGCTTGTGGACATACAAAAGCCAAAATAAAAAGTGACAACCAACCCCAGTCTGCTACAGTCACCTGTGTTTGAGTATCACCTAATGTCATAGTTCAGTGTCTTACAGCCTCTTCATTTTTGTGTTTGTGATGTTTCTATGATGTTATTTTTGTCTCGTGCGAAGAAATCAAGACTGACGCTTCTCTCCCATGAGTCTCTGCAGATTGCACTTCCTCTTCTTCCCTTGGGCTGACGCCTACAGCAGGATATCCTGTGTCACCAGCCTGTGCATGTGTGTGTGTGTGTGTGAGTGTTCTTGTGTGTGTGTGTGTGTGTGTGTGTGTGTGTGTATGTTAGGTCATCTAAGTGTGCTCTTCGGGTACAGACGTCAATCATTCAACACTACCACCCGCCAAGCCTTTGTGGGCTTCACTTTTCTGTTCTAGGACACGATTCTCGTTTCTCAAAAGTATCTACGCGGGTGTGAGCATATGCAAACTTCCTCAGTGAAAGTACTGAGAAATTTGATCATGTAATCTAAATTTTGACGCAGTACTGATGGCAGCACGCTTACCAAAACCTCTTTGAGGTGATTATCAAAGCTAAAGGCTCCCTGAGGACAAATTAACTCCCCGGTGTGATGTGTGGTTGGTTGTCTCTTTTTCTGCACACATTTGTCTGCCTGACTACCTACAAGCTTATCCATTTACTCTAAAGTCTGAGTCAGTCGGCGTGAGATGGAGGCAGAGAATGAAAAAAACAACTATTGATTAATTATTAAGCATACAGACACATGGCTTCTCTTTTCCTTTATTCTCCTTCTGACCTACATAGTGTATCACCTGATCTTGGCGCCCAAAACAAACCTATTGACATCCAGCTCACTGTCTGCTTTTGTGTGTGAGTGTGTGGTTGTACTCAGAAGCTAATGTACATTCATGGGCGTCCATGTGAGGCATTAGCTGTCTGTGAGTGGGCCCCAAAGTATTCTGGAAAAGAATGGAACGTTGGGTCAAAGGGTAAACTTCCCTCCTTCATTTTTCATTTGTCCCTTGTTTTACTTTTACTTGTTCACTCAGTTTTTGGATGGACCAGCCACAGACAAGCCCTTTAACTAGGGATGCTCGATATTGGCTTCTCTGCTGATAGCCGATATTCCGATATTGTTCAACTCTTAAATTACAATATGGATATCACCCGATACCAATATATGCAGGCTTTTTACACCAAAACTGTTAGATAAAAACATAACATATCTCCTATTGTGGAATTAACACATTATGCTTAATTGTATTGTGATGCCCCACTGGATGCTTACATAAATGCAACATGGTTTTCCAAATGTAAACCCTGTCTGTGCAAAATAAGAACTTCAACTTAAGTTATGGAAAAAAGTGCCAATATGGCACTGCCATATTTATTATGCAGTCATTGTAAATTGCAAATTTACTATCCGTAGGACACACTTGGAAATAGTTCCAAACCACAGACATAATGTCATGCACCGGGCGAGCAAGCTTGTTAGCCATGGTAAGAGACCCACGAGTCTAGCGTGTTGTTGTTGTTGTTATACGTCATCAAGTGCGTGCTGGTAAACATCCCATGCTGGGTTCATGCAGGCTTGGAAATGCTGAAGCCTACAGAACAAACATCGGTTATAATAAACGATACTGATACTTCCTGATTTTACATTTTTAAGTAAATATCGGCCGATAATATTGGAAATCCCTACCTATAACCACGAGTCCCATTTCCATTAAGGAAGTTCCAGGTACAATTTAGGAGGTGGGAACTTTACAGGAATGTCCACTCACTCAGTCCTCTCAGCCGTTGTGTCTCCATTGCAGAGTAGGACTTTCATAGGACCCACCGGACTCTGGAGGTGACCTGATCATTCTGCAACAGTTTTGATTGTTGCATAATCACTGGGACTTTCTGTTGACACGTCACATCCCGCTTTGAGTATACCCAGTCAGCACCGAGTCAACCTCAAGCCCCACCCAGGAATTTTTCGGGGGCAGGGTCTCGTTTTGCCCTTGTAAAACTTTCGGGAGATTGTTCTTCAGGGGTGATTCCTGCTATGGAGACACGCGCCAACGGTCACGACCCTGTAAAATTACCCTAAAGTTGCTGCAGTGGAAACGGCCCTATGGATGCTAAGTTACACCATTGGTCAGTCAGCTGAGTGTAGGCGTTTCCACATTGGCTGTTACTCTTTCAAATGATTTGGCATGAGATGATGGAAGAGGGGGACAGCAGTGCAACGCTGAGTGACTCTGTTTCTGACTCTGATACCCTCAGCTCCGGTGTTTAATGCAGCAAAGTCGGCTAAACTCCTATTTAAACAGACGCATACCAACGTCTCTACTGTCCAGTGTGATTCACTCTCTGTCTGACAGCGCTGTCAGCAGCTGGCAAGAGAGATGCTGTTTCTCAACTAAGGACTTAAGCTTTTTATTTCTCTGACGTTTTTTACATCAGAAATTATGAACATGTGACTCATGTAGCTGTTATATTGGTTTAGTGTGGGTCTGCTGCTCTGCTCCTGCAGGCGTACTTGATTTGACTGTAGCTGTTGAAACTGGGTGGAGATGAGCTTCCTGAATTTGCACCCAAAATGCTGCCAAAACAAAACAATTTAACATTTAAAATTTAGACATCAGTCTCTGTGATCAACCGGAAAACAGACAGAAAAAAGGTGCATAGAGGCGTGAGGAAGAGTGCACAGTTAAAACACCCTAAATATCAACCACCCAATGCAGAGTGAAAAATGAGAGACATAGGCAGGGTAAACCAGATGAAACAGCAGGGGAGCTAAAAGATAAATAGAATAGTTATAATTAGATCCATCTATCTGGTTGACATTAGCAAGACACAAGTTTGGGGTTACAAGGTGAACATCTGGTAACCTCAGCATTGCATCTTTGCTTATTGGCAACAGCATAGTTCTCTCATTATCTTAACCAAATTCAGAGTTGTTGGATTTCCTGTAACTGGTGGGTTTGCTTGCAAGATGTTGTTTCTCTATTTAGAAAAATTATGTTAGATGTGTAGTACATGTGGTATGTGGTTGACATAGTCTACTATGATCAAGGAAGATGCAGGTGTGATCCCAGGTGACAATTTCCCCAGTTTCCTCTCACAGTGCAATGATGCAGCAGGTAATGGTATCTTGCCTGCAGAGCTGTTTCCCATGTGAGAGCACAATGAAGGAAAGATAGGGCTGCTGTTGTAATCATGCACAAAAAGGTTAATATAACAGTCATAGTGTTGGCATTATGCAGCCCAACATTCCTTGGATTTATGTAATTGTGGGACCATTCCACTGTTTAAGATTTTCATTTAACTGCAAATGTGTCCTCTATGTTTATGTTATTAACCACATAACCCCCAAACCATAACCATTTATTTATCTTCCCCTAACATCAACTTATCATAAAGTATAAGAAAAAGGAAAATCATTTTAAATTCATTGACATTGGAC
The DNA here is from genome assembly GCF_027409825.1 of Scomber japonicus. Taxonomy (NCBI): domain Eukaryota; kingdom Metazoa; phylum Chordata; class Actinopteri; order Scombriformes; family Scombridae; genus Scomber; species Scomber japonicus. Next base: position 6,399,133 of record NC_070595.1, on the reverse strand, counting down.
CTAATCCATGTCATTTTGCAGGATCGTCCAATATTGACATATCTGGCAATTGAGTAGCATTATATCTGTAAGTGGTTACAATTCTGCTGCTTTATATTCATTGTATTCACTGTAACTTACTGTATTCTCTTTTGATGTCCTGTGGAGAGGCTAGTGTGATATATGACTGGACATTTGAAACTGTACAGCAAATTGACAGCAGCCCCTGTGACCCATATAAGGGCCAAGCAAACGAGGAGCAGGATAAAATAATGTAATCTTACTGATTGTTTCGATGATCATTAATTCTCTTTAAATAATCAGTTCTTTGATTCAAACCAAATGTTTAAATTATAATGAGTGAATATAACTATATCTTAAGGTTTTTCTCTGTTGAAGGTGTCAGACCTGGTAACATTTCTGTATTACAACACAGCAAAAGCCTTACTTTAATGTCATCAAATTAATATGAAGCCCACAGCAGCACATGATAAAACATACAGAAAGAGAGTAAATACATGTCATGTTTCATCTTCTAACATCTCTTATTCCCAAAATTGCTTTAATTAACTAATGAAACACTGTAAAAAAAAAAAAAAAAAAAAAATGTTAAGACACTGGGGAGATCAATCGTCTCATGTTAGATCGGCCTATAAAACTTATTTCTGCCTTGTGGTACAACTGGGGCAGAAAAGTTTAAGGAAATCCTTTGAAGAATAATAATCACACTGACAGGTCCTCTCCATATTTTCAATTTTCATTCTCGCCAACTGTTGAATACATTAATATCCAGCGATTTACAGCCTCCACAGAGCCAGAGAACCAAAATAATGGTTTTAAAAAGAATCTCAAATATTATAAAAACAGGCAGCAGAATTCACTCTGATAACATGAAATGATTAAGTTGAAATCATAATGTATTTGTGCATTCACTGAGAGATGGACATTAATTGAGGCTTTTGGGAAAAATCACTTTAAAAATTGATCAGTGATGCAGCCTGCAAAACAATGTTCTTCCATGCTATCATAATTTTAAACTCACTGCTCTCTCTGCTCACCAGGTGCCAGATATCACACGAGCATGCAGCTCTTTACACAGATGTCCTGCCATAAATAGAGTGTGAATGGAGAGAACGTAAAAAACACATCTATCTGAATGACAAAAAGCCATCACATTAACAGATAGAAGAAGCCAGCAATGTTTAGTTTTTCAGAACTTAAAAAGACGGAAAAGTGACCAGGGTACTTATTCAGACATGAGACATCAGAATAACGTAAAAGGATGCATCTCTGAGACGGGCTTAAGAGTGTATGTCCCACTCTAACTGCAGATTGGAAGTGACACAATGAACAATTAAAATGATCGAAGTCTTCTCTTTCCTTCTTAACTGAGCTCTCACTCCTTCACTCTTCCCTTTCTCCTTTAGTGTTTCTTCTTCTCACCTACCTCCGCCCTCCTCTTTCGTTCTTCCTCTACCCTCCATCCCTCCATCTCCCCCTGCCATCTCTCCCCTACCTCTCCTTAATGAGTCTTTGTGAGGGACAGTAGCCTTTTAGCAGGGAAAGGAGTTAATGGCTTTGCTGATGGCTGACGCTAATGTCTTTGGGCTAATGGCCTTGGCCACCGCTGATGATAACCATGAACTAATAGCATGAATGACAGATAGCCTACCACTTTCAGACTCACGCTCTGTATCAAGAATAGATAGATAGTCTCAGGGGAACAACTAGGAAGTCCAGTCCCCCTGAATATAGCAATAATACCCAGGGGAGCCATCTTTATTGTAGTTAGATATCAAGATGAAAGTGATGTCAGAAGGTAAAATGCACAGCCAAGTGCCAGATAAAAATCTTTGTACAGCACCCATAGCAGAAACAGAGGTACAAGTATTATTTGTGTATCTTATTCCTCAATGAGTCACAATGCTGCACACAACATGTTCCTTCATTCCTAAAGAGTATGGTTATGGTAGTTTGTTTAGTAGACGAATATCACAATTCAATTCAGTAATCAAGAATGCAGTTTCATTTTAAGTGCTATTTGCTTGTGCTACAAAATACAACCTCTTGACTTTGTTTTAAAGTTCTGAATTTTACATTGTTGTATACATGGATATGGATCTTAAGTTTGAAGTTAGAAGGATAAAAATTGATGCAGCAGAACGGGAGATACTTGCTGAGAACCCACCAATGGAGATTTGGGTGGGTTATGCTAGTAGCAGCTAATGTAGCCTGGAGCTGTTAGCCTCCAGCAGAGATGGCGACTTCTCTTCTAAATCCACACTCCCAGATTTTTTTCACTTTCAAACTGGTAGTCATCTATGGAGCCCGTCTGGAGACATCGATTTGCTTACCCAGCTGTCCAGGAATGATATTAGTATTATTAATTAGTATTTCTTGCGCATGTTATACCTATTTTGTTGCCACAAATTAGTGTTTTGTGCGCACGTTATACCTATTTCATGGCCACGAATTAGTATTTTGTGCGGACGTTATAACTATATTATGGCCACAATTTAAAAACAGTTTTGACCATGTCACCAGAGGGGTGATCAGCACCAACTGACACTAACTCAAGGGACATGACTTGAGTAACAAAAAGCTTTAATGACATATACTCCCCGACAACCCCAACACCTGTAAACAAATTTTAAAGTGTTAAATTAATTGCTAATTAATTAATTGTTAATTGCTGAGATATGGGAAGACAGCAACATGTCTGAAAAGTACAACAGGGCAATAAACACTTTACAGACAGACTTCCTGTTCCAACTTACACTTATATACATACAGTACATACTCACACGGGTCTGCTGTATGCTCACTTTCGGTTTTAATTCTAAATTAAGTGGTTTACTGTATATCACCTGAATAAACTATTTCCTATCTACAACCTGTCTGATCATCACTTTCTATGCATGTGTACATGACAACATGACATAATGACTACATTTGGTCTGCTCCACAATAGTAAAAAAAAAGAAAAAACTGATCACAAAAACAAGTTTCTTGCTCAATTGGACTTTGTTTTAATGATGTCACCATGTTTCCAAATCTTACCAATGACCTTGGTGAGTAACTGATAAAATAATCAAAACGATTACTAAGATAATCTGCAATTATCTGATAGGGTTAAACCTCCTCCTCAACAACTGCTATCAAAGGCATTACATGTCATATTCTGAATTTGATATGCCTTTTCACACATAGCTAGTTATCCAAGACAGGCGTGAGTGGTAGATAGCCAGTGTGAAAGTGTCCCCTTGGGTATGTTGACCCTGCAAAAATGACCCCAATCAAGATCAGGACTAAGAGCTGGATCAAATTCTGCTATGCTTGGTGTGAAAAATCATGTCTGGCACATCGTGGAACCCAACATCTAAACACATCTGTTTTTCTATATGGTGACAGCCCATAGGACATTCCAGTGAAGGATAGCCAATGAGATTTGCCTTCAATATGGGAAGCACCTGGATCATTAGAGCTAATTGTTCCCAAGTAGAGTGAAAGAGGTAATCAAATTTTTTCTTTACTTAGATGAGACTGTAGTTTAAGAAAATGCCATCTGTCCACAAGAGAGGTAGCTTAAAAGTTACATGAAGATGATACTGTATCAAAGCAGAATATGAGTATACATACAAGGTGCTTGTGACCTCTAGCAGACACGACTTTTTCAGACTTTTCAGGTCATCCGGTGGCAGGATGAATAAGAGTCGAGGCCGGGCGGAGCAACGAAGAGCTAAGCATCCCGCAGAGGCTGAAATACTTGATAGAGACACACCATTACAGTGACATACAGTCATTAGCCAGCTCAGCTCTTTGCTGCCAGCCCAATATGTGCCGTAACAGTTAGCATTCAGCTTGCGTTAATGGGGTAATTCCCATTCAGCTGGGATAGCAGCCTTATGAGCGATGTGTCACATCTATAGTCAGCTAGTGTAGCAGCCATGCAATAATTTCTCCACTCACTCCCGCATTAAATGACACTCAATCTTTGCCAAGAACGCTCCCCCACTCCTCCATTTTCTTCTCTGCCCCTAAATCACACCTCACTGTCTCTTATTACATACCTCAACCTCTCTCTAAATCACTTTCCCCTCTATGTTCCTTTTCTCCTCTACTTCAGTGGATCATACTTTTCTCTTGTGTGTCATAAACACTTTTATAACTTATTCTCTTCATGGCAGGTTGAAACAGACCTATGTCTGAAAATGATGACAGTGTAGTGCTATGAAGGATTTGAGGATGTGAGAGCTCAGCAGTATGAGGTATTTAAATGAGTGTCTTCTTCATGCTTCTAATTTGGGATGGAATCTCCATAGAGTACCTTTTTGTTTTCTTCATTGTTTTGCTATATAGTCACGTTATTAATATTATCTTTGGGGGATATAAAATATGATATTGTTTTTTAAGGGTTAGGGGAGGGGTTAGATTTATCATGGAAACCAGATAAACTCATAGCTCGAGAGAACAATTGTGTGAATTCATTCAGGACTAGTTGCCTCAATTCACGACATGATAACTGGGTATATTGATGAAAATGAGAATTTGGAGGATTATGTTTCTGATTTCCCTTTTAACATGTGACTAGTAGCCACTATTGCTAACCTCTAGCTGTGTATTGTATGAATCATTGGAGCACCAATTTATAGATCAATATAAACCCACTCACACACACACATGGATAACCTGTTTGAAATTAGTCTTTACTTGCATTCAGTTTTAGTGGATTATAGTATTATTGATTTTATAAATATACTTGTCACATATTTTCCACAACAAAGTAAAAAAAAACCTTAATTGAGGATTAAAATTAAGAAACCTGGTACCGTATGAGATCATTCTCACATTATAACATTCTGTTTTACATAATATTATGACATATTCTAATTATTGCTACATGTTAAATTATTGCAATTTTAGCAGAAACTTATATTTTATCATAAAAACATAACATTTTATCTTGTGTTATGAAACATTTTCTATTACATAAAATCAATATCTCATTAAAACAGGAAACCTTTCTTATGACATGATAAGTCGGTATATTGTTAGCACAAGAAAAGTCTACATGTTGTCTTTTTATTAAATTATCTTTTGGACTTTTTTTTATCTTTATTGCTCCCTTGTAGGACTCAAACCAGGGACATTGCAAGTATATGGCATTCGCTGTACCCACTCAGCTATAAGGACACTCCTCCATATGTTGTTTTAATGAGAAAAAGATCTGGTTGATGCATAAAGAGACTTTGGAGCCTATTGCATTGGGATTCCTTATTGAGCTGAGATATACATTTTGTGATCAGGAACAACTGATAGTCAGAATAGATTCCTGAATGTACATTCTTGCAAGCTGTCCAAAGATGAAGGCTAATTCAGGTGGTATTTCATATTTTGCCCCAAATATCTCATGTGCAGACACAAATCAAGAACGTGTTGATCCACTAATAACTATCCAAAGCCTGACACCCAATGCGTATTAATCTGCAACTGAAAATGGTCCCCAACAAATGTAATGAGTCCTCTTATTTGAGCAGCATTTGCTGAAAACTACAATGTCTAAAATACTAGACTATACAATTCTTTATTTGTTCTATCCTCAGTGGGCAGAACCAGAAATCAGTAGGTTTCAGGATTAGTATAGCAGACAGGGTAGGGAACTTGTAAAGTACTGAGAGGCTGATTACATACACCACCCACTTCCTGTTTGTACAGCATACACCATCATAACATGCAGAGTATCTTTTTGTTAAGGGAGCACTTAGCAGTAAAATGTGATCATCTCAGTCTGGATTTGAAGACTACACATTTTAACAGAAAGCCTGTGTGATAAAGTGGTCATGAAGCTCAAAAGATGTGGGCATTTTCCAGGCTGGGAGGATCAAATGAAAAGCTGCTGTCATTATGGGAAATGTAAGACCTGGTGCTCTTGGAGCTTGATCGTTATAAGTACTGACAGTAGAGCTTTTTGTTGTTGCATTAATTTTTTCATTTTTTCTGAAACACTATCAGCATGGGTGGCAATGTCTGTCTGTTGGTTGGTCCACACTGATAGTGGCCAGAAAGTGAATCCTAATGGTGCTGCTGATCCCTTGATCTTTTATCTAGCTCCACCATAAGGTGGATATTTGTGGTTTTGTGAGATATGTTTCAATGATTTTAGGATGGATTGCCATGATTGTACTTAGTATGTAGTGCTAATTAGCTAATGTTAGCATGATAACTAAACTAATTAAAATTGTAAAGTGTGTACCTACTAGATGTCAGCATGTTAGCATTGTCATTGTGAGTTCCAGATCAGAAATATGAAAATACAATGAATTAATGCTCTTGAGGTTTCAGATTTAGTAATCTATTACACATCAATATATTCCTGTACCGCATGAGACAAATCAGTTTAATCACATCAGAAACCCTAACCTTAACTTTACATCAAACTTTTAAATCAAAGTATTTATTAATTTATTCCATTAATTCATGGTATGAATGTTTGTGTGCAACAGCACTCACAGTTACCATACTCCTACCATAGCTCAACAGGGAAACACTGTCTGAGCCGACCAACTGGGACAGCTGAAGCCCCATAGTAGCTTCACATCAACTTTTAAATACATTTGTTTGCATTAAATGACTGTGTGTGGACACATTGTGGATTTTGGCCCCCATCACTTTCATTGAAAGCACCTTCGAAGAAAATCGTTTTATAGTCAGTATGATTACAGTGGGGGGAAAAAACTCTATCACTGTATATGGACACCTGACTGCTACTTAAGACACACTTTTTGTGAACCTATCCTTTAATTTAGAATTTTCTAATTGTATGACCCACTTTACTGGCCTGCAACAAAGAAACTGACAGTAATTGGAGGCATGTTAAGTCATTTATTGCCTGTCAACATCATGAGGTGACTGTAAAAAAACGTTCGCTCTGTATCAGCTGCTGGTTTGGCTAGCTTTATTTACCTTTTCAGCATTCCGGATTTGTCAGTATGTCTCTTAACACTTTGGTGTGTGTTGTTAAGTCTGTCTGTGTGCCAATGTGTGTCTCTCTGCTTCTTCTGTCTGTCTGTCTGTTGGGCCAAACTCACCCCTGATCATCCATCCTCTTAATCCCCCCCTCAACTATTCATCCCCACCTCCACCTCCTCCTTCCCCACTTAATGTTTTGGGTTTTCAGCTGCTGCAGACAGAAAGCCCATTTAGACACTGTGTGAGTGTGTGCGTGTGTGCATGTGTATGTGTGTGTGTGTGTGTAAAACGGTCCTTCTGCGTCCATTTTGGGAGGCGAGGTGCGTCAGAGCGTGAAGGCTAGCTGTCGGTCCGAATTACATTCAGTTGTTGAGCACTGTGTGTGTGAGTGTATATGAGAGGGAGAGAGAGAGAGAGAGAGAGAGAGAGAGAGAGAGAGAGAGAGTGAGTGTGTGTGTGTGTGTGTGTGTGTGTGTGTGTGTGTGTCGAGGAGCACAGCCCCAGTGCTGTTAAACAAAATGAAGGAATCTCTGTCTTTCCCTTCTCTTGTCACCGCTGCCTCTTAATCACCTCCAAAACACACACCCACACACCTCCCATCTCCGTCTCATTGGTTCTCTGCTTTGCACAAGATGTGTGTTTAACCAACCACTCTCCACTCTCATGCTTCAGTCAACTAAACAGCATACACATCAGACACACACACACACACACCAGACACACACTGCTGCCATCCTTACACCTCAAATGTCTTCCTGTTTTTAAGTTCCGCTGCTCAGACATGACCCCCAGTAACCTTTATAGGCAGCCTCTTGCCTTGCATGTGTACTTCTGTGTGTATATGTGTGTGTGTTTATGTGTAGAGAGAGGCCTCCATTTTTTTGAGACAAATTGAGAAAGGGATCAAGAAAGCAGTAGAGGATAAAAATCCACTTGTTTCACCTGAATGCAGCACCGCATTAGCACAGCATCAACATTTTTAAATGGAATCCTCAAACACATCAGTGTGTATTTGTGTGCCTGTGTGTGTTTTACTGCTTCAGCAGATTCGGTCAGTGAGCATTATGCTCCCTCACACACTACTAGTGCACTTACAGTTCAGCCACGGTGCTGTTGCTCTCCAGGACCTCCTTAACCTCCCTAAAGAATAGAAAAAACCTGTTTGGTGCTTTTTTTTTTTTTTTTTTGGACAAAAGTACAAAAAATTTATAGATGTGCCAGAAAGGCATTTTTTCTGTGGTATGTGCACAAGCATGCGTAATTTCTGTAGAAACGGAGAAGCTGAAACAAACGTGGAAATGAAAGTGCAGTGGAAGTTGAAAGCAGGTTGAAGTGGGGTTCAAAGGATGGGAGGGTGAATCGAGACTACCGCAGACTTCATAGACTGAGCCTTGCCACAGGGCTGCGGTGGCACCGTTCTCACACCAGTCACTACAGCCTTCTCACGCTATGAGGCTTACTGTCAGCATTGCTCTGTGTGCATACTAGTGTGCACTAACTCATCATAAAAGCTTTAAACACTCACACTGTGTTTAGAGATGGACTAGATGAAATGTACCAAATGGATGTGAAAAAAACAAAACACAACTGATTAATAGTGACAAATACATTTCAGCAAAACAACAGCTTGTTGGCAATAAGGAGGAGACAGAGATATTGTTAATATTCTATGCAGTTCTATCTATCACTAGCTGCAGGCAAGTAAACAAACTTCCTGTTACTGGAGGTCTGTAGGTATGGTAAAGGGGGTTTGTCTTTAATTCAAAACGCTTTACTGCAATGCCATCTGGTGGCTGTTTCTAGATACTGCAACCATTCTGCAGATGGGACAGGAGTTATACTCACCAAAATGCAGCATTATGATATTCAGGCTGGATAAGGTAGTGTAAAGGTGGGATCTTTTCCACATGGGTGAAACAGGCCAGGGTGGAATTCACATGGGACGAGTGCTCAGAATTTTTCTTTTGCAAGAAATTTTAAAGAAATGACAGGCAATGATCCACTACTCACTCCCATGCTTCAGGCTCTGCTTTCCTCAGTGTGTGTGTGTGGGTGGGGGGGGGGGGTGGGTGTTAGCAGTTATTATATTGACCTCAACTTCACCCTTCAATTACTACTCATCAGCACGTCAATCAGAAATAACTGACTTCCAACATGAGATGACATACTACTACTACTATTACTGCTGCTACTCCTACTACTACTACTACTACTACTACTACTACTACTACTACTACTTCTACTACAACTAATACTACTACTACTACTACTACTTCTACTACTTCTACTACTATTGTATGGAAAGCCCTTTGAGCATTTATTACATATCCTTGATATCAAACGTAAGTTTCCTCTACTAGTTTGGTCTTTGGCGGCAGTAGTTGGACATTTTGTCGAACTAGTCGAACAAAAACTCGAACTAGTTACGCTTTTGTCCAACTAGTTCTGCCAAAGACCGAACTAGTAGAGGAAACTTACGTTTGATATCAAGGATATGGAATAAATGCTCAAAGGGCTTTCCATACAAATACTACTACTACTACTTATACTACTAGTACTTCTTCTACTACTCCTACTACTACTACTACTACTACTACTTCTACTACTACTACTTCTTCTACTACTCCTTCTACTACTACTACTACTACTACTACTACTACTACTACTACTACTACTACTACTACTACTTCTAATACTACTTTTTCTAATAATAACAATATAATAGAAAACAATAATAGAAAAATATGAATATGTTTCTTTGTCTTCAGGGTGGAGGTTTTGCCTTTGATACTAACTCTTTATGCTATAATCAGCTGAAACCCATTTTGACAGAAAAAGGTCTTTTTGAGTCGATCAATAAAAAAAAAGGCTGCTCTAAATCCCATTTGATTCAGTGTTGTAATCAACAACATTAAAGTCATCAAGATGCAGACAGACCGTGATGTTTAATCAACAACATACCTTAAAAGGAGACACCACCACACAAAAAAATGGTTTGATTCTGCCAAGAATGTATATCTTTGTTATGTGATAATGAAGGTGGACAGTGTCACATGATGCAGCTATCTCAGCATCCCCTTACAGGTAGGAATTACTACTGTGATTATTATGTGAAGACTCCAGGAAACATCAAAAACTGACTGAAATATAATGTTTCATTGTTTTAGACTATCAGAGGTAACTGAGACTTTTCATACATAGGATAATGAAAATTAGACTGGGAAAAGGCAGACAGCTGTCCTTTCTTGGGTCAGATTGTACCTCTCTCTCAGTCTCTTTGAGACTGTTGACAGGGGAAGAAGGTGTACGTATGGTAAGGCTTCTGCGTATTGTGACCTGGGGCATGGCAGTCTGCTACACAGTAAACCTTATCTGGACAGGCATGAAAATAAATCTCCTTCAGACTTGAGGTGGCATTTCACTGTGTCAACATCGGCACTTTTGTATGTAACTGTTGTCTCCTTGATTGATCAGGTTCATTTTTGTCGATAAATCGCCTGGCTTAAGTCATCCACTTCTCCTGGAGTATCTGCATTAATCAGCTTGAGAACCCCTAATCCGAATTTGCGAGCAGTTTCAAACTCAAACTTGTTTTACATGCTAAGTAAGGATCAACTGTCTGTGGTGTGCCACAAGGCAGCTTACTTGGTCCTCTTTATTTCTGACTAGCTCACTGATGAAACACTTCCACAGCATCTAAATAAAACTGAAGCTATACTGGCCTGAGAGTGATTGGTGACTATCAGAGAGATCAGCATATCAGTTGTCTTAATTTGGAGGCCAGCATATAAAACAAATCTGACAAAACTACTCAGATTGTACATGGTTGCTCAAGGGCCCTTTGTGTTTAATAAAAAATACACTTTTCTGAATGTATATATTAACTTACTGTTGTTTTTTACTCTACTCTCTTATTTTGTTTCAATCACATCACATTTCTCATTACAGGTTAATTGTATTTGGTATGCTTGATATTTGGAATCAAAATGTATATGTGGATTAGAAACATGCACTTCCTATGTTCTATATTTTTAATTTTCAAAAGTTGAAGTATTTGTTGCATCAGTGACATACCGGTCTGAGATATAGATAGTGTTTGTAATACTTCAGGGACTCGTGTAAATTCCAATCACAGATTTCATCAGCTGTGGTTGGGGTGTCAAATGCTCATGTCCTCAGCTTACTTTTTATACTGCACTGTACATTACATCTACACTCAGGATGTGCCCTTCACTGTCTACAAACTCTACATTATGATTATGATATTATTATAAAGTTTTTGAAATACTTTCTACACTTCATAGTAGTCTACCAAAGTAAACAGCAATTACATTTTCTAAAATGTTTTCACTCAAATGAAGTTTACGTCAGACCCCATTCAGGAAGTGTATGTTCATGGTATAATTCTAATGATGTAACAGCATTATTGTATACTGTGTACTGTATGATACAATACAAGACAACTTGAATGTCGAGTAGAATGGGACATCTTTACTGTCTATTTTACTCATTTAAGAAAAGAAATGTAACCAAGAAAACATGTGGCATAGTAGGAGAGCACAGTAATCTAGCTGACATTCCTTGTCATGGACATGACACTTAGCAGAAGTCAATGTCAATGTAATCCTGTCCTATTCGGACAATAATTTCTCTATCCATGTCAACCGGGGACTGATGTTGTGATTACAGTGAGATACTGTGCATCCAGTGGTTATCCCCTTCTCCAATCAATGCCAGTCTGATGTGACAGTCCCAGAGGTTACTCTGACTCTGAAATCACTGAATCCCCACAAATGCCCCTATATTGCAACACTTGCCATAACAAGATGTTTCAGTCTTTCCCATCCACTCAAAGATGACATTGTCACACAAATGCACACAGTATAAATTGCAACCAATAAGATTGAGACACCTATACCCATTAACAAAACCCATTTGATATGATTCGTTAGCAGCCACTCAACACACGTTTTGTGTAAGGCAGAGGACAGTGTCTGTAGATATATACAGCACCAGACACTTGTAGTGGGTCATCAGTGATGATTGAGAGGAATTATTTTTGTATTTTATTTGAAAAATCCTGCATAGTACATGTTTTTTAAAAAAAACTACATTTTAAAGAAGTACGACTACTCCAGTCTTTGAAGACCTGATGTTTGTATTAATGATGAGTTCGTAATACCTGAACAGGAAGGAAGCAACTACTGTTTTGTGGCTTTGAAAAAAAAGTGATAAAGTATTGGTGTGATGAAGTGCATTAACACATGCAGACATCTGCATCTATACCAGTCCTCCTGAGCCTGAATGCTTCTCTGTGTTTGACCAGGATGTTGAATCTAACACCTAAACTGGTTTTTGGTGAGTAAAATTAGCTTAAAATGGAACTGCTGTTACTGACTTTATGTGGCTATGTGAGCTGTACTTTTCTTATGACTATATCACAACTACAGTATATCAAGGACAGAATACCAAACTCAGTCTGTTCACATTCAGATTCAGATTATACAACTGTGATGGTTCTTAAACTGAACTAAATGCTTTGTTACATCCTGTAGGAGCCAGCTGTAGCAGTGGTATTAATGAAAAGTTCATGTGATTAAAAATGTTAACTTGTATGTAAAAGTAATGAATGAGTATTTAGTTACTGTTGCTATTTACTGTTGAGGTTTCCATTCTTTCACAGCAGTTTTAGGACATTACATGTTATCAATGAGATTAACTTGTTCTTATATAAATGTATTGTTTACTGTGAATCCTTCATGATTCAGATTGTCTCTGAATCCAGTGTAACCATGGTGGACTCTGCAACTGCTAATATATACTAATCTATACCAATATATAGAGAGAAAACATCTGAATTGAACTATTAAGAATGACTATTGCAAAAAAAATGCAGGTTTGACACCATTAAAAAATATACTATACAATAAATATGTACATACTACATCATTTATTGGTAATAACTCAGAAGTAAAGTGCTTATATTTAAAAGTGAGAATTGTACTCCCTTTTATACGTGTTTCTTGAGTGCTGTAGCTTTTGTTCCTTTCACATTATGGGTTTTTTTTAAGAAGAAAAAAAAAACAGAACACCAGAAAGAGAAAGAGAAAATGGTCCAAGACGGGCAATCAGTATGAAGCATTTCTGTACACGGTGGTTTTTAGTTTTCTGTTAACTGCTCTGTCTTTGTCTCAACCATCAGAGCATACTACAGAAAAAGATTAGCTTTTTGACTCTGATGCATTTTATAAATATGACTTCTAAAAACAGTTTGTCTGTATTCAGATTTTAGAAGAAGGACTTTCACATTTCAGTTTAAAGATTCATGATTTTATTTCATTAAAATAGAAACTTAAGTCAGAAAACTTTTCAGTTTATATAATGAGCCATGTTGTGTTTTTTCTTTCCTATAGTCTTTCTTCTCCTCACTTCAACTTCAACTGCTGCAGGTCAGTCCATTTCCCTGTGTGATGCATAGAATCATTTTAGACTATGATAATTTATATGTTTTGTGAAATTTTGCACATTATGTCTTTTGTGCTTGATAGGTCAGCGGATCAGATTAGCTGGATCTGGGTCCAATCAGTGTTCTGGAAGAGTTGAAATCTATCACAACTATGTTTGGGGAACAGTCTGTGATGATAACTGGGACTTAAATGATGCTAAAGTGGTTTGCAGACAGCTGGGCTGTGGGCCATCACTCAGTGCTCCTGGATCAGCTCACTTTGGTCAAGGAACAGGACAAATCTGGCTTGATGATGTGAGCTGTTCAGGCAGTGAAAAGTCTCTAACTGAGTGTCGACACAGTGGATTTGGGACACACGACTGTGGACATGGAGAGGATGCTGGTGTTATTTGTTCAGGTGAGAAAACATTTGAATCAAGTATTTAGAATAATTGTACACATTGATTTTTTTCACAGCTTTTTCACTCATTCAGTGACTTGTGATGTGTGTCACGTGTGTTCACTGCTGGAAAACAGTTGCTAACCACTCTCAGCAGCATGTTCTCAGAATCAAAAAGCAGAATAACAAGTGTGAAATGTTGCTTAATCTTCTGTTCATGAAACTGTGATGTAAGTGTTGATGTTAATCAAGCATTTGATTATTCTAAAAATCATTATATCTTACTGGCAGTTGATTATAGTTATTTGTTTACTCAACACTGTTTGTCAATAATAATGTGTTTGGTAAAACTACTCTCAAGATAAACACATAAGAGAAACTTGTTCTATCCAGTAATAGTTTGTCTTCTGTGTTCTGTATGTAGGTGTCAGATTAGCTGGATCTGGGTCCACTCAGTGCTCTGGAAGAGTTGAAATGTATCATGACAACACCAGGGGCCCGTTTCAGAAAGCAGGTTTAGTGAGAACTCTGAGTTAGTTAACCCTGAGATGAGGGAAACTCTGGTTTTTCGGTTTCACAAAGCCAGTTCAGCTTAACTCTGAGTCAGTTACTCTGGCAACATACTCCGTGAACCTAACCTGCTCGCTAGCAGGTTTTCTTCAACTAACCCTGAGTTTCTCCTCCTTTTTAGTTGAAGCCTGCAGACTGAAGGAGCTGTCAGACATGGTGTGTCCTTTTCTTATAGAGTAAGTTAATATTGAAGCACAAATACGAAGCATGAATCTCCGTCAGAGGGTGATCAGACCCTACTAGAATGTTTTATCATTCTCTGATGATGTTCTGTTTGAGTGTTTCCATTTTTTTGTACAATCAATAATTTATCTGAACAATATTCTCAGCCCTCGTATCGTCTGTACGACACCACATGGACATGCTCTCAGTTCAGAATAAGTTCTCTGTTCAAGTTCATGTTTCCAAGGCAACCGGACGTCTGTCAGGCTGTCACAAAGGCAATATTTGAAGGTGGTTGATAGTCAAGTGGTTACTGCTCATGCTTCACAGCAGTAATGTTGCTGGTTCGATACCAGTGAGGAACTTTTTCTCTCTCTCTCTATACCAGCTACTGTTAAATTACGGTGAAAGTGCCAAGTGCCCAAACATAAAACTAAATTTGACTATTACACTTAAACGTTTACATTTTTAGTGTTGTATAAAGGCATGTAGGTGTTGCTTTCAAATAGACAATATTAAATACTGGCAGTGTTGGGATGGCTGAAAAATTGACTTTCTTCTTTGCGTAGAAGATTTCATCAACTACTGAAATATATATAACATGTTGAATGTAGCATTTAAATGCTGTTTAATGAGGTAGGGCAGGCTAAACAACACCACAATTGCTTGTAATCAATACCTTACTTGTTTGAGCTATATTTTTATTTTTCATATTCAGTTGCTGCCAAGTAGGCCTATGTTTTGTACCTGTTGGGGTCTGCATGAATGTTCAATGTGCCACGCACACACACACACAGAATATAAATGTTGAATAAATCGACCACTCGAGACAAAATGTTTCTCTTTTTTTTCATTAATACTTTTCTTAAATATACTCATCGTCTGCATGTATTCATTAATATTTCTAAATCCTTTGGGGAGAAGTGGGAGGACTGAGCCCTTTGTTTCTCCTGTTGTCATGGTGAATCATGTTATCTGTGCTCCATTGATGAGGGCTTGGTATCTCCTCATGCAGAAGACTCACTCAGAGTTACTTTGTCTCAGAGTTGATTGAACTGACTGTTAACACTTGTTCTGAAACAGAAAACTCTGAGTTTGACAGCTCAGAGTTGGTCAACCTAGAGTAAAGGTTTTAACTCAGAGTTAGTTAAACCTGCTTCCTGAAACAGGCCCCTGGGGAACAGTCTGTGATGACAACTGGGACTTACAGGATGCTGAGGTGGTCTGCAGAGAGTTGTCCTGTGGGACAGCTGTTAGTGCCCCTCAATCTGCTCTTTTTGGAGAAGGAACAGGACAAATCTGGCTTGATGGTGTGAGCTGTTCAGGCAGTGAAAAGTCTCTAACTGAGTGTCAACACAGTGGATTTGGGATAGAGAACTGTGGACATGGAGAGGATGCTGGTGTTGTTTGTTCAGGTGAGGAAACATTTTAAGCATGTATAATAATGTACTGTAATAATATAATAAAAGATTGGCAGTCTGAGGGGATATATAACACAATGCGTATCACTTTAATCTAATTTGAATCTTATACAAGGAGACACTATGTTGCAAAATAACTTTTTTCTAATTGAACAGAAAAGCTACACTGACAAGATATTTACAAAGTCTGCTAAATGTTAATCTGATATTTAGGAAAACCAAGCAGTTCTCCAAAGTGAACCAATACAGAAAGTGATTCATTGTTACTGTTTAGAAACACTGTTAAAGGAATGCTGCACCGACAGTCTGAAGTATCACTCAAAGCACATTATTAACAAGTAATAAAGAGTTTTATAAATAGCAAACGTGATAAAAGTTCAAAGGCACATGCTGTTCATGTTTGCTGTTGTTGGATGGTGGTCAAACCTGAGGAGAACAAGTAAAAAATACTCCCTGTAAGTCAAAAGTCAGGGCTGTAACATGTCCTGAATGCTTTATTTACAGCCACCTCTACTCCCTCCTCATGGTGATGTCACATTATTCATGCTTGCCCACAAACAGTCGTCTCTTCTGTAGCCTTGGTTTCTAAGATGGTTGCTAAGGTCTTTTCATGTGATGTTCACGTCGTCCAAGCTCAAATATTTACGGATGCATTTGAGAAGTTTTCATTTCGAGTAAAGAATGAGAAAAAGAAGGGAAATCCTGCTGCTACTACTGTGTAACATCTGGAGCTGCTGGAAGTTGGTTGAGATGCAGCTTTGGGGAGCTAACCTATCAGAACAGTGTTCTCATTAGGAGGGGGGTCTTAGAGAGACAGAAGATAAAATACCCTGTTTCAAAAGAATATCTTTTCTTTTAAGATTTTTTTATTGAATTTTCCTTGGATGCACATTGACATCATATTAACAAAGCACAATTGTGAATTTGGTCCAAAACATCCATAGTACAGGCAGACATTTATACTAACGCTGAATGCCTTGACTCAATTTGATTACTCTGCTTTTTTTTCTCAACGGATCTCCCAAAGCCCAGCATCTCCATGAATCCTGCTGGTGAGGTTAATTGGGGTCAGAGCATCAGGATCACTTGTTCAATCTCAACTCAGCATTTAGGTGGAACATTCATTCTGAATAAGACCTCAGGTTCATTCAAAAAGACTCAAACATCAAGTACCAACTCTGCTACCTTCAACATCGCTAATGTGAACTTTGATAATGAGGGATCATACCAGTGTCAGTATGAGAAAAGCATTTCAAGTCAATCGTTCAGCTCCTCACTGAGTGACTCTGTCAGACTCTCTGTTACTGGTAAGATCCAGGTCCTGTACTTGTTTTATTCTCTTGTTTGTTGAAGAAGAAAGAAATTAAACAACTCATCAACAGTGCAGAGTACATAGCACAGATCAGTGCCATCCCGTTTAAAACTAATACTTTGTTGTTTTTTCAGTGACGTTCCCCAAGCCTAGCATCTCCATGAATCCTGCTGGTGAAGTTAACTGGGGTCAGAGCATCAGCATCACTTGTTCAATCTCAACTCAGCTTTTAGGTGGAACATTCATTTTGAGTGAGACCCTCGGCTCATTCAGAGACACTCAAACTTCAAGTACCAACTCTGCTTCCTTCAACATCCCTAACGTGAACTTTGATAATGAGGGATCATACCAGTGTCAGTATGAGAAAAGCATTTCAAGTCGATCGTTCAGCTCCCCACTGAGTGACTCTGTCAGACTCTCTGTTACTGGTAAGATCCAGGTCCTGTATTTGTGTTTGTGTTTGTAGAAGAAGAAATAAATTAAACAACTTATCAACAGTGCAGAGTATATAGCTCAGATCAGTGGCATCCCATTTAAAACTAATACTTTGTTGTTTTTTCAGTGATCCTCCCAAAGCCCAGCATCTCCATGAATCCTGCTGGTGAGGTTAACTGGGGTCAGAGCATCAGCATCACTTGTTCAATCTCAACTCAGCTTTTAGGTGGAACATTCATTCTGAAGAAGACTTCAGGTTCATTCAGAGACACTCAAACATCAACTACCAACTCTTCTTCCTTCAACATCCCTAACGTGAACTTTGATAATGAGGGATCATACCAGTGTCAGTATGAGAAAAGGAGTCCAAGACGAAACTTCAACTCCCCTTTCAGTGACTCTGTCAGACTCTCTGTCAATGGTAAGAAAAACACATCTATATAATAGCCAAACAAGAATCACACAACAGTATACTGTAGCACACCAGTAAGTGTGTGTGTAGTTGCTGAGAAGCTAAGATTATGCATAATTAAGAAACGAAAGAACAGAGAGGAATCTGCAATGTTTTAGTATAATGTTAGAAGTCTGATAGCAACTGGAATGCTGCTTTAGTTTCAAAATAAAAATCTTAAATAGCAAGTCTAAATGTCCATTGGTATTAATCACTGAGGTAACATCAGAGCCCCTGCTTCACTGTCTACAATGTTACTGATTTCCATTAATAAGTAACTTCCTTTTCTGTTGCACATTGCAGTATTGAACAATAATATCCATAGTGATATCCTCAGTCAAGGTTGAGGAAGAACAATGAAAAGGAAAATTCTTATTCTCTATTTGCATCCCCTTTACAATGACATGTGTACAGACATTCAGGGACCTCTCAGCAGGATATAGACACAATGAGGCCACAGCCACAGGTCTTGTCTTCATGCAGTCCAAATTTGGAGTCAAAAGACCAAAAGATGAATTTTTCAGTTATTTTTCAACAGGTAAGTCCATGCGTTTTCCTCAGGTCCTTTTTGGAGACTCCAAATGGACACTTGGTTACCAAAGCTGTATAACAACAATCAATCACCTATAACTTCACTTCCCCTTTGCCTACAATCAAAATCTTGGTCTCTAATGAAAGCTGACACCATATTATTATTATTATTATTATATATATCATTTTTTTTTGTTTGGCCATATCTATCTATCTATCTATCTATCTATCTATCTATCTATCTGTTTATTTTGCTATAAGTCATATGTCAAGTCGATGAAGAACCAACCGTGTACCAAAATGCCGAGTGTGTAATGATATATGGTTCAACTCTTTTACGCACCGGGCGCACGCCGGTTACGCTTGGAGTTTGTTTATGTGTAGCAGATGCAAAATGGTCGACAGGCCAAACCAGTCACACAAGGGTTGAGGGTTCACATCCGATTTATTCTATAAAAGCAGCATAGGGGCAGTCAGGTTACACACGCTGGAAGATTACTCTCTCTCTCCAGTTCAGTAGTTAGCTTAGTTTTGCCGGGAATTTGGACCAACGTCACACATGCATCACTTGTGTGCCCCACTAATTAACCCCCCTGTGCAACACAGGTGAAGAGGAACCATAAACACTCTCAAAACTTAATTAACAGTATAAAAACGATTTTAACTAATAAAGGGCTATTACACTATTAATACTGGTATTTCAGCATTGCAGGTTTTGAGGAAGTTCATAAAATAAAATAATTAAACAAATATACAATATAATAAAAATAACTCGGCTACATATGGACAGCCAAACTTAATAGCTTAGTGTCATACACCGTTGGAAACCTCAGACTATTGGCTAAAAGGTTATCAACTTCATTTCACCGAATATTTCCATAGGCTGGAACAGCTGTCAATCTAAGCCATGTCGTCATTGTCGTTGGTCACATGTCCTCATTGGCTTTGGATACATGTGTCACTACCCGATGTGAGTCTGACATGCGCAGTAGCGTTCTCGATCGTCCGCCATCTTGGACGGTTATGTACGGCAACTCCGCTTGGAAAAAACGCCCCCAGACTCAAAACGCGATACGCGAAATAAATCAGTTGTATAAACATATAAATATAAATAAAATAAATCAATCGTATGAATGTATAAATATGAATAAAGATAAATAGTTTGGTTGTAAATAGTTGTCAGAGGTTAAGAGTAAGTATACATATCATGGAAATATCTGGAAATCAGACATGTATAAATATAAATAAAATAAATCAATAGTATAAATACATAAATATGAATGAATATAAATAGTTTGGTTATAAATAGTTGTCAGAGGTTAAGAGTAAGTATACATATCATGGAACTATCTGGAAATCAGACTTGGAAATAAAATAATACAAAGTAATAGTAATAATAATTATATCTATCTATCCACTATCTTATCTATCTATCTATATTTTATTGATATATTTATATTGTATTATTATTTTATTATATACATATATAAAATAGATAGATAAGATAGTATATATATACAATATATATCTATATATAGCTATAAAATAGATAGATAAGATAGTATATATATACAATATATAATTATATATAGATATATACACACTATCTTATGTATCTATCTTTTTATTTATATAATATTATTTTATTATATATATGTACATATAGATGTATTGTACTATAAACATATTATATATTTTATATTTTTTCAATTGAGAATGGTATAAACTAACTGAAGTTTTTAACATTACATTATATCCATTTTACATTCATAGAGCTTTGATTTTGGAACAGTTTTGTTAACGAAAAAGAGGCCAAGATTTATCAGATGTGTGATGTGCACTCTTTTAGACTTTGTTATAGACACAGGTACCACCCTTTCTAGTTCTGTCACAGCTCCTCCACTCACCTGATGGACTTCCTCAGCTGTTGTTTTGATGCAGACAGATATTTAAACTGTGGTATGCATGCCTCTGTTTGACACACTATTACAAGACCATTTCAAATGAATGAAAGCTCAAGCCAGTACTGAAAGTTTGTTAACTTTTAGTTTATAACTTTGAAGGACCAAAGAATTCCATTTTGAACATGAACAAACATTTTAATCTAAAAATACAAAAATGTGTTTCCATCAAATTGATGTCAGAGATGGAAAAAACAAAAGACAGAGCTTAAACAGTATTGTCAAAGAATTTAAATCTTGAATGTTAACCACATGCTTTATAAAAATAATATAAACAATGGAGGAAAAAAAGACACATGTATGTACATAGCTATATGAAAAATTCTGCATATATTCAAGTAAAGACAATTTTATGTAATCACATAAGAAGATATGACTCTACTCTTTAATTTAAAGAGACCCAGCATTCCCCCATGAGCAAGCACTTGGCGACAGTGGTAAGAAAAAACTCCCCAGTAATAGGAAGAAACCTCAGGCAGAACCAGGCTCTAGGTGGGCGGCCATCTGCCTTGACCGGTTGGGGTTGATAGAGAAAGAGAGAGAGAAAGACTGAAGCAATCTGAATCTGGAGCATACAGGTATGTAGGTGCTTAAGGCAGAAG
This sequence comes from Scomber japonicus, assembly GCF_027409825.1. Classification (NCBI taxonomy): domain Eukaryota; kingdom Metazoa; phylum Chordata; class Actinopteri; order Scombriformes; family Scombridae; genus Scomber; species Scomber japonicus. Next base: position 6,377,895 of record NC_070595.1, on the reverse strand, counting down.
GATGATTGTCAACAGTGCAGTCTCCCGATCATCTTCATCTTTTCCTGAAATTGCACAAAAATAAAGATATTAGTACAACAGATATTATAGTAAACTTGAAACTATATGGCACTGTCTTTTAAACATGTGTCCACACACTCAGTAGATATTACAGTTAATAAAACAAATTAAGCACCAGTTCTACCTCATACTAGTTAACTTTACCTCAGTGTCTTGTGTTGGGATGTGTTCAAATGCTAATTCGTGTATCATTCTCACTTGGGTAGTTGTTATTATATAGATAGTAGTAGTAGTTTTTTGACTATACAATAAAACATTTGTGATTAAACATGAAAATATCAACCACAGAAAAAGAACACTTAGCTTTAGGGGGATGCGTCGAGTATAGGTTTCTTCAGTCAGTAATTCTGTCCTGTTTATTCAGGCTGTTAAACAAGAGGGAAAATAGAAGATGAGTTTCAAATGAATATTAAACAGACAGGTAAAACAATGGTGTTATGGCTACAACAAAGGAAACATTTGGCTTAACCCTGTGCTCATATGAAGAGGACTCGTTAAATGTTTTTATGCATTACAAACCAATACCAATGTTAACCAAAATGATGAAAACTAACTAACAAAGCTGCAAAGACTGGACGACGAGACCCCCAACATCAAAAGAGATGAATACAACAAACAGAGCACTTAGCTTCTGAAAGAATCAAAAAAGACTTGAGGAAGATGAGTAGAGTCCAGGTTTCTTCTGTCAAGGATGTTCAGCAGGCTATACATCCATGTTAGCAGTAAAGATGGAGGAAAGGAAGAAGAAAAGTAATGTATTAACATTACACAGACAAGATGTTTGAAAGATGGACACAAACTACTGACATGAGCTTCTTACCGAGAGTGGAGACTGGAAGCGTGTTATTTAAACACAATTGGTGTAGATGTCCAGCTCAGATTTGATCACTCTCTCTCAGTCAGTCTGTCAGACTGTTAATCTGAAGTAAGGCAACAAGCAATTGAAGTTAGGCATTGATCCCACAGACAAAGTACAAACTACCAAATCAGGTTCTTACTGAGAGTGGAGACTGGAAGCGTGTTATTTAAACACAATTGGTGTAGATGTCCAGCTCAGATTTGATCACTCTCTCCTACACAGTCATGTCCTTTAGACTGTTAGTCTGAAGTAAGACAACAAGAAATTGAAAATAAGATAAGTTAGGCATTGATCCTACAGTCAAAGTACAAACTACTGACATCAGGTTCTTACCAAGAGTGGAGACTGGAAGGGTGTCATTTAAACACAGCTGACTTTATTGTGTTTGTCATAGATGTCCAGCTCAGACTTGATCACTCTCTCCTACACAGTCTTTTAGACTGTCAATCTGAAGTAAGGCAACAAGAAGATGGAAATAAGTTAAGTATTGTGGTGATCCTACAGACAAAGTACAAACTACTGACATCAGGCTCTTACCGAGAGTGGAGACTGGAAGGATGTCATTTAAACACAATTGACGTAGATGGGGAGGCAGGTACTTGAGGAGGATGATGAGGATGACTTACTGTATTTGGCGTAGATGTCCAGCTCAGACTTGATCACTCTCTCCTAAACTCTGTGTGTGTCTGTCTGTCTGTCTCTCTCTCTGTGTGTGTGTGTCTGTCTCTCTCTCTGTGTGTGTCTGTCTGTCTCTCTCTGTGTGTCTGTATCTCTGTGTGTTTGTCTGTCTGTCTCTCTGTGTGTCTGTCTCTCTCTGTGTGTGTGTGTGTCTGTATCTCTGTGTGTCTGTCTCTGTGTGTGTCTGTCTCTCTCTGTGTGTGTGTGTCTGTCTCTGTGTGTGTGTGTGTCTGTCTCTCTCTGTGTGTGTCTGTCTATGTGTCTTCTATCTGTCTTGCAATATATATTCATGTTTTACATTAAAATAATGTTGATTACAAAATGTATTGATTTATGACAACCTCTTGAAACAGACATATTTTGTCACTAATGAGCCATGTGTAACACTTTTTAAAAAGTTTTTTCATGAAGAGATTAAAAATAAAAATTATGATTACTACTGAATGTGGTGACTTAACTTGATTACTCTGCTATTTTTTTCAGCGGATCTCCCAAAGCCCAGCATCTCCATGAATCCTGCTGGTGAGGTTAACTGGGGTCAGAGCATCAGCATCACTTGTTCAATCTCAACTCAGCTTTTAGGTGGAACATTCACTCTGAAGAAGACCTCAGGCTCATTCAGAAAGACTCAATCATCAAGTACCAACTCTGCTACCTTCAACATCCCTAACGTGAACTTTGATAATGAGGGATCATACCAGTGTCAGTATGAGAAAAGCATTTCAAGTCGATCGTTCAGCTCCCCTCTGAGTGACTCTGTCAGACTCTCTGTTCCTGGTAAGATCCAGGTCCTGTATTTGTTTTATTCTCTTGTTTGTAGAAGAAGAAAGAAATTAAACAACTCATCAACAGTGCAGAGTATATAGCTCAGAACAGTGGCATCATGTTTAAAACTAATACTTTGTTGCTTTTTCAGTGACCTTCCCCAAGCCTAGCATCTCCATGAATCCTGCTGGTGAGGTTAACTGGGGTCAGAGCATCAGGATCACTTGTTCAATCTCACCTCAGCATTTAGGTGGAACATTCATTCTGAAGAAGACCTCAGGCTCATTCAGAAAGACTCAAACATCAAGTACCAACTCTGCTACCTTCAACATCCCCAACGTGAACTTTGATAATGAGGGATCATACCAGTGTCAGTATGAGAAAAGGAGTCCAAGACAAAACTTCAATTCCCCTTTCAGTGACTCTGTCAGAGTCTCTGTCAATGGTAAGAAAAAACACATCTATATAATACAATAACTCTTAAAGCCAAAACAAGAATCACACAACAGTATACTGTAGCACACCATCAAAAACCTCATCAAATCAGTCTGAAAACATCACAAGATTAAAGGCATTATTCTCTTCCAACAAATCATTGCCATGCAATGTGATACAATCAAATGTTTTTAGAAGTGTGTTAGAAAAAGTTATTGTTAAAATAACTCCAATATACTTCATAACTGGCTACAGTAATTTATATTACTAGAAACTAGAAACACATGGACACAGAATTCAGTAAGTTTGTGTAGTTGCTGAGAAACTAAAATAATGCATCATTAAGAAACAAAGGAACAGAGAGGAATCTGCAATGTTTTAGTATAATGTTAGAAGTCTGATGGCAACTGGAATGCTGCTGTAGCTTCAAAATAAAAATCTTAAATAGCAAGTTAGCAAAATTTCCATTGCTATTAATCACTGAGATAACACCAGAGTCCCTGCTTCACTGTCTACAATGTTACTGATTTCCATTAATAAGTAACTCCCTTTGGTAACACTTTACTTGAATGGGTGTTCATAAGACTGACATGACACTGTCATAACCATGACATGACACCTGTCATAAACATTAATGAGAGCTTATGACAGTTGTCATTAAGTGTCATTCGGTAAATTATGAGACTTTTGATGCAAAGTTGACATTGGGTTAGGGTTAGGGTTAGGGTTACTTTAACTTTAACTTTTCATCAAAAGTGTCATAATTTACCGAATGACACTTAATGACAACTGTCATAAGCTCTCATTAATGTTTATGACAGGTGTCATGTCATTGTTATGACAGTATCATGTCAGTCTTATGAACACCCATTCAAGTAAAGTGTTACCCTTCTTTTTTAGTTGCACATTGCAGCATTGAACAATAATATCCATAGTGATATCCTCAGTCAAGGTTGAGGAAGAGCAATAAAAAGGAAAATTATTATTCTCTATTTGCATCTCCATTAGCTGCCACTAAAGCAGGAGATGTTCTTCCTGAGGTCCACATTATGGTGTTCAGGTAATGAAGGTTAGGGTTATTGTTAATGTGTTTCATGTGTTAGACTCTGAACATTGTAAATGGAACAGCAAAAATGAAATTTAAAAGCCCTCTAAATATATGTAGGTATTTATTTTATGAATTATGTTTACTTTTTCCTTTTTTCATTATTTTATTACAATAATAGTAGAATATAATAGTAATACATAACAAAACTCATTCTATAACTGACTTCATGGTTTTCACAGCAAATCAGTTTGTTGATTGAATAAATCACAAAAACATCTACAGTGTTGCACGCCAGCTCTAATTCAAAATCATAGTATCATCACTTATCCTCTCTGTTCTTTGTTTTTTGTATGTTTTTTTCTCCTCACTTATCTTTTAATCTTGAAAAACTGCATTCAGATCAGTCTCGTGAATTATGTAGCTTGAATATGCAACGTTCAGAATAATTCTTATCTTTGCTGATTTAAAAGTTGCACAGTTTTAAAAATCTTGTTTCTCCTTTTGTACTCAGTGCCACTGCAGCAGCCCAATATCTCCCTGACATCTCCTAATGGAGGACTGGTCTGGGGTCCTGAAGGTGCAGAGGTCACTAGGGGCTACAGCTTTGTCTTGACCTGCTCCATTAACTCCAACTATCATGAAGGCCGTTTCTTGCTCATCTTCTCTGGCTCCAACATCACCAACACCAAACCTGCAGTCAACCTCTCAGCCTCCTTTAACTTCCCTGTAGCTGAGTATGAACATGAGGGCAACTACAGCTGTGTGTATGAAGTCACTCTGTCTGGACGGGACTTCAGGTCACCAGAGACAGCACCGATTACTGTCATCATTAAATGTAAGTAGATTTAAAGTAGCTGTTTGTAACAGATATATTCCAAGTAATCATAAAATGGCCCTAAATGTCACCAGACATTAAGGAATCATGTTCATTTCAAACACTGATATCACTGACAGTAGTAGACCAGCCAGAATATTCACATTTGAAAAGCTCAGTTGCAGCCCTCAGGTAATGTTTATGTTGTCATTCTGTGTTTTGGCCTGGGTCCTGTTTCAGGAAGCAGGTTTAAATAACTCTGAGTTAAAACCTTAACTCTAGGTTGACCAACTCTGAGCTGTCAAACTCTAAGTTTTCAGTTTCAGAACAAGTGTTAACAGTTAGTTCAATCAACTCTGAGTCAAAGTAACTCTGAGTGAAGCTTCTGCAAGAGGAGATACCAAGCCCTCATCAATGGAGCACAGATAACATGATTCACCATGACAACAGGAGAAACAAAGGGCTCAGTCCTCCTACTTCTCCCCAAAGGAGTTAGAAATATTAATGAATACATGCAGATGATGAGTATATTTAAGAAAAGACAGTAAACAGTGAGTATTAATGAAAAAAAAAAGAGAAACATTTTGTCTCGAGTGGTCGACTTATTCAACATTTATATTCAACATTTATATTCTGTGTATGTGTGTGTGAGCGGCACATTTAATATTCATGCAGACCCCAACAGGTACAAAACGTAGGCCTACTTGGCAGTAACTGAATATGAAATATAAAACTAGAAAATTCCAGGGAAATTTTGAGTGCCACGGGGCTACTGCCGGGACGAGTACACGATTTATTTTTTCTTTATGAATGTACTTTATTCTCAACTTAACATCCCTGAAAATATTAAGTAAATGTTATGATCATATTTAAGCATAAATAATATTTATTTAAACTTATTAATTAAAGTCTACTTCATTTTTTCCACTGACAGGAACATCACTGTTATGAAATTATTAAGTAAATCTTCAAATCATTTAGAGAGTAGATTTTATTATACTTTTTATTTTAAATTATGAAATTATATTATGTACATTTTGTTCATCTTCTATTGATAAATGTTGAATCTTTTTATATACCACAAATCATATAACTACAAAACAAAACAATGAAACTATTTATTTTGTCCTCAGTAAACATGAATTAATCCATTCAAATAAATTAGCTCAGTTAACTGGCAAAACAGACAGACAGGTAGAATTAGCCAATCACAAAAAGGTAGGTCAGTTCAGCCAATCACAAAAAAGTAGGTCAGATTCTGCCCAGCGACAGGTTGCCAAGATCAGCTAAGGCCCTGCGGTTGCTACGGCGATTTCAGGATCTGCCTTGAAAACAGTGATGCCAACTTGGCGACTTTCTCGCTAAATCTGGCGACTTTCCAAACCCTCATAGCTTTTTTTCCTCAAAAGCGACTAGCGACAAATCTAGCGACTTTTTCTGGTGTTATTGGAGACTCTGAAGTGAAAGCACGTATCGTTACTGTCCTCAACGAGTAGTGGGTGCTGCCGTGAGCCGCTCCCCGTCCCAAAGCACTCACAGGCGGTCAGGTTCACAGTAGCCTCACACAGCTGCAGTCAGAGCAGAGAGGAGACCCACACCACTCCGCATCCACCCTGCATAACAGTCTTTTGATTCAATTTGATATTCTAACATTTAACAATAAATATCAAAATGTATTTACATTTTAAAAAACAAACAAACCAAGAATCAACATAAGAAAGCTCATTTGTAGTTCTTAACATATTTAGGGTTTTTTAACTAGCTTTTTGTCTCTCCCAAGACTATATCCCTCTCTCCTACAGCGTCCATTACAATAACATGCAAATGGTAATTATGGAAATTAGGCGATGACGTCATTTAGCGACTTCTAGCGACTTTTAGGACAGCCAATAGCTACTTTCCTTACTGAGGAGTTGGCAACACTGCTTGAAAAATGTCTCAAAATTCTAAAGGATTTGGCCTTCTGGAGTGGAGGGCCTCGGAGCTTGAACCCCGTGGCACTAAAACACCGTGAGAGACACAGAAGCCGGCAGATTCTGACAGTGTTTATTTTATTCACATATTCCTTAAAATGAGCGAGTAAGCTCAGTGTGAACACAGAGTGAGATTCTTTTGAAAAAAGAAGATGATTACATTAGGTTCAATGGGGAGCGAGACAGGTATTGCCGCCGGTCTCGGCCCCCCCGTTTAAATTTTGTGCAGACCCCGCCTGTCAACGTCACATTTTATGTATCCCAACACCTATGTCTATATTTTGACCAAAAATTATTTGTGTCCTTTTTACGGTTTGGCCGTGAGCTCGAGTTAAAAATAAAAATGAATGTTAATTAGTACTGCTTCTCACACTCTAGCTAACTGCCGCTTCCACTCTAACTTTGACGAAAAAGTGATTTCCACTCCTCGTTTGACTGCTCATAGTTTGAAAAGTTTACATGTTATGGAAAATAGTTTGGTATTTTTCCAGAGAGCACAAATTTTCCTCCGTTTTAAAGTTTGAATCACATTTCTACGTGAACGTATGAGCGAGCTAGGTGACTCTGAAAAAAGGTGAAATTTTTGGGTTTTTTCAAAAAATTCCCATTCATTTCCAATGGAGAAATCTCCCGGTTTTTTGGGAATAACTTTGGGAAACTTTGGAATTTCAACACCAAAAGTCATAGCACCCCTCCCCCGATCGAGCCGCACGTTTTGATGTATATATTGTCGGGGTTTTCTCAAAGCTGCGGGAGGAGTTACGCGCCGAAAAACGGCGGAAGAAGCGGAATAATATTAAGTATGGAGAAGATTAATAGTTGCCTCGGAGCTTGAACCCCGTGGCACTAAATATAGCTCAAACAAGTCAGGTATTCATTACAAGCTGCTGTGGTGTTGTTTAGCCTGCCCTACCTCATTAAACAGCATTTAAATGCTACATTCAACATGTTATATATATTTCAGTAGTTGATGAAATCTTCTAAGCAAAAAACTCTGAGTTTTTGGTTTCACAAAGCCAGTTCAGTTTATCTCTGAGTCAGTTACCCTGGCAACATACTCACCCAGATAGCATGCGAATGTGGGCCACTTGAGGCAATGATCCGGCACTGTAGGCATTCTTCTGGCCCGGACAAAACAGACGTGAACCTAAACTGGCCCATGTAGTAAATGCTACATTTGGGCCAAATATCACAAAACGAATATGGCCCATCTTTGGCCGAAATATGGCAAGTATGGCAATGACTAATCCGGATGTGAGCCTAAAGAGGCCCACATAAAAGGAAACATACTTGGCCCACCTTTGTTGAAACATATTTGGGCCAGTCTTGGCCGAACTGGTTTATTTGGTGTGTTTTTGGTTGACATCTGGCATTGTGATGGCTTGGTTATGGCCCACTTTTGGCAAACATGAGCGGACCGCCCAAGTGCCATCATTCCATGCTGTATGTGGGCCGGATGAACATGTCAGGTGTGGGCCAGATATGGGCCAAAAGAATTTTGCTATCTGGGCAGTGAAACTAACCTGCTGGTTGGCAGGTCTTCTTCAACTAAGTTGAAGCGTGCAGACTGAAGGAGGTGTGAGACATGATGTGTCCTTTTCTTAAAGAGTCAGTTAATATTGAAGCACAAATACCAAGCAGAAATCCCACTGGGATGTTTTATCATTCTCTGATGATGTTCTGTTTGAGTTTCCATTTTTCAACAATCCCTCAGCCCTCGTATCGTCAACACATCGTGGACATGATGCTCTCAGTTCAGTCTTTGTGTTGCACTTTGTTTTCTTGCCAATGGCAGTTTTATATGTAACATCTGTGACGCTGAGCATGTTTCCAAGGCAACCATGTGCCAGTCAATGCAACATTTGAAGAGTCTTGGTAGCCTAGTGGTTACTTCGCATGCTTCACTATTCCAGCAAGGGACTGCAAGACCAGTTTTAGTTTTTTCCACAAATCACATTATTTCATGACCTTGTTTGATGGACTGGGAATCTCAACATTACAACACTTCCAGTCTTGGGTTTGAATATGAATAAGATGATGTACAATATATGTACAATACTGTCAGCAGTGGCAGTTTTAGCTTGTGAGTGGAACATGTGAGTGGATGCATAAAACACGAAAGCTCATTTTATGCAACACTGACCCAAGCACAGAAATCAGTTTTGTAAGTAGGGTTGCAAAGGGGTGGAAAGTTTCCGGTAAATTTCCGGAAAGTTTCCGGTAAATTTCCATGGGAAGTTAAGCTGGGGAATTTTGGAAATATTCCAAATTGGAAACTTTCCATGGGAATTAAGGGAATTATGGGAATTTATGGGAATTAAATGGGAATTTATGGCAACTGAGGGTAATTTAGTGGAAAGGTATCATCATTTGATTGATTAATTGGATAAAAAAAGTCCACCCCTTCATTAAAAAACATTATTTTAAGTTGACTGTACTGTTCTCCCTGTGTGTTGTTTGCTTTTGAATACGTTGACACAGTTCAACAGTCAGTTAAACTCAGGTACTCTCCGGACCAGGATCGGAGCGTCTTGCTCCCTTTATTTCCTTAGTTAGAATACCACGAGTGAAACTGTAAAAATAAAAAACAATACAAAATCTCAGCGACACGCTGCAAAGAAAACCAACAAACACCAATAAACAATAATAACACTTAAAGAATAGCTAAAAAACGACACGGCGCAAAAGAGCCGTTTACCCTAACAGATATACATTGTTGCTAAGCAACGCTCACTTTACACTTTCTTTCTATGCCTTATATCAGTTCACAAATTACTTTTGACTTAAGTTATATAATAAACATTACACATTAAAATTCTAAACTCACCAACCTGTCATCACATATTATACATTACTTTAAATCAGCAAACTTACAGCCATTGCCTTCGTGAGCATGACGAGGATGACTCAAATTGACCAGCCGTCCTTCTTAACTGCTGGTTGCTACGTTACTGTAGCCTTCAAAATAAAGCTCCAGAGTGTGCGTCTTAAGAAGAATTTCTTACCGTTAAATCATTCATTCTGAGAGCAGAACACTCCCCGTCTGGCATATAATGCCACTAACTTCAAACCATTCTATTTCAAACCCTTTAAAACAAATATATATATAATATATGTACTCTATATATACACACACACACATATCTATATATATATATATATACACTATTATTATTATTATTATTATTATTATTTTTTTAGTCTTTTTCTAGGAGGAGGACTACATCAGAGATGGGTCGCAGGTAAGTCTTTGAAGTGCCTTGGGATGATGTTTTCACCTCGACTTTACGGACCTTTCCGTCACTGCTCAGAGAGGTTGATGTGACCAGAGCCATTGGCCACTCATTTCTTGGTGCTTGAGTTTGCTTTAACAGTACAATGTCCCCAGGTTGAAGGTTGCGATGTGACCTGTGCCACTTACGTCTTGGATGAAGAGTGCTCAGGTACTCATTTCTCCAACGGCTCCAGAATTCATTAGCCAGCGCTTGCACCTGTCTCCATTGGCCTTTCAGGAGGTCTTTTCCAGTGAAGTTGCCTGGGGGAGCGAGCAGGCCTGGCTTTTGTGTCAGGAGCCTTTTTGCCAGTGACAATCCATAGTCCAGCCGCTCTAATGGCTCCCTCTGTGAACTGTCGCCCCTGGTGCTCCACTTGCATGTGATAGTGTTCCACAAGCAGTTTTGTAACATGGCTATTCTTTGAGAGGATAATAGGATGTTTTACCTCTGATTCCAGGGAGGCATGTCTGAGACGCTCACCGACCCTCAGTAGGCCGTCACTGATGTAGGGGTCAAGGGTCAGGAGCGGACTTGAACTAAGGATTTCTCTTTTTGCTCGAAGAACACTATGTTCGCCTGGAAATGGGTCTTTTTGAACAATCTCTATTATGAGTCTCCTTGCTGCTGCAGGTTTTTCAGGAGTGTGAGGCTTACTACACTGATGCCATCCTTTACACGTGTGCTGCGAAGTGTCTGAGATGGAGCTTGACTTGTGAGAATGCACCTGATGCATCAGAGTTCGTCGTAGAGAGCTGAGACGGGACAGTGCTTGCTGTCTGTTTTTCAGGAGCGGAGGACGAGGTGACTTGAATGGTAGAGGAGCTGTCCACTTGTTCTTTTCGTCCTGCTGAGCTTCCGTTTTCATTATTTTCAAAAAGAGTTCATCCTCAAAGGACATGGCACACTTGTTTTCACTGTCTGTTCGCTGGAAAACAGTCAGCCCAAGCTGTTCCTCAGCTGGCATAGGCTTCAGTGTGTGTGTAGAGTGTCCATACCTGTGCTCCCCGCCGTAGCACGGTTTGTCTTTCACGCTGATGCTGTTGTGACAAGGAGTGAGGTGTGACGGGCGTCCATTCTGGAGCATGTGTGTTCTGAAAACGCTCAGGGTTGGTTTGTGAACGTTGTCAAGGCACACTTCACCTATAACCACCCAGCCTAAGTCTAAACGCTGAGCAAAGGGTGCGTTATGAGGACCATTGACTTGGTCTCTCACCTTGTGCACGCGTATCATGTCTCTCCCTAACAGGATCATCATCTCAGCATCAGGATCCAGCTTGGGAATGTGAGGAGCAATGTGTTTGAGGTGATTGTGTGCGAGGGCTACCTCTGGAGTTGGAATCTCAGATTTATTGGTCATTATTTCGTTGCACTCGATGAGTGGTGGAAGGTCCAAGCACACGCCTCCATTCACTGCTTCGATCTGAAAGCCTGCTGCCTTTCTTCCTGTCATCTCTGTGGTGCCAGCGCAAGTCTTCATCAGATAAGGAGAGAGGCCGCCCTCAACTTTGAACAGCTGGAAAAATTCAGAGCGGGCCAGAGAGCGGTTACTCTGATCATCGAGTATGGCGTACATCTTGATGGAGCGCTCTGGCTGACCTTGGGGGAAGACGCGCACCAGGCACACCTTTGAGCAGGAGCGTGGGAGGCTGCCCTTGCTGCAGACTTTAGTGCATCGTGACGTCACCTCGAGTGTGGAACTGCCTTGTGCTGGTGTGTCTGTTTGTGGAGAGGGCGATGGAGGGGAAGGCAGGAAAGTGTCTGGGTGCATTGCAGAGCAGTGTCTTTCGCTGTCACACTCACCGCATTTCAGTGTTGCCTGGCAATCCTTAGCCAGGTGGTTTGGGGAGCAGCACTTGAAACAGCGTTTATGTTCTCTTAAGATGGTCTTCCGTTCTTGCAGTGTTTTCATTCTGAATGACCTGCACTTTTCCAAGGGATGAGCTGTTCTGTGTACAGGGCAGTATCGAGCTGAATCATTGTCTGTAGCAGCTGTGTAGTCTGTGTCAACAGTGGCAGACACTTCTGTCTTATGCACAGCTATAGCACTTCTCTCACCTTTGCTGTACGGCTGGCTGTTGATTGACAGCATGAAGTTCGGGTCATTTCGGGCCTTAGCTTGGCCATAGACAAAGTCCACAAAAAATGAAAAAGGAGGAAAAGTTGTCCTATGCTGTTCCTTGTACTTTGAGCCAGTGTTGAGCCATTTTTCCTGCAGGCCTGTAGGCAACTTCTCCACTTATGGGCTTTATCCCACGAGGAGTGTCGAGGTAGGCCAGGTCAGGGAGATATCCATCATTTTTGGCTGCTAGCAGCTCCATGAGAAGATCACTGAGCTCTCTTAGCTTTGTGTTGTCTCTAGCAGACAGACGGGGGAAGCTATCAAGTCTTTTGAACAGGGCGTTCTCCACTATTTCAGGTGTGCCATAGCATTCCTGAAGTCTGTCCCAGGACAGATGTAGGGCAGCTTTGGGGTTTGTGACGTAAACAGCACGGATCCTCTTCACATGTTCAGATGACTCTTTACCCAGCCACTTCACTAGAAGGTCCAATTCTTCACTATATGATAACCCTAAGCCCTGCGTTGCATTAAAGAATGACGACTGCCATGCCCTAAAGTCCTCTGGTGTGTCATCGAATTTTGTGAGGCCAGTAGTCACTAATTCTCTGCGTGCAAGAAACTTGGCAAAGTCTATCATAGGTGGAGTGTTGGCGTGAAGAGGAGAGTACTGAACCTGTTGTACACTATGTGGATTGTTCAGTGGCTTTGGTGCAGGTGTGCATCCTGCTGCAGGTGGAGGCTGTGCTGGGTGGCTGAAGTAATCCGGAGGAGATCTGAAGTCATCTGGAAGTGGCGTGGTTGCAGCTGCAGATGCTGACTGCCTTGTTGGGCTGTACTCACGCTGTCTGACTGCATTGTGAGGTGAGGAGTTGTAATACTGCGTGCTGATCTCCTCTTGGTACTGCTTACATTCCTCACGCTCATTCACTGGTGGTCTAAAGGCGTTCAGCGGGGGCTTGTTGTCAGCTGCTGCAGATGGTGGCCACTGTATGGCGTTATTCTCGCGCCAGACTCCACTGTAGTGCGAAAGGGACTGTGAGCTGGGCTGTGATTGGCATTGCACATAATCTTCAGTGCGCTTTTGAGTCACAGGTGGCAGGACATCACTTCTCACACTTAGCACATCTTCATTTTCTACAGCTGCAGCTGCTTCTAAAACTTCTGCTTTCACCCGTGCAGCTTCTGCTTCTTTCTCAATTTCTAGTTCTTCTAATTCTATCTCTAGCGCAGCTTTTCGCCTTTTTATTTCCAACTGTTTCTTGGCATAGGCTACCTTGGTTGCTGCTGCTTCGGCTGAAGCTCTGGCTCTGGCGGCAGCCTCCAGGACAGACATGTATGAGGAAGATGAACGGTTGGAGCTAGCACTAGCTCTCGATGTGGCATAAACCGATGCCTTGGGGGAAGGCGGGCGTTGTGGTTTCTCTTTGAAGTTTACCGCTTCACTTCCGACGACGCTGGATACATTGTTGCTGGCCATGCTTGAGTCTTTGTCGTTTCTTCACTCACTGTAGTATGGCTTTTCACTGTACTGTTCTCCCTGTGTGTTGTTTGCTTTTGAATACGTTGACACAGTTCAACAGTCAGTTAAACTCAGGTACTCTCCGGACCAGGATCGGAGCGTCTTGCTCCCTTTATTTCCTTAGCTAGAATACCACGAGTGAAACTGCAAAAATAAAAAACAATACAAAATCTCAGCGACACGCTGCAAAGAAAACCAACAAACACCAATAAACAATAATAACACTTAAAGAATAGCTAAAAAACGACACGGCGCAAAAGAGCCGTTTACCCTAACAGATATACATTGTTGCTAAGCAACGCTCACTTTACACTTTCTTTCTATGCCTTATATCAGTTCACAAATTACTTTTGACTTAAGTTATATAATAAACATTACACATTAAAATTCTAAACTCACCAACCTGTCATCACATATTATACATTACTTTAAATCAGCAAACTTACAGCCATTGCCTTCGTGAGCATGACGAGGATGACTCAAATTGACCAGCCGTCCTTCTTAACTGCTGGTTGCTACGTTACTGTAGCCTTCAAAATAAAGCTCCAGAGTGTGCGTCTTAAGAAGAATTTCTTACCGTTAAATCATTCATTCTGAGAGCAGAACATTGACAATAAAAAAAAAGGTGCACAATGTAGCTTGATGTCCCTGAGCTGTTGAAGTTATATTAAATTATACAATTATTTATAATTTAATATTAAAAAAAACAACTAAATGTTATTATTCTTAATGGTTTCACACACAACTCTGAAAAAATACAACAATGTGTCTGTAAAGCTACACATCACTGATGGGGATGTGTCCAATGTATCCTGGTGGAGATACAACTCATAAAATCCAAAATATACAAGATGTTTTTAAAACTATTAGTTATTGTTATTTACTTAGGTGCAAATGATATAACTACTAACATCAAAGTTCCACTCCTGTCTGTTAAAGTGATATTTACTGTATAAATTGTGGTTTATTTGGTTTTGACCAGTTTTATTTTTTCCACCATAAGGCTAAATATAGCACTTACACATAAAAATATCCCTAAATATATTACCATATAATATCATCAAAACCACAGGCTCAAAAGTCTGGCTTCAAGTTGTGTGTTCTGGGCTCATGAGTGTGGTCCAGAATTATAGAAATCATCTGTGCATGTGATGGAGGAATGCACAGTGCATGTAGGGGGCGTGGTCTCAGTAGCCCTGCAGTAAACAGTGTGCTATGTGAGCATGTAGACAGCATAGATATTCAACTGTACTGTACGATATCTGGTTGTTTTAGTCAGGATTATGCTAAAATATTATTTTACACAACTATATTTAAGTTCCCTAATAAGAACATACCTTCAGTTTAGTAAATTCCCAGTTTATTCCCGTTAATTCCCATTAATATTCCCGTTAATTCCCATGGAAAGTTTCCAAGTTTGAAAATTCCCGGAATTTTGCAACCCTATTTGTAAGTTTAACCCAAACTTTAGATGATATCTCTGGAGCTCAGTCAGACTTATTTAAAGTTTGTGTTGAGGGTTAGGGTTAGGGTTAGGATTAGGGTTAGCCTGAACAGAGATTTAGCAATTATTCAGTTCATATGGCATAATCAAAGTCAGAAAACATACAGTAGTTTCAAACTAAAGTGTAGAATTTCTTGTCTTGCAGCAATGACTTGTGACTTGTAGAGTATCAGGTATACTTTGAAGATGAACAATATCTGACTATAATAATATTTTCTCCTACAGTGCCTTTGTTGCTGCTGGTGACCTCAGTAGCTGTTAGGAGTCTGCTGCTGTTCCTGCTGGTCTTGCCGGTGGTCTGTCTGGTCTGTAGGAGAAGACGACGAGCCAAACATCCCATAGCCATCGCCATGAGTCCAGGTCTGTGCTCACCAGAACACACATTCTTTAACTATTAATACACACTTTCATCCAAGGAATTTAGTTCTTTTAACAAACTGATTTCACATTCATGACACATTTTGTTCCAATGCTTGTTTCAGTGGCCTTTAGTGCTTTGAACCATGATGAAGGTGCCAAGGAGGAGGAGGAGGAGGAGGAGGAGGAGGAGGTGTAAGCCTAGCCCTAACCCTAACCCTAACCCAGTGTACAAAGAAGAAACTCAAAGAGAAAGCACTGACAGTGGAGGGGAGATACTAGTTACATGTAATTTAATTACAAAATAAATGTAACTGTAATCCGTTACAGTCACTGAGAAAAAAAATTGTACTTAAATTACAGTTCATTATGAAAATGTTGATGATTAAAGGGGATTACCTCTGAATAATTTCTATAAAAAGCTTACACTATATGTTGAATAATATTCATTTTGTTGCTTGTTGCTGCAGGTATGTAGCCTATCTATACAGTAATTGCAAGCAGTCACATTAAATAATATAGGGAAGACATTGCCTCCCTCCTGCCTACCATACCATGCTACTATATGACTCTGAGGTGAATGGATGACAATATCTGATCCAGCTATTTAAGTCTGTATCAGATGGATATGTTGATGTCGAATTCAGTCATTTTTTAAATTATTAAATATGTTACTGAATACATAATTGCTGTTTTTATTTCTATGAAAATAAATATTCTTTAATATTTTGTGAATAAATCATGACATGGCTTATTTTCTTGACCTGTATTTCTTGACCTATGTAAGGCTTTTGATACAACTAATCACTCAGTACTCTTCTCTAAATTGTGTAAATTCAAATTTTCTGTTAATGTACTAAATTGGATTCAGTCTTACTAACTTGACCACTCTCAGTGTGTCCAGATAAAGGACAAAACATCATCTCTAAGAGCTTGCTTTATGGGAGTGCCATGAGGTTTCATTTTAGGGTCGTTGTTGTTCAGTGCATACATCAATTATCTTCCATCTGTGTGTGTGATGGTGTAGAGACCCTAATGTCTGCAGACCACACTGTCTTATATGTACATGGGAAAGACCCTGAACAAGTTGCTGCCAAATTGTCACTAGCAATGGAAACATTTGCAAAGTGGCTCGGTTATTCATGTCTCACTCTGAATGAGGAAACAGTGACCATATCTCTTCTGAATAAAGAAAAACAAAGGGTTCTTACAAATATGTATGTCAATGGACAAACGATTAAAAATGTTGTGCAATTTGTAGGTGTTACAATAGATTCCACTCTTATATTCAACAAGCATATTAAAAGGATGTGCCATTTTTTAATTTCCATTACTGTATATCATGTTGGTCACAGGAAAACAAGACTGTCTTAAAACCTGTTAGGACACTTCATTAACAAGGCCTTAAAGTCCTGGACAGGAAATCAAGACAGCATCACCATTGAGATATACTTGCTAAACATAAAATGTTAAGCTTTGACAATTTAAATTTGTATTCAGACGTCTTCATAATATTCATAATGCTGCTCCTCCACTGTTGAAGAACTTTGTTCAGCTCTGCTTTGACCAAAAGAGCAAAGCCTAGAAAAAAGGAATAAGCTCCCCACCAATCTGAAAACCTGCACAGACTTCCTTTTTTCCTTTTTTGAAGTTAAAAAATGAATATTAAGTAACAAGTCTTGTCATCATTAATTTCACATTCTAATTAACTGTTTTCATCACTTTGACAAGATGTATTTATTTTGATATCTATATTCTGTTATGTGCTTGTGTGTGAGTGTGTGTGTGTGTGTGTGTGTGTGTGTGTGTGTGTGTGTGTGTGTGTGTGTGTGTGTTTATCTGTGTGATATATCTTGATTTATAAGAAATGATCTCCCTTATAAATCATGTCAGTATCCATGAAAAACAGCTGAACATAGATCTTGATGCGTAATTGGGTACACTTACCCTAACATCTAGTTAAACAAATAGAAAAGTAATTAAAAATTAATCAAATGTAATAAGTTACATTACCTCAAGTGAAATAGTTACTTAATGCATTCCCAAAGTAACCTTCCCAACCTTGATTACAATGCTTACCTGGGATAAAGGACTGAGCCATTGTCCCTCTAAACACATTTTCACCAAATATTGAAACTATGAAGACAGTGAAGTAAAAGAGAAATGGCTGGAGCAGATAAATGTTGAACGAGAAAAACTGCAGATCTCTGGAGTGTGTGTGGTGTGTGTGTGTGGTGTGTGTGTGTGTGTGTGGTGTGTGTGTGTGTGTGTGTGTGTGTGTGTGTGTGTGTGTGTAAGCATCTCTAATCTCAGTTCTCTTTAAAATGTATAGAATAGTGTGAGAGAATAGTGACTTTAAATGAATGAGGCTTGCTACATATTTTATTATTTTATTATCTGAGATCCTGATTTGTATATTCTTCCGTTTAACATTTACTGCTGATGTTATTTGTATAATTTATATGTTGTTATTATGCTAGATTACATATCTAGATTACACAGGCATTGAACATTGTTGATGTAGTAACTAGGTTTCGCCACAAGATGGAGTTCATGGCTTGTGATGCACCCATACATTGCTGTTCACTGCTGATATAAAATAATGACAGAAACGTGTTGCTAACCATGCGTTTCTGTATGTGTTTGTAGTTCGCTGAGAACCCAGTAAAGGCTAAATATAACTGTAAAGCCCACTGAGTGTCTTATTCAATGTAATTTCATGTGTCAAAACCCTTTTGGATTTATTTCACTATGAGAAGTGAAGTGGGGGTGATTTTAACATTATGTGCCATGTTGAGAACATGTTGACATCCTTGTATATTAAAGTGGATTTTAAAGTGAAATGCTGCTTGTCCTACTATTTAGTTTTTTTTATCAGCTCGGTGTGAAACTTGATTTTGTGTGAAAATGCAGGAGGAATGTTTGTTAGTAATTTGGTAGATGTAAACATGCTAGCACCACCATAAAAAGTCTATTTTCAGGGGGGAGAAAAACAGAAAAAAATAAAACCATCAGAAGACCCCATGTATCAAGTGGGCTGTTGTAATGTCAGGTTTACAATTTGGTAGTCTCCATTAATAATTTCACAAATGAGCTATTAGTAGTGTAAATTGTGTGATAATCTCTTCATTATTTTTGTCTGTATTGATATTACATTTAAGATAAGATAATGTAAGATGAGCCTTTATTGTCTCCCTTAGGAGACATTTGTCTTGGGCATTCAAACATGTATGGTGCCATAGCACATATATACAAACACATGTACAATCAAACTACAGTTACCATACAGTAACACACACACAGGTCCACATACATAAAGTACACACACACACACACACACACACACACAAAAACCCACACCAAAATATTGCAGATATTCCCTACAAAAAACAACAAACAAACATATTAACATATTTGTACAACAATGTCCTATGAAAGCAAAATGAGACCAGATAGTTAACTAACCCGTTGATTACACTCTAGTGTGTTGTTCAATGCTGGAAAAGGGATGTCATATTTTCTGATGTCATATCCAACCGTGTCATTACACAGGGTACCCTTTGGATTATATTTGAATACATGAAAATCTTTTTTCTGAATAAAACCATTATGTGGGAATTGCTAAGCACTTTGCTATTCATATACAACTGTAGCAGAGCATGAAGTGGGCTATAGGAAATTTGATTGGAAGATATGATATGGATATGTACAACTTTATTTAAAAATTTATCTTAAGCTAATATGAAGCCTCAAGCCATCCAAATGAGTCAAATTAAGTAGATATCTGTCAAGGTTTCAGTCTTTTAGGTCCCTCTACAGATAGATCCACTACCCCACAATAGTCATCCACAACCCCACAGTGTTGTATACCTTTCAATTAGGACTCATCTCCAGTTATCTATGAATCATGACCCAGTCTTATTGGGTCTCTGAATCCTGTGATCTGAAGTCCGTGATGGCGCTCCCTCGACTCCCAGAGTTGATTATGACTGTAGTGGATAATGTCACTGGCTGGGGCTTCTATTGACTTGGAAACCATAGAAGTAAGATCACAAAACATGTTGCATACAAGATCACTGTTAAATACATCTTGATTGTCTCCAATTGTTCTGACTCCCAGCACTGACAGATCTGCAGCTGATGTTAGAATCAAGACAAACGAGGGCACGTAAAGACACATTACAAATGAACAAGGAAACAAATCTGACGTGCCATCCGTTTCCACTCTGCAGCAGCAGACAGGAAAGAAGAGAAAGTCTGCACACTATGAGGTACACTAAAGAAAATGATGAGAAATTTGTGGCCATTTCACATCCCAACCCAGTTCTCACTGCCACTAGTTTCTGCTTTCATGCAGTTGAGAGAAGTGTGCATGCATAATTTAGAGAAAAAAAAGTGTGAAAAAAGGAAATTAATAATTATAGACATCAGATGGTCATGACACCAGAGAAGAGGAAGTAAAGATTTTAAGGATAAAATGCAACCATATTTGTACATGTTTGAACATCAGCATGTTTGTTTAAAAGCCTCATGCATGAGTATCATTTATCATGGATATATGTTAAACAGGAAATACTTTAGAGGAACCATCTTGAGTTTTGGGTCATTGTGTCTAATGTCAAATGCTGATTAGGTTACACAGAATGAGAGCTGTTACCATCCATATTTACAAGAAAGTTTATATGTTCTCAGTCATTCATTAGTAGTCTCCAACCAAACATTATGCTTGTATCCAATCAGATTTCTTGTATTGCGTGTAACTCATTGTATTTACATTCTGTAATCATCTCTTTCTGTGTTGTTGTTATAGTTTGTAATGGACTCCACCAGTGCATTACATTGAATACACAGACTCTAAGAACTGACATGAAACAATGCATGCACAATATAATCCATCATTTCTATCAGGATCCTGAGAAGAACTGTGTGCTAGTAGATCCACAAATGCCCCTATATTGCAACACTTGCAACAAGATGTATCAACCATTCCTGTCCACATTAAGACATTTGGGTAATATAAAACAAGCAAACATAAAACATGAAGAATATTTACACATTATTTAAACAAAGATGACATTGTCACACAAATAGTGTACACTGCAACCAATACAATTGGACATTCAACATGTGCAGGAAAGCAGCCAGTCAACACACATTTTGTTGAAGGGGGGCAGGGTTTCTGTAACTACACCATCACACACTTTTAGTGGGTCATGAGTGACGATTGAGACAGATTATTCTTCAGTGATTCGAGGCATTGATTTTTTTTTATTTTCGGAAAATTCTGCATAGTACATGTTTATAAAATAATTATTTTAAAGAAGTAAGATGGTTGATGTTAATGATGATGATGATGACTTGGTGATAGCTGAACGGTTTCCCAGCTGTAGGCAGGAAGCAGCTATTGTTTTGTGGCTTTAAAAAAAATGTGTTTAAGTATTGGTGTGATGAAGTGCAATAACACATGCAGTAAGCAGTAGAGCTGCCTATCTGCATCTATACCAGTCCTCCTGAGCCTGAATGCTTCTCTGTGTTTGACCAGGATGTTGAAACTAACACCTAGACTGGTTTTTGGT
Source organism: Scomber japonicus (assembly GCF_027409825.1). Classification (NCBI taxonomy): domain Eukaryota; kingdom Metazoa; phylum Chordata; class Actinopteri; order Scombriformes; family Scombridae; genus Scomber; species Scomber japonicus. The sequence goes on along the minus strand of NC_070595.1, from coordinate 6,356,973 downwards.
GAGTAAAATTAGCTTAAAACGGAACTGCTGTTACTGACTTTATGTGGCTATGTGAGCTGTACTTTTCTTATGGCTATATCACAACTTCAGTATATCAAGGACAGAATACCAAACTCAGTCTGTTCATATTCAGATTCAGATTATACAACTGTGATGGTTCTTAAACTGAACTAAATACTTTGCTACATCCTGTAGGAGCCAGCTGTAGCAGTGGTATTAATGAAAGGTTCATGTGACTAAAAATGTTAACTTGTATGTAAAAGTAATGAATGAGTATTTAGTTACTGTTGCTATTTACTGTTGAGGTTTCCATTCTTTCACAGTAGTTTTAGGACATTACATGTTAACAATGAGATTAACTTGTTCTTATATAAATGTGTTGTTTACTGTGAATCCTTCATGATTCAGATTGTCTCTGAATCCAGTGTGACCATGGTGGACTCTGCAACTGCTAATATATACTAATCTATACCAATATATAGAGAGAAAACATCTGAATTGAACTATTAAGAATGACTATTGCAAAAAAAATGCAGGTTTGACACCATTAAAAAATATACTATACAATAAATATGTACATACTACATCATTTATTGGTAATAACTCAGAAGTAAAGTGCTTATATTTAAAAGTGAGAATTGTACTCCCTTTTATACGTGTTTCTTGAGTGCTGTAGCTTTTGTTCCTTTCACATTATGGGTTTTTTTTAAGAAGAAGAAAAAAAACAGAACACCAGAAAGAGAAAGAGAAAATGGTCCAAGACGGGCAAGCAGTATGAAGCATTTCTGTACACTGTGGTTTTTAGTTTTCTGTTAACTGCTCTGTCTTTGTCTCAACCATTAAAGCATACTACAGAAAAAGATTAGCTTTTTGACTCTGATGCATTTTCTAAATATGACTTCTAAAAACAGTTTGTCTGTATTCAGATTTTAGAAGGACTTTCACATTTCGGTTTAAAGATTCATGATTTTATTTCATTAAAATAGAAACTTAAGTCAGAAAACTTTTCAGTTTATAAAATGAGCCATGTTGTGTTTTTTCTTTCCTATAGTCTTTCTTCTCCTCACTTCAACTTCAACTGCTGCAGGTCAGTCCATTTCCCTGTGTGATGCTTAGAATCATTTTAGACTATGAGAATTTATATGTTTTGTGAAATTTTGCATGTTATGTCTTTTGTGTCTGATAGGTCAGCAGATCAGATTAACTGGATCTGGGTCCACTCGGTGCTCTGGAAGAGTTGAAATCTATCACAACTATGTTTGGGGAACAGTCTGTGATGATAACTGGGACTTAAATGATGCTAAAGTGGTTTGTAGACAACTGGGCTGTGGAACCTCACTCAGTGCTCCTCATTCAGCTCACTTTGGTCAAGGAACAGGACAAATCTGGCTTGATGAGGTGAGCTGTTCAGGCAGTGAAAAGTCTCTAACTGAGTGTCAACACAGAGGATTTGGGACACACGACTGTGGACATGGAGAGGATGCTGGTGTTGTCTGTTCAGGTGAGAAAACATTTTAAGCACGTATAATAATGTACTGTAATAATATAATAAAAGATTGGCAGTCTGAGGGGATATATAACACAATGCGTATCACTTTAATCTAATTTGAATATTATACAAGGAGACACTAAGTTGCAAAATAACTTTTTTCTAATTTAACAGAAAAGCTACACTGACAAGATATTTACAACGTCTGCTCAATGTTAATCTGATATTGAGGAAAACCAAGCAGTTCTCCAAAGTGAACCAACATAGAAAGTGATTCATTGTTACTGTTTAGAAACACTGTTAAAGGAATGCTGCACTGACAGTCTGAAGTATCACTCAAAGCACATTATTAACAAGTAATAAAGAGTTTTATAAATAGCAAACGTGATAAAAGTTCAAAGGCACATGCTGTTCATGTTTGCTGTTGTTGGATGGTGGTCAAACCTGAGGAGAACATGTAAAAAATATTCCCTGTAAGTCAAAAGTCAGGGCTGTAACATGTCCTGAATGTTTTATTTACAGCCACCTAAACTCCCTCCTCATGGTGATGTCACATTATTCATGCTTGCCCACAAACAGTCGTCTCTTCTGTAGCCTTGGTTTCTAAGATTGTTGCTAAGGTCTTCTCATGTGATGTTCATGTCGTCCAAGCTCAAACATTTACGGATGCATTTGAGAAGATTTCATTTCGAGTAAAGAATGAAAAAAAGAAGGGAAATCCTGCTGCTACTATGTAACATCTGGAGCTGCTGGAAGTTGGTTGAGATGCAGCTTTGGGGAGCTAACTTATCAGAACAGAGTGTTCTCATTAGGAGGGGGGTCTTAGAGAGACAGAAGCTAAAATACCCTGTTTTAAAAGAATATCTTTTCTTTCAAGATTTTTTTATTGAATTATCCTTGGATGCACATTGACATCAAATTAACAAAGCACAATTGTGAATTTGGTCCAAGACATCCATAGTACAGGCAGACATTTATACTAACGCTGAATGCCTTGACTCAACTTGATTACTCTGCTATTTTTTCTCAGCGGATCTCCCAAAGCCCAGCATCTCCATGAATCCTGCTGGTGAGGTTAACTGGGGTCAGAGCATCAGCATCACTTGTTCAATCTCAACTCAGCTTTTAGGTGGAACGTTCATTTTGACTAAGATCTCAAGCCCGTTCAGAGACACTCAATCATCAAGTACCAAATCTGCTACCTTCAACATCCGTCATGTGAACTTTGATAATGAGGGATCATACCAGTGTCAGTATGAGAAAAGCATTTCAAGTCGATCGATCAGCTCCTCACTGAGTGATTCTGTCAGACTCTCTGTTACTGGTAAGATCCAGGTCCTGTACTTGTTTTATTCTCTTGTTTGTAGAAGAAGAAAGAAATTTAGCAATGTATCAACAGTGCAGAGTATATAGCTCAGATCAGTGGCATCCCATTTAAAACTAATACTTTGTTGATTTTTCAGTGACCTTCCCAAAGCCCACCATCTCCATGAATCCTGCTGGTGAGGTTAGCTGGGGTCAGAGCATCAGCATCACATGTTCAATCTCAACTCAGCTTTTAGGTGGAACATTCATTTTGACCTCAGGCTCATTCAGAGACAATCAAACATCAAGTACCAACTTTGCTACCTTCAGCATCCCTAACATAAACTTTGATAATGAGGGATCATACCAGTGTCAGTATGAGAAAAGCTTTTCAAGTCGATGGTTCAGCTCCCCTCTGAGTGACCCTGTCAGACTCTCTGTTACTGGTAAGATCCAGGTCCTGTACGTGATGTTTTATTCCCTTGTTTGTGTAATAAATAGAAATGAAGAAACTTAACAATAGTGTGGAAAATATAGTTGAGCTCAAAGTCAACACATTTAATACTCATACTATGTTGCTTTTTCAGTGAGCCTCCCAAAGCCCAGCATCTCCATGAATCCTGCTGGTGAGGTTAGCTGGGGTCAGAGCATCAGCATCACTTGTTCAATCTCAACTCAGCTTTTAGGTGGAACATTCATTTTGACCTCAGGTTCATTCAGAGACACTCAAACATCAACTACCAACTCTGCTTCCTTCAACATCCCTAATGTGAACTTTGATAATGAGGGATCATACCAGTGTCAGTATGAGAAAAGGAGTCCAAGACAAAACTTCAATTCCCCTTTCAGTGACTCTTTCAGACTCTCTGTCAATGGTAAGAAAAACCACATCTATATAATACAATAACTCTTAAAGCCAAAACAAGAATCACACAACAGTCAAGTCATCAAAAACCTCATCAAATCAGTCTGAAAACATCACAAGATAAAAGGCATTATTCTCTTCCAACAACTCAATGCCATGCAATGTGATGCAATCAAATGTTTTTAGAAATGTGTTAGAAAAAGTTATTGTTAAAATAACTCCAATATACTGCATAACTGGCTACAGTAATTTATATCACTAGAAACTAGAAACACACTGACACAGAATTCAGTAAGTTTGTGCAGCTGCTGAGAAACTAAAATTATGCATAATTAAGAAACAAAAGAACAGAGGGGAATCTGCAATGTTTTAGTATAATGTTAGAAGTCTGATGGCAACTGGAATGCTGCTGTAGCTTCAAAATAAAAATCTCAAATAGCAGGTATGAATGTCCATTGCTATTAATCACTGAGATAACACCAGAGCCCCTGCTTCACTGTCTACAATGTTACTGATTTCCATTAATAAGTAACTTCCTTTTCAGTTGCACATTGCAGTATTGAACAATAATATCAATAGTGATATCCTCAATCAAGCTTGAGGAAGAACAATAAAAAGGAACATTATTATTCTCTATTTGCATCTCCATTAGCTGCCACTAAAGCAGTAGATGTTCTTCCTGAGGTCCACATTATGGTGTTCAGGTAATGAAGGTTAGGGTTATTGTTAATGTGTTTCATGTGTTAGACTGTGAACATTGTAAATGGAACAGCAAAAATGAAATTTAAAAGCCCTCTAAATATGTTCAAGTATTTCTTTTATGAATCATGTTTACTTTTTTCTCTTTTCATTATTTTATTACAATAATAGTAGAATATAATAGTAATACACAACAAAACTCATTTTATTACTGACTTCATGGTTTTCACAACAAATCAGTTTGTTGATTGAATAAATCACAAAAACATCTACAGTGTTGCACGCCAGCTCTAATTCAAAATCATAGTATCATCACTAATCCTCTCTGTTCTTTGTTTTTTGTATGTTTTTTTCTCCTCACTTATCTTTTAATCTTGAAAAACTGCATTCAGATCAGTCTCGTGAATTATGTAACTTGAATATGCAAAGTTCAGAATAAATCTCATCTTTGCTGTTTTAAAAATCTTGTTTCCCCTTTTGTACTCAGTGCCACTGCAGCAGCCCAGCATCTCCCTGACATCTCCTAATGGAGGACTGGTCTGGGGTCCTGAAGGTGCAGAGGTCACTAGGGGCTACAGCTTTGTCTTGACCTGCTCCATTAACTCCAACTATCATGAAGGCCGTTTCTTGCTCATCTTCTCTGGCTCCAACATCGCCAACACCAAACCTGCAGTCAACCTCTCAGCCTCCTTTAACTACCCTGTAGCTGAGTATGAACATGAGGGCAACTACAGCTGTGTGTATGAAGTCACTCTGTCTGGACGGGACTTCAGTTCACCAGATACAGCACCGATTACTGTTACCATTAAATGTAAGTAGATTTAAAGTAGCTGTATGTAACAGATATGTTCCAAGTAATCATAAAATGGCCCTAAATGTCACCAGACATTAAGGAATCATGTTAATTTCAAACACTGTGTAGCATCCCCGGCTGAATGATGGTCATACTCTTTAACTGATGGTTCATTGTGTTTATTTTCAAGAACCTTCCTTGGACACTTTGAACACACCGTAAGAGCTATGAAAGAAGACAAAAATAAAATCATTATATTTCCTTAATCTAAACCGATAAGATGCTAATTAGCATTCCTACTAGCTAAAACGCATAATCATAAAACTGCATCAAACGGCGTCAAACACCACAATTTGAACTAGGCATTAAACATGACATGAAAAGAAATGATTACAAACCTTGTGCCCTTATCAGCCAGGTGCTAATTGAACATTAACTATTTTCCTCCCGTCAGGTAGACACGCTTTTTTAACTATACATACACACTGACGACAAAAACTCAAGATACCCTTTACTTCCGGTTAAAACACTGTCAAAATAAAAGCGTCTTCCGGTGAAAACACTTTCAAAATAAAAGCGTCTTCCGGTGAAAACACTTTCAAAATAAAAGCACCAAATTGAATGTCTGTTATAACTAATGAAAGAATAACCTGGCCTTAAAGAAGAAGAAAATGAATAAATAAACATAAAAATAACACATTCCAGACTAAAGGTCATTTACAAACACTGATATCACTGACCAGCCAGAATATTCACATTTGAAAAGCTCAGTTGCCCACAAGTAATGTTTATGTTGTCATTCTGTGTTTTGGCCTGATGAGCCACCCACCACCTAGCTACCAATCACCAAGTCAGTAACGTTTCAGCAGCCAGGTTGCCATGTGCCACTGAGCTGCAGCTAGGAACACTGCAGATAATGTCTGATGTTACAAAACCAAAACAGCCTCGTTATGACTCTCAAATACGTCGTGACAATTTGAGAACAAAACAAGGGTATGTATAGGAGATGCCTTTCAAACATGGAGACGGCTGGAGATGGAACTCGCTGATACGGAGGAGAGGAGCAGCTAACTCACTGTGTGTGTGTGTGTATGTGTGTGTGTGTGACGGCGACGCTCTCCTTTGCTCTCAGACAGTCTGTTCAATGCGGGATACTCAACTTTATTTCGCCTCCCTGTTTTTTATAAAAGTTCAAAGTCTCCATGACGCCCGCTGATGAGACGTAATCTCCCGGAGTCTGGAGTGAACGAGCAACAGCGCGCACTAGAGAGTGGCAGCGTGTGTGTGTGTGACTATAAATGCAGCGCGCGCGAGAGCAAAGCGTCCTTATAACTCTGTGTTGCCGCAGTTTAGACTGATCGTACCCCTGTTGTGTCTTTATAAATTCCAGGAAAACCGGATAATTCACTGACGATTTTCTTTATGTTCTTAACATTTCTTAACACAAAAACAAAAAATTGTTGTGTTTCAGAAAGCAGGTTTAGTGAAAACTCTGAGTTAGTTGACTCAGAGTTAAAGGAAACTCTGAGTTTTTGGTTTTACAAAGCCTGTTAATATATGTACAATACTGTCAGCAGTGGCAGTTTTAGCTTGTGAGTGGAACATGTGAGTGGATGCATAAAACACGAAAGCTCATTTAATGCAACACTGACACAAGCACAGAAATCAGTTTTGTAAGTTTAAGTTTGGAGCTCAGTCAGACTTATTTAAAGTTTGTGTTGAGGGTTAGGGTTAGGATTAGGGTTAGCCTGAACAGAGATTTAGCAATAATTCAGTTCATATGGCATAATTAAAGTCAGAAAACATACAATAGTCTCAAACTAAAGTGTAGAATTTCCATCAGTTAAACAGTCTTGCAGCAATGACTTGTGACTTGTAGAGTATCAGGTATACTTTGAAGATGAACAATATCTGACTATAATAATATTTTCTCCTACAGTACCTTTGTTGCTGCTGGTGACCTCAGTAGCTGCTGGGAGTCTGCTGCTGTTCCTGCTGGTCTTGCCGGTGGTCTGTCTGGTCTGTAGGAGAAGACAACGAGCCAAATATCCCATAACCCCCACCATGAGTCCAGGTCTGTGCTCACCAGAACACACATTCTTTAACTATTAATACACACTTTCATCCAAGGAATTTAGTTCTTTTAACAAACTGATTTCACATTCATGACACATTTTGTTCCAATGCTTGTTTCAGTGACCTTTAGTGCTTTGAACCATGATGAAGGTGCCGAGGAGGAGGAGGAGGAGGAGGAGGAGGTGCAAGCCTAACCCTAACCCTAACCCAGTGTACAAAGAAGAAACTCAAAGAGAAAGCACTGACAGTGGAGGGGAGATACTAGTTACATGTAATTTAATTACAAAATAAATGTAACTGTAATCTGTTACAGTCACTGAGAAAAAAAATTGTACTTAAATTACAGTTAATTATGAACATGTTGATGATTATAAAGGGGATTACCTCTGAATAATTTCTATAAAAAGCTTACACTATATGTTGAATAATATTCATTTTGTTGCTTGTTGCTGCAGGTATGTAGCCTATCTATGCAGTAATAGCAAGCAGTCACATTAAATAATATAGGGAAGACATTGCCTCCCCCCTGCCTACCATACCATGCTACTATATGACTCTGAGGTGAATGGATGACAATATCTGATCCAGCTATTTAAGTCTGTATCAGATGGATATGTTGATGTCTAATTCAGAGTCATTTTTTAAATTATTAAATATGTTACTGAATACATAATTGCTGTTTTTATTTCTATGAAAATAAATATTCTTTAATATTTTGTGAATAAATCATGACTGGCTTATTTTCTTGACCTGTATTTCTTGACCTATGTAAGGCGTTCGATACAACTAATCACTCAGTACTCTTCTGTGTAAATTCAAACTTTCTGTTAATGTACTAAATTGGATTCAGTCTTACTAACTTGACCACTCTCAGTGTGTCCAGATAAAGGACAAAACATCATCTCTAAGAGCTTGCTTTATGGGAGTGCCATGAGGTTTCATCTTAGGGCCATTGTTGTTCAGTGTTCATTATCTTCCATCTGTGTGTGTGATGGTGTAGAGACCCTGATGTCTGCAGACGACACTGTCTTATATGTACATGGGAATGACCCTGAACAAGTTTCTGCCAAATTGTCACTAGCAATGGAAACATTTGCAAAGTGGCTCGGTTATTCATGTCTCACTCTGAATGAGGAAACAGTGACCAAACGATAAAAAATGTTGATGCGTTAAAATACCTAGGTGTTACAACAGATTCCACTTTTATATTCAACAAGCATACTAAAAGGATGTGCCATTTTTTAAATTTCCATTACTGTATATCATGTTGGTCACAGGCAAACAAGACTGTCTTAAAACCTGTTAGAACATTTCATAAACAAGCCCATAAAGTCCTGGACAGGAAATCAAGACAGTATCACCATTGAGATATACTTGTTAAACATAAAATGTTACACTTTGACAATTTAAATTTGTATTCAGACGTCTTCATAATATTCATAATGCTGCTCCTCCACTGTTGAAGAGCTTTGTTCAGCTCTGCTTTGACCAAAAGAGCAAAGCCTAGAAAAAAGGAATAAGCTCCCCACCAATCTGAAAACCTGCACAGACTTCCTTTTTTCCTTTTTTGAAATTAAAAAATGAATATTAAGTAACAAGTCTTGTCATCATTAATTTCACATTCTAATTACCTGTTTACAAGATGTATGTATGTATTTTGATATCCATATTCTGTTATGTGCTTGTGTGTGAGTGTGTGTGTGTGTGTGTGTGTGTGTTTGTTTGAGTGATATATCTTGATTTATAAGAAATGATCTCCCTTATAAATCATGTCAGTATCCATGAAAAACAGCTGAACATAGATCTTGATGCTTAATTGGTACACTTACCCTAACATCTAGTTAAACAAATAGAAAAGTAATTAAAAAGTAATCAAATGTAATAAGTTACATTACCTTGATTAAGTAAGTGAAATAGTTACTTAATGCATTCCCAAAGTAACCTTCCCAACCTTGGTTACAATGCTTACCTGAGATAAAGGACTGAACCATTGTCCCTCTAAAAACATTTTCACCAAATATTGAAACTATGAAGACAGTGAAGTAAAAGAGAAATGGCTGGAGCAGATAAATGTTGAACGAGAAAAACTGCAGATCTCTGGAGTGTGTGTGGTGTGTGTGTGGTGTGTGTGTGTGTGTGTGTGTGTGTGTGTGTGTGTGTGTGTGTGTGTGTGTGTGTGTGTGTGTGTGTGTGTGTGTGTCTGTAATCATTTCTAATCTCAGTTCTCTTTAAAATGTATAGAATAGTGTGAGTATAGTGCGAGAATAGTGACTTTAAATGAATGAGGCTTGCTACATATTTTATTATTTTATTATCTGAGATCCTGATTTGTATATTCCTCCGTTTAACATTTACTGCTGATGTTATTTGTATAATTTATATGTTGTTATTATGCTAGATTACATATCTAGATTACACAGGCATTGAACATTGTTGATGTACTAACTAGGTTTCGCCACAAGATGGAGCTCATGCCTTGGGATGCACCCATACATTGCTGTTCACTGGTGATATAAAATAATGACAGAAACGTGTTGCTAACTATGTGTTTCTGAAAGAAGAGAAAGTCTGCACACTAGGAGGTACACTAAAGAAAATGATGAGGAACTTGTGGCCATTTCACATCCCAACCCAGTTCTCACTGCCACTAGTTTCTGCTTTCATGCAGTTGAGAGAAGTGTGCATGCATCATTTAGAGAAAAAAAATGTGTGAAAAAAGGAAATCAATTAATAGACATAGATGGTCATGACACCAGAGAAGAGGAAGTAAAGATTTTAAGGATACAATGCAACCATATTTGTACATGTTTGAACATCAGCATGTTTGTTTAAAAGCCTCATGCATGAGTGTCATTCATCATGGTTATATGTTAAACAGGAAATACTTGAGAGGAACCATCTTGAGTTTTGGGTCATTGTGTCTAATGTCAAATGCTGATTAGGTTACACAGAATGAGAGCTGTTACCGTCCACATTTACAGGAAGGTTTATATGTTCTCAGTCATTCATTAGTAGTCTCCAACCAAACATATTGCTGCTTGTATCCAAGCAGATTTCTTGTATTGTGTGTAACTCATTGTATTTACATTCTGTAATCATCTCTTTCTGTGTTGTTGTTATAGTTTGTAATGGACTCCACCAGTGCATTAAATTGAATACATAGACTCTAAGAACTGACATGAAACAATGCATGCATAATATAATCCATCATTTCTATCAGGATCCTTAGAAGAACTGCGTGCTAGTAGATCCAGGTCTTGAACTTGCCTCAGAGTCCAGACAGTCTACTGCCACCAGATGTTTCTCAAACTCTCGCCGAGTTTATTTGATGGATTCTGTGTCCTTCAGCAAACTGTACTTGAACTGTAACTGTACAGCTACACAAAGGTGAAACTGGTCAGCCACCTTCCCTTTCCTCAGCAATAATGACTGACTAAAGCTCATCCATGCCCATGTGATAAGCCTCTCCAGACCGCTCAGCAGCCACCTACAACCGGGGACTGATGTGATTACAGTGAAATTGTCAGTAAATTCTTGGATTGGTGGACCTGGATAATTAGTCTCTGCTGATTTAGCCAGCATGTTCATAGCCATGGCAAAAAATATTGACTGATACTGTACATCCAGTGATTATCCCCTTCTCCAATCAATGCCAGTCTGATGTGACAGTCCCAGAGGTTACTCTGACTCTGAAATCACTGAATCCCCACAAATGCCCCTATATTGCAACAAGATGTTTCAACCATTCCTGTTCACTTTAAGACATTTGCGTAAATAAAGCAAGCAAACATAAAACAGGAAGAATATTTACATTTTATTTAAACAAAGAGGACATTTTCACACAAATAGTGTACACTGCAACCAATACAATTGGACATTCAACATGTGCAGGAAAGCAGCCAGTCAACACACATTTTGTTGAAGGGGGGCAGGGTTTCTGTAACTACACCATCACACACTTTTAGTGGGTCATGAGTGATGATTGAGACGGATTATTCTTCTGTGATTCGAGGCATTGATCTTTTTTATTTTTGGAAAATTCTGCATAGTACATGTTTATAAAATAATTATTTTAGAGAAGTAAGATGGTTGGTGTTAATGATGAGTTGGTGATAACTGAACAGGAACTAGTGCTGTTTCATAGTTTCTCAGCTGTAGGCGGGAAGCAGCTACTATTTTGTGGCTTTGAAAAAAAAGTGATAAAGTATTGGTGTGATGAAGTGCAATAACACATGCAGTAAGCAGTAGAGCTGCCTATCTGCATCTATATCAGTCCTCCTGAGCCTGAATGCTTCTCTGTGTTTGACCAGGATGTTGAAACTAACACCTAAACTGGTTTTTGGTGAGTAAAATTAGTTTAAAACGGAACTGCTGTTACTGACTTTATGTGGCTATGTGAGCTGTACTTTTCTTGTGACTATATCACAACTACAGTATATCAAGGACAGAATACCAAACTCAGTCTGTTCACATTCAGATTCAGATTATACAACTGTGATGGTTCTTAAACTGAACTAAATGCTTTGTTACATCCTGTAGGAGCCAGCTGTAGCAGTGGTATTGATGAAAAGTTCACGTGATTAAAAATGTTAACTTGTATGTAAAAGTAATGAATGAGTATTTAGTTACTGTTGCTATTTACTGTTGAGGTTTCCATTCTTTCACAGCAGTTTTAGGACATTACATGTTATCAATGAGATTAACTTGTTCTTATATAAATGTATTGTTTACTGTGAATCCTTCATGATTCAGATTGTCTCTGAATCCAGTGTGACCATGGTGGACTCTGCAACTGCTAATATATACTAATCTATACCAATATATAGAGAGGAAACATCTGAATTGAACTATTAAGAATGACTATTGCAAAAAAAATGCAGGTTTGACACCATTAAAAAATATACTATACAATAGATATGTACATATTACATCATTTATTGGTAATAACTCAGAAGTAAACTGCTTATGTTTAAAAGTGAGAATTGTACTCCCTTTTATACGTGTTTCTTGAGTGCTGTAGCTTTTGTTCCTTTCACATTATGGGTTTTTTTTAAGAAGAAGAAAAAAAAACAGAACACCAGAAAGAGAAAGAGAAAATGGTCCAAGACGGGCAAGCAGTATGAAGCATTTCTGTACACATCAGTTTTTAGTTTTCTGTTAACTGCTCTGTCTTTGTCTCAACCATTAAAGTATACTACAGAAAAAGATTAGCTTTTTGATTCTGATGCATTTTATAAAATTGAGTTCTAAAATCTGTATTCAGATTTTAGAGGAAGGAGGACTTTCTTACTTGATTTTCTTTCATTAAAATAGAAACTTAAATCAGGAAAAAGGCAATTTATTATCTCAACACTCATTTATATAATGAGCCATGTTGTGTTTTTTTCTTTCCTATAGTCTTTCTTCTCCTCACTTCAACTTCAACTGCTGCAGGTCAGTCCATTTCCCTGTGTGATGCATAGAATCATTTTAGACTATGAGAATTTACATGATTTGTGAAATTTTGCACATTATGTCTTTTGTGCCTGACAGGTCAGCAGATCAGATTAGCTGGATCTGGGTCCACTCGGTGCTCTGGAAGAGTTGAAGTCTATCACAACTATGTTTGGGGAACAGTCTGTGATGACAGCTGGGACTTAAATGATGCCAAAGTGGTTTGCAGACAGCTGGGCTGTGGGACATCAGTCAGTGCTCCTCATTCAGCTCACTTTGGTCAAGGAACAGGACAAATCTGGCTTGATGATGTGAGCTGTTCAGGCAGTGAAAAGTCTCTAACTGTATGTCAACACAGTGGATTTGGGACACACGACTGTAGACACGGAGAGGATGCTAGTGTCATCTGTTCATGTACGAAAACTTTTGAATGAAGTATTTAGAATACACAATGTACATTGATTTTTAACAGCTTTTTCCTCCAGTGAGTTGTGATGTGTGTCAACACTGTTCACTGCTGGAAAACAGTTGCTAACCACTCTCTGCAGCATGTTCTCAGAATCAAAAAGCAGAATAACAAGTGTGAAAAGCTGCTTATTCCCCTGTTCATGAAACTATGATATAAGTGTAGATGTTAATGAAGCATTTGATTACTCTAAAAATCATTATATCTTACTGACAGTTGATTATAGTTATTTGTTTATTCAACACTGTTTGTCAATAATAATGATTTTGGTAAAATTACTCTTAAGATAAACACACAAGAGGAACTTTTACTGTCCAGTAATAGTTTTTCTTCTGTGTGTCAGATGTGCACATCAGATTAGCTGGATCTGGGTCCACTCGGTGCTCTGGAAGAGTTGAAGTCTATCACAACAACACCTGGGGAACAGTCTGTGATGATGACTGGGATTTACATGATGCTGAGGTTGTCTGCAGAGAGTTGTCCTGTGGGACAGCTGTAAGTGCCCCTCAATCTGCTGTTTTTGGTGAAGGAACTGACCCAACCTGGCTTGATGATGTGAGATGTTCAGGCAGAGAACGGTCTCTAACTGAGTGTCAACACAGAGGATTTGGGATAGAGAACTGTGGACATGGAGAGGACGCCAGTGTTGTCTGTTCAGGTGAGAAAGCCTTTCAATCACTTATAATAATGTACTATAATAATATATTAAAAGATTGGCAGTCTGAGTCATATAACACAATACTGTTTACTTTAATCTCATATGAGTCTTATATACAAGGAGACACTAAGTTGCTAAATGACTATTTACTAATTCAACAGAAAAGCTACACTGACAAGATATTTAAATCTACTCAATGTTAATCTGACATTTTGGAAAACCAATACTTCAAGCATTTGAGAGTAAAATTTATAAATAGCAAATGCAAAAATGGTCAAACCTGAGGAGAACATGTAAAAAATGTAATGTAAAAATCCAGGGATTTTTCAAATGTCCTGAATGGTTCTTTTACAGCCACCTCTACTCCAGATTATTCACACTTGCCCACAAACATCTCTTGTAGCCTTGGTTGCTAAGATTATTGCGGACATAGACATATATACATAGACGGTGCACTGATTCTGGAGAGGTGTGCCTAAAGGTACAGGTACAGGGCTAGCAGAGGCGGTGTGGGTACCAGATCTGCTCGGGTGCCAGATCGGCTCGGGGTCCTGCGCACGCAGATGACGTCACGCACTGTGATTGGCTGAACGGCAGTATTCGGTAGTAACCATGGAAACTGTAGTAACAGCCATATAAAAAAAGAGGGAAATACGCAGCCAGGTCGAGGGTGAAGACGGAGAAGGAGAAGGAGTGAGCGGAGACATAACGAAGAGAAACAAAGATAGAATTGACGAAGATAGAGCGACTTTCACATTCTGAGTAAGAGTAGATACATTCAATTTGATTTATTAGTTATTTTTTCGTTGGTATATTTTGAATATTTTTGGTCTTTTTTCTCTTCCCACCGAGAGGAGCGGACACTGGACATCAGTGCCCCTCTACCCCATCTTCTCTTGCCACCGAGAGGAGCTGATAATTGGGCATAATTAATTAATGTTGATGCGCTCACCTGGAGCAAGTCCATGTGAAAGATTAAAAAAATGATGTAACAAAACAGGTTCAAAAATCATTTCATTCCATACAAGGCTCCTAAACAGTAGCCATAGGGACTATCCTCAAATAATCAAATCAAATTTGCAGAGATGTGCAGAGATGTGCATATCTCTGCACATTTGACACTGATGTGCCGTCTGTTGTTTGCACTGAATGCCTGATTTTTTACTTGTGTATTTGTTTTAAAATGTTGTATGCTGAATGTATAAAATGTTGCCTTTTTAATGGCCTTTTTAATGTGCTATATGTATAAATGTTGCCTTTTTAAGGGCTGCAGCATTGGTGAAAAGCCTACATCGTATTATTTTGATCTTATAAAGCCCTAACAAATGACTGTGATGTATTAGTGTTAAGTGTTAATAAATATTAATCTGGTCATAACGTCATATCTATGTGGTATTGTTAATTTATATTGTAACGTCCCGGCAGGACGTATAAGCAACAGACGGCTTTATTGCTCAAGCTTGTTTATTAATAAGCAGAACTGGTCACTGTAGGCCGTGACCACGCCAACAAACAGTACAAACCGAACCGTGTATCTCCTTCAGCTCCCGCTTGCAGTCACTCTCAGACACACACGCGCTCTCACATGCGCGCGCACACACACACCCTCCTCTCCTGCTCGCACTCCGCCCCCTACCTGCTCATACACTTCTCACATGTAATCAACACATTAACATCACCCCAACTAACAACAGTAACAGGTCGTTACACTGCCCCTCCCTTACAAAGTTCCTCGCCCCGAGGGGTCACATGAAAAGTCTCTGAGGTGGGCCGGGGGCCTTCTCCGCCTCTGAGGCCGCCTCGGAGTGAACACCTGTGCTTGCACCAGCTGTCTCGGAACAACCAGCTGGGGAACAGGGGTTGAGTTTAGGGGTGGGGGGGTGTGTGGGGGGCCAGTAGGGGAAACAGTTTGTGAATCTGGGGATGTGGGTGTCTGGTTTCTCCGGGGATGTGTAGGGGGCCCAGGGCGCTGATGTGGTTGGGCATCGCCTCTGTAGGGTGCCAACCGATCTCTGTGGAGGGCCACCCTTCTCCCCCTAGGTGGCAGCTGGACCCTATACACCACCTCGCCCAGCTTTTCTAATACCTCACAGGGCCCCACCCAGTGACAGTCCAACTTAGGGCACCGGCCCTTCTTCCTCTTTGGACTATTCACCCACACCAGGTCTCCGGCCTTAAAGTCCCCCCCTCTGGCCCTTAAGTCATAATTTCTTTTCTGCCTCACGCCCGCTTTTTGCAGCTGGTCGCGGGCAAAGGCGTGAGCGGACTCCATCCGGTCCTGAAGCCTCCTAGCATATTCAAGTTCAAGTTCAAGTTCAAGTTCAACTTTATTGTCAAAAATCTATGTAACAGGGTTAGCACAGAAGTCTGAAATTGCGTTTTACCAGTCTCCAATGTGCAGTTAAAAAGACATGTAAAAAGACAGACAAAAAATCCCCCCCCCCCCCCCCCCACCACACACACACGCACACGCACACACACACACACAGTGTGCAAATACTGACATAATACACAACTACACGCACACACACACACACACATAACAGCATAAGTACAATCAGTGGTCATAGTAAAGTGAAAGTGTAGGTCTGTGGTCTCTCTACAAAGTGCAAGAGTAAAGTAAAGTGCCAGTGGCATGGTGAAGGAAATGTTCATGGAATGTCATCCAGTGACCTTGTGGAACTGCTGGTGCGTCTGGGGGTCTGCCAAAAGCCATTTCTGCTGGTGTCCGCAGCTCTCGCCCCAACATAAGCAGGGCAGGCGTGCATGAGGTGGACTCCTGCACCGCTGACCTGTAGGCCATAAGGATGAGAGGGAGGTGCATGTCCCAATCACGCTGGTGTTCTGCAGTAATGATGGCGAGTTGTTTCGCCAGAGTTCTGTTGAACCGCTCAACTAGTCCATCACTCTGCGGATGCAACGGTGTAGTTCGAGTCTTTTGCATGCCCAGACGGTCACACATGGCAGAGAACACACGGGACTCGAAGTTCCTTCCCTGGTCGCTGTGGAGGACCTCGGCTGCCCCGAACCTGGTGAACATGCCCTCCACCAGAACATCTGCCACAGTCTCTGCTTCCTGGTCCGGTATGGCATACGCCTCCGGCCATTTTGTAAAATAGTCCATGGCAGCCAGCACGTACCTGTTGCCCTTGTCCGTGCAGGGGAACGGGCCCATTATATCCACAGCCACTCTCTCCATGGGGGCCCCCACTGCCAGCTGTTGAAGCTGGGCGCGGGACTGATCCGGGGGACCCTTATGTGCCGTACAGAGGTCACAACGCCGGCAGAAGTCTTCGATGTCTCTCCTCAGCTGGCCCCAGTAGAAACTTTGCCGGAGTCGACGAAGGGTTTTTGAAACCCCAAAATGTCCAGCTCCAGTAGTGCCATGAGAGGCCTTCAGCACTGACTCTCTCAGTGCTCTGGGAACCACCACCTGCCATCTCTCCTCCCCTGTAGCTGGCTCCTTCCAGGCTCTCTGGAGCACTCCATCCTTCACCCGGAGAGCCTCAAACTTTGCAAACAGTCCTTTGGTGGCGGGTGAGAACCCCGCAATCACATTCCAGGGCCGCTTTTGTCCTGACTCCACCCACTGCAGCACTGGTTGTAGATCAGCATCCTGTTCCTGCTGCACTCTCCATTCGGGTGAGTCGACAACCTGAGCCCCTTTGCAGACCTGCTCTCCTCCACTGTGCACGGGGTCCCGCTCCTCCCCCACACGGAGCTCTTTCTCCCGGGCCTCTCTCTTTTCACAGTATCGGCAGCCGCCAGAAGCACAGGGGCGCCGAGACATGGCGTCAGCATTGATGTGGCGAGCCCCCGCCCTGTACTCCACCTTGAAGACGTATGGTGCCAGTTCTTCCAGCCAGCGTGCAATCTGTCCCTCTGGCTCCTTGAAAGACATCAGCCACTGGAGGGCTGCATGGTCGGTGCGAACTGTGAAGGGCAGGCCACAGAGGTAATACTTGAAGTGGTTTATCGCCCTCACAATAGCAAGAAGCTCCCGGCGGGTCACACAGTAACGTCTTTCAGCCTTATTAAAGGTTTTGCTGAAATACGCCACCACCTTCTCTCCCTCAGGCCCCACCTGGCTCAGCACCGCCCCCATCCCGACGTCACTGGCGTCCGTATCCAAGACGAATGGCAGGTTGGGGTCCGGGGGGGTTAGGATGGGTGACTCCGTCAAGGCCTTTTTCAAAGAGCTGAAGGCCCGCTCACACTCAGGGGTCCAGGAGAAATCACAGTCTTTCTGTTGCAGGCGGAACAGGGGTGAGGCTATACAAGAGAAGCCACGCACGAACCGTCTGTAATAGGACGCCAGTCCAATGAAGCTCTTCAGCTCACGCACGTTGGTGGGGGTTGGCCATTCCTCCACTGCCCGCACTTTCTCCTCCAATGTGCTGATGCCCTCTCCCCCAACTCTGTGTCCCAGAAACTCCAGCTCTTTTCTCAGGAAGCAGCACTTGTCGGGGTGGAGCTTCAGACCCGCCGCTGCTATCCTCTGTAGAACCCGCCCCAGGGCCCCCAAGGCCGCCTGGAAGGAGCTCCCGTGGACCAGGATGTCATCTAGATAAACTAGACATTCCTGTCTGGGAATGTCGGCCAGCACCTTTTCCATTAGCCGTTCGAACGTGGCTGGCGCGTTGCACAGGCCGAAGCAGAGGACCCGGAACTGCCACAACCCTCTGCCAGTACAGAATGCTGTCTTTGGTCTTGCCGAGGGGGAGAGGGGCCCCTGCCAATATCCACTGCGTAGGTCTAAGGAGGAGAACCAGGACGAGCCAGACACCAAGTCCAGAGACTCATCGATGCGGGGCAGTGGATATGAGTCTTTCTTGGTCACGCTGTTCAGGGGCCTGTAGTCGACACAGAATCTCATCTTCGGGCTCTTTTTCTTATTGACCATCACAACCCCCGAGGCCCAGGGGCTGTCAGAGGGCTCGATGATGCCAGCCTTCAGCATCTGGTCAATGGCGCTGTCCGCAGCTGCCTGATGTGCCAGGGGAAGGCGGCGGGGGCGTGTTTTGATGGGGCGCGCCTCCCCTGTATCGATCTCGTGCTGCACCAGGTGTGTTAGACCCACCTCCTCTTTGACTTTCGGACTAGCGCCGGTCAGGTCCCGCTGCTTTGCCATTCCGTCCGCAGACTCCTCGAAGCACTGTTAGCCGACTTAGCTAGTCGCGGCTACCGGAGGTTAGCAGGGGAAAAGTCCGGAGATTTACTTCTGACACCAGTGTAACGTCCCGGCAGGACGTATAAGCAACAGACGGCTTTATTGCTCAAGCTTGTTTATTAATAAGCAGAACTGGTCACTGTAGGCCGTGACCACGCCAACAAACAGTACAAACCGAACCGTGTATCTCCTTCAGCTCCCGCTTGCAATCACTCTCAGACACACACGCGCTCTCACATGCGCGCGCACACACACACCCTCCTCTCCTGCTCGCACTCCGCCCCCTACCTGCTCATACACTTCTCACATGTAATCAACACATTAACATCACCCCAACTAACAACAGTAACAGGTCGTTACAATATGATAACACACGCACGCACACACACCACACACACACACCCGAAAACCGTGCCAATGTAGCCTTTCTAACACACATATATATATATATATATGTGTGTTGGCTTCCGAAAACCGAGCCAATCTAGCCTTTCTAACACGCATTTTCTAGCCTATATAACTATGTGAATGTACAATAAAGTTTTTTTTTTTTTAATCCTGCGCGTAACGTCATCTGCGTGCGCAGGACCCCGACCTACATGTACCAGATACCAGGTACCAGATATACATGTACGGAAGTAAGAAGTAGTCCATAATCTCAAAGTAGAGTAATTCACTGAAATGTCAACTGACTTCCAAACGGTTTGATTTGTTAAAAACGTCACACTATTTATGTCTTTGTCTGTCTGTGCCCCATGTCTGACGTTTGTAACATCAACCCGCGTGAATATATGTTGACAATTGAGCAATTTTATTATTTATCTATTTATTTATTTTTATTACAATTGAGCGATGTATGATCACTTTTTAATAGTGCAAACACGTCATTCCTCTACAGACGTAATGCGCTGCAGGAGCAAGTGGCCCTGTACCAAGATGGCCGCTGTGTAGGCATGTCGCTCCAATTGGCAGCAGCAGTCAAAGCAGCTGCTGGAAGTTGGTTGAGATGCAGCTTTGGGAGCTAACCTATCAGAACAGAGTGTTCTCATTAGGAAGGTGGTCTTAAAGAGACCTGTTGGCCTGTTTCAAAAGAATATCTTTTCTTTCAAGATTTTTTTAATTGAATTTTCCTTGGATGCACGTTGACATCAAATTAACCTCTTAACGCACGTTGTTCCGTCTACGGGACGGGACGGATGTTAGGAGGTAGCCACACGTACTTCTGAATGTTTTAAACACCAACCCTTAAACATATATATTCATGCCATATATTGTTAGAAAGCTTAGATTCTCCTGATTCATTCAAGACCACTCACACTTATATGGTTGCTCACAGCCGTAATAGTATTAGTGATTAGCTCGGCTAGCCACTCAGCTCAGTGAGAAAAGCTATAATGCTACATACCTTCAAAGTCTTCCCTTTATCCACAACAGTCATCTTATGACACAGGACTTTCTGTACAGCTCGCCAAGTATCCATTCTTGTGAAATATGAAATCAGTTTCCATAAAACCGAAATACTTTCCTCAATATGTCCATGTATTTAGTCCAACACGTAATGTAATAACACAAATAACAAACCATATATGGTGCGTTTAGGTCATTTCCTGACCTGCACGTCCATCTCAGAGTACACGTGACTAGATGTTTACAACCGTGAGCCTCTCCTGCTTCTGACGACACCACACACAAGCCAATCAGTGTTTAGGATTAGGCAGCACGTGTCTCCAAAGCCAATGAGGACATGTGACCGACAACAATGACGACATGGCTTTGATTGACTGCTGTTCTAGCCTATGGAAATATTCGGTGAAATGAAGTAGATAACCTTTTAGCCAATAGTCTGAGGTTTCCAACGGTGTATGACACTAAGCTATTAAGTTTGGCTGTCCATAAACAAACTCCTTCAAAAAGAGTTGAACCATATATCATTACACACTCTGCATTTTGGTACACGGTTGGTTCTTCATCGACTTGACATATGACTTATAGCAAAATAAACAGATAGATAGATAGATATGGCCAAACAAAAAAAATGGTTATATAACAATAATAATAATAATAATGATAATAATATATAATAATGTGAAGTTATAGGTGTTTGACTGCGGTTATACAGCTTTGGTAACCAAGTGTCCATTAGGAGTCTCCAAAAAGGACCTAAGGAAAACGCATGGACATACCTGTTGAAAAATAACTGAGAGGTCCCTGAATGTCTGTACACATGTCATTGTAAAGGCAAACCTATGAGCGAGTAAACAACCCCATCATTGTAACCTCTGCCACTCTTTGTCAGTAAGTCACAGAATCACACAGGCACTTTTACAAGAATCCTGAGAGTGTTTCCTTTCCAATGATACCGGACACATCTCTGAGTCTCAAACTATGTGGGATCTGTGCTGCTCACAACTTGAGCATGTCGTTTAGGCTAACAACATAAAAAATAGGGGCGTGTATTAAGTGGTTAACAAAGCACAATTGTTAATTTGGTCCAAAACATCCATAGTATAGGCAGACATTTATTTAATGTCTTAAGTGTTTATTTAACACTGAATGCCTTGACTCAACTTGATTACGCTTTTTTTTCTCAGCCGATGTCCCAAAGCCCAGCATCTCCATGAATCCTGCTGGTGAGGTTAACTGGGGTCAGAGCATCAGCATCACTTGTTCAATCTCAACTCAGCATTTAGGTGGAACATTCATTCTGAAGAAGACCTCAGGTTCATTCAGAGACACCCAAACATCAACTACCAACTCTGCTACCTTCAACATCCCTAACATGAACTTTGATAATGAGGGATCATACCAGTGTCAGTATGAGAAAAACATTTCAAGTCAATCGTTCAGCTCCCCACTGAGTGATTCTGTCAGACTCTCTGTTACTGGTAAGATCCAGGTCCTGTACTTGTTTTATTCTCTTGTTTGTAGAAGAAGAAAGAAATTAAGCAATGTATCAAGAGTGCAGAGTATATAGCTCAGATCAGTGGCATCCCATTTAAAACTAATACTTTGTTGCTTTTTCAGTGACCTTCCCAAAGCCCAGAATCTCCATGAATCCTGCTGGTGAGGTTAACTGGGGTCAGAGCATCAGCATCACTTGTTCAATCTCAACTCAGCATTTAGGTGGAACATTCATTCTGAAGAAGACCTCAGGTTCATTCAGAGACATTCCAACATCAAGTACCAACTCTGCTACCTTCAACATCCCTAACGTGAACTTTGATAATGAGGGATCATACCAGTGTCAGTATGAGAAAAGCATCTCAAGTCGATCGTTCAGCTCCCCACTGAGTGACTCTGTCAGACTCTCTGTTACTGGTAAGAAAATCAAATGAATTTTTAGTGTCAAGTGTCAAGATTCACACAACACTGTACTGCAGCACACCATCAAAAACCTCATCAAATCTGTCTGAAAACATGACAGAATAAAAGACATAATACTCTCCTAACAAATCACATTGTGATGCAATTAAATATGTTTTTTTCTTTGCTGTCATGTTAAAAATGTTTGGTATTTTTTATTATTGTTAAAAGGACTAAAGAACCAACAAGTAATTAATATCATTGTGAGAATTAAATAAGTAGTTTGTGTAGCTGCTAAAACAAGCTAAAAGAAGCTAAAACGATGCATCATTAAGAACTTTAACAAAAAAGAAAACAGAGAGGAATCAGCCATGTTCTAGTGTTAGCTGTTAGAAGCCTGATGGCAACTGAAATGCTGCTTTAGTTTCAAAATAGAAATCTTAAATAGCAAGTCAAAATATCCATTTCTATTAATCACTGAGATAACATCAGAGCCCCTGCTTCACTGTCGACAATTTCTCTGATTTTCATCATAAAGTAACTTCCTTTTCAGTTGCACATTGCAGTATTGAACAATAATATCCATAGTGATATCCTCAGTCAAGCTTGAGGAAGAGCAATAAATAGGAACATTCTTATTCTCTATTTGCAAGTTTTCAAATCCTGTTTCCCCTCTTGTACTCAGTGCCACTGCAGCAGCCCAGCATCTCCCTGACATCTCCTAATGGAGGACTGGTCTGGGGTCCTGAAGGTGCAGAGGTCACTAGAGGCTACAGCTTTGTCTTGACCTGCTCCATTAACTCCAACTATCATGAAGGCCGTTTCTTGCTCATCTTCTCTGGCTCCAACATCACCAACACCAAACCTGCAGTCAACCTCTCAGCCTCCTTTAACTTTTCTGTAGCTGAGTATGAACATGAGGGCAACTACAGCTGTGTGTATGAAGTCACTCTGTCCAGACGGGACTTCAGGTCACCAGACACAGCACCGATTACTGTCATCATTAAATGTAAGTAGACTGTAGAATTTAGACTATGTTTGTTATATTTTATGAACATCACTGAAAGATACATTTGTCAATTATATGACAATGGTCCTTTTAAACTTGTATGAGTCACACAACCTGATGCTGACTAACCCACTGGTGTTAATTACTTTTTACACTTCTTCACTGGAGGACAAAATGTGTAGGTTCACATGCACACTATAATCATCAACCACCAAAGTTTTGGTTCAGACTCAGTTTCTTCCTATTTCTCCTTCCACCACACACACATACACACACACATGCACAAGCCTTGATATATATATATGAGAGAAAGACATTTAGACAGACAGAGAGAAAAACATAAAACACACAAAACAGATCATGGGTGAGCATGAAAACAAAACTAAGAGAGGAGACAGACTGTGTCTAAGGACAGAGAAATGCCGACGATGCAGATTTGTATATTCATTACAAATACTATTTAGAATATTTCAAAACCCTGACCCCACCCATTCAGTCAGAACTGAAAATGTCTTTAGGATGACTTGACGCTACTCAGTGATACGAACACCTATGAAATTCTGAGACGAGACCCATCCAATGATTATAAGAAAAAGGCAATAGAATGCTTACGAATGCTACAGAAAGATGGAGCCATTGACCAGCAACAGTATATATATAACAGTAATATTTCAGTTTTTTATTTTGAATTTTATGAAAAACTTTTTTTGCTTTGTCATTATGGGGTAATGTGTGTAGATTGATAAGAAAAAAAGGAATTTAACCAATTTTGGTATAAGGCTGTAATGTAACAAAATGTGGGGACAGTGAAGGGGTGTGAACACATGCACTGTATGCATGTTTTAGGTATCTCCCCACACAAACACACCTGATTCTAAGTATTAACTCGTTGTCAAGCACGTCAGCAAGCTTCAGCTGCTTGATAACAAATTAATTGTTAGAATCAGGTGTGTTAGAGTGGGGAGCTACCTAAAACATGCAGGACACTAGCTCTCCAGGAGCAGGGTTGGTGACCCCTCCTTTAAATGATATCTCTGGAGCTCTGTCAGGCTTATTTTAAATTTGGGTTAAGGTTAGGATTGAGTTTAGCCTACAGATTTAGCAATGATTTAGTTTAAATAGCATAATCGCAGTTAAAAAACATACAGCAGTCTTGCAGCAATGACTTGTGGAGTAATTTATACTTGTAGAGTATCAGCTATGCTTTGAATATGAACAATAACTGACTATGATGTTATTTCCTCCTATAGTCCCTTTGTTGCTGCTGGTGACCTCAGTAGCTGCTGGGAGTCTGCTGCTGTTCCTGCTGGTCTTGTTGGTGGTCTGTCTGGTCTGCAGGAGAAGAAGACGAGCCAAACATCCCATAGCCATCGCCATGAGTCCAGGTCTGTGCTCACCAGAACACACAATTCCTTCATTTTAATACTCATTTTCATCAAATGAATTTAGTTCTTTTAACAAAGTGATTTCACATTAATGAATCATTTTTGTTCTGATGCTTGTGTTTCAGTGGCTGTCAGTGCTTTGAACCATTATGACAGTGAAGAAGAGGAAGAGGAGGAGGGGAAAGACTATCAGAACATTGAGGCAGTGTACAATGAGAAGAAACTCAGAGAGCAAGCAGGGTTAGTGGAGGAAGAGGACAGTGATGATTATGAGCAGCCAGAGAGTGACGAAGATCATGATTATGAGGATGTGGACAATGATGAAAATTACATAGAAGTGGAGGAGGTCACTGTAGAGGACAACAGAGAGAAAAAAGAAGAAGAAGAATTCAGCGATGATGAAGATGACTATGACGATATAGGCTAAGCTGATTATTTTGTGAACAAAATGTATTTTACATAGAACAACAGATATGTATCTAAACCTCTGAGGTTACTACAAGTCAACAGTATTACAGTGCTTACTATGAATAAGGGTCTGAACTCTGCAAACATTTCCACTAAATGTTGGAACTATCAAGACAGTGAAGTAAATGACAAAAGTCTTTTGACTAGAAGAGTGCAGATCTCTGCCATGTGTGTCTGCGGGAAGTCATAGTCTGTTTTCTTTAAGATGTACAGGATAGTGTGAGAATAATGACTTTAAAACAAGGACACCCCCTACATATGTGTTTGTTTTATTTTCTCAGATCTCTGTATGTCTATCATTTATTGCCGATGTTACGTGTTTGATGTATAAGTAGTTATTATGCTCCAACTAGATTACACAGGCATTGGACATTGTTGATGTAGTAACTAAGTTTCACCACAAGATGAAGCTTCTGCTTTGTGATAGCTATCTGTCAGGAGAAACATTAGACAGCATCCATATGATGTCATGCAGTGCTGAGATAAAAGGACAGAAACGTGTTGCTAACCATGTGTCACTCTGTCTGTGCGAATTTACAGTTTGACAAATTATTATTATTTTAGCAGATTTATGGATGATCATTGGTGACAGACATTGGAGATAACATTCCTGGGCGGTGATAGACTATGAATCATTGAAAGAATACAAATTTTAACTTTTTTTTTTTTTTCTCCCAATGGATGCTTTTGTTTTTCCTCTCGGCTTTGTACTGTTCAACGTCCATGTTCTTGGTAGGTATTCTACATGCTTGAAAAGGAAGGGTTGAGGGAAGTTATAGTTGGTCGCAATCTCTAACATCACCACATGATGTCACTAAATCCTTCACACTGGTCATTTAATTGCATCCATGTTTCCTTTTCCATTCGCCTTAGTCCCTCCCACTGAAGACGAGAGCAGCGATGCAG
The DNA here is from genome assembly GCF_027409825.1 of Scomber japonicus. Taxonomy (NCBI): domain Eukaryota; kingdom Metazoa; phylum Chordata; class Actinopteri; order Scombriformes; family Scombridae; genus Scomber; species Scomber japonicus. The sequence goes on along the minus strand of NC_070595.1, from coordinate 6,330,948 downwards.
AAGAGAAACCAGTAAACACAATTTTATTGAAGTGACACTTTCTTTTCTCTGAACTGTCATTTGAAGCAATGTCAGTTTCTGATGAGGACTGCATCAGCTGACTTTAACATTTAGCATTAGCATTTTGATGACTTTTAGTTAATTTGAAAATGTAACTGTCTGGTAGAACTAATGGTAGTACTTCACTACTGGCAATAGTATAGTTTTTCTTTCCTCCCACACGCCAAAATAGTTTCCCCCTTAAAATGAACAGTTTGACAAACATCCACACATGCACGGAAAACTTCACTGCTGAATGCAGGTTTCAAAAATCTCTTAAATATTTTTGTCTGTATTGATATTAAATGTATAAGGTAAGAGAAGCCTTTATTGTCTCCCTTAGGAGATGTTTGTCTTGGACATTCAAGCATGTACAGTATAGTGCCAGAGCACACATGTACAAACACAATATTCCATTACATACAATCATACAGTAGCACACACACAGGTCCAGGCACGTGCACACATAGGGCCCTAGGTTTGCTTGAGCCCCTGCCCTTTTTGCCTCAAAAAGTGCCCTCTGTGTGTGTGTGTGTGTGTGTGTGTGTGTGTGTGTGTGTGTGTGTTTTGTTTTACAGCTTTTTTTTTCCATTGGTTTGGCTCATTTCTTGAAACAGAAATGACATTCTCAAAACTCTAAGATCATTTGGCAGAACAGTCTTACAGTTAAGCACAACACCATAGTTCACTTGCAAAAGCTCATATCTCTCCCAAAACCGTTCACTCATGCTTCAAAACTAAATTCCTTTCCCATATAAATAGTCAGTGCCACCAAAAGGCAAAAGATCCTTCTCAATTGCTTTGGCTCATTTCTCGAAACAGACTGGACGTTCTCAACACTCTTGGTGCTTTTGCCAAAATAACCTGGATGGTTCAGCACAACAGCATGGTTCACCTCCAAAAGCTCATATCTCTCCCAAAACAGTTCACTCATGTGTCAGAACTACATTTCTTTCTCATATAAACAGTCAGTGCCCCCAAAATGCATTGTCCCTTTGGCATTGTGTGAGCACTGCAAGTCAAAATGGTTAGATGTTTTGTCACTATGGCAGAGGACCATTGAAATATCCCTTATGTCCACCTCTCAGTCTTAGCCCAGTCCTTCATTAACAATGGTTACTGTACGAGTTTTTTTGTCTAGCTAACAGAATACAATTGTGTATAAAACTGAAAAAAAAGAAAAAATTTGACTTTACGGTAAGAGTACCCTCCAAGGTTTGACTTCACACATTGCACTCATACTGCCAAGGAAATTGTAACCATTTTATTGACACACATAAAGTAACTTCAATACATCAGAGTTAAAAGAAAATGTATACAGCACAATATACTGTAATATAGACACATAAACACAAAAACAAGGAAAATTATATGTATCCTACAGTGCTGTAAATAAAGCCAGAGATTCAAAACTAGCATTTCTTCACTGGTTTCTGTCCTCACCCTCCCTCTCCTGGCCATCATCCTCACCCTCCTGGCCATCCACATGCTGCTGTCTGTCTGACCACAGATTCTCGTCCAAATCACAGCTCATATTCTCCCTTGCGATGCAACGAGGGAAGAAACGGCGTGCATGTCGCAACCATCCCCTGCACTGATCTCCTGTAATATCATCACACGCAGCGTCCATCGCATGGAGCAAGGACCTCCGATTTTGAGCCTGATGCTCATACACTCTCCACCTGTAATAAAACCATGATGTGGGAATTGCTAAGCACCTTGCTATTCATATACAACTGTTGCAACTTTATTTAAAAGTTTATCTGAAGCTAATATGAAGCCATCCAAATGACTCAAATTAAGTAGATATCTGTCTTTTTAAGTCCCTTGATAAATACATAGATAGATAGGTAGATAGGTAGATAGATAGATAGATAGATAGAACAACAGACAAGCATCCACTACTCCACAATAGTCATCCGCAACCCCACAGTGTTGTATACCTTTCAATTAGGACTCATCTCCTGTTATCTATGAATCATGATCCAGTTTTATTGGGTCTCTGAATCCTGTGATCTGAAGTCCGTGATGACGCTCCCTCAACTCCCAGAGTTGATTATGACTGTAGTGGATAATGTCACTGGCTGGGGCTTCTATTGACTTGGAAACAATAGAAGGAAGATCACAAAACATGTTGCATACAAGATCACTGTTAAATACATCTTGATTGTCTCCAATTGTTCTGACTCCCAGCACCGACAGATCCGCAGCTGATGTTAGAATCAAGACAAACGAGGGCACGTAAAGACACATTACAAATGAACAAGGAAACAAATCTGACATGCTATCTGTTTCCACTCTGCAGCAGCAGACAGGAAAGAAGAGAAAGAATGCACACTAGGAGGTACACTAAAGAAAATCATGAGTAATTTGTGGCCACACATCCCAACCCAGTTCTCATTGCCACTCGTTTCTGCTTTCATGCAGTTGAGAAAAGTGTGCATGCATAATTTAGAGAAAAAGTGTCAATTAATAGACATCAGATGGTCATGACAACAGAGAAGAGGAAGTAACTATTTTAAGGATAAAATGCAACCATATTTGTACATGTTTGAACATCAGCATGTTTGTTTAGAAGCCTCATGCATGAGTATCATTCATCATGGTTATATATTAAACAGGAAATACTTTAGAGCAACCACCTTGAGTTTTGGGTCATTGTGTCTAATGTCAAATGCTGATTAGGTTACACATGAGAGCTGTTACCATCCATATGTATAGGAAGGTTTATATGTTTTCAGTCATTCACTAGTAGTGTCAAACCAAATCCAATCAGATTCCTTGTATTCTATGTATGTAACTCATTGTATTTACATTCTGTAATCATCTCTTTCTATGTTGTTGTTATAGTTTGTACCAGCCTCCACCAGCCCATTAAATTGAATACATAGACTCTAGGAACTAACATGAAATAATGCATGCATATAATCCATCATTTCTATCAGGATCCTTAGAAGAACTGCGTGCTAGTAGATCCAGGTCTCGAACTTGTCTCAGAGCCCAGACAGTCTACTGCCACCAGATGTTTCTCAAGCTCTTGCCCAGTTGATTTGACGGATTCTGTGTCCTTCAGCAAACTGTTGAACACCTTTCCAAACCTCTTAAATGGCTTCTCTGAGATGGACGGAGTGCCTGCTATGGAAAGATGAAACTGGTCATCCACCTTCTCTCTGGATTTTGTTGGTTTAAAGCTCATCAGTGTCCATGTGATAAGCTTTTCCAGACCGCTCAGCAGCCACCTACAACCGGAGACTGATGTGATTACAGTGAGATTGTCAGTAGATGCTTGGATTGGTGGACCTGGACAATTAGCCTCTGCTGATTTAGCTACCATGTTCATAGCCATGGCAAAAATATTGACTGATACTGTGCATCCAGTGATTATCCCCTTCTCCAATCAATGCCATGTCTGATGTGACAGTCCCAGAGGTTACTCTGACTCTGAAATCACAAATTGCACAAATTGCAACAAGATGTATTAACCATTCCTGTCCACTTTAAGACATTTTTGTAATATAAAGCAAGCAAACATAAAACAGGAAGAATATTTACATCTTATTTAAACAAAGATGACATTGTCACACATATGCATACAATGTACACTGCAACCAATAAAATTGGACACCTGAACCCAGAGGCAAATCATATTCAACATGTGCAGGAAAGCAGCCAGTCAACACACACACACATTTTGTTGAAGGGGGGCAGGGTTTCTGTAGTTACACCATCACACACTTTTAGTGGGTCATGAGTGACGATTGAGAGGGATTATTCTTCTGTGATACAAGCCATTGATTTTTTATTTTTGGATAATCCTGCATAGTAGGCTACATGTTTATAAAAAAGAGCATTTTAAAGAAGTAAGATGGTTGATGTTAATGATGATGATGATGACTTGGTGATAACTGAACAGGAACTAGTGCTGTTTCATACTGTTTCCCAGCTGTAGGCGGGAAGTAGCTACTCTTTTGTGCCTTTGAAAAAAAAGTGTAAAGTATTGGTGTGATGAAGTGCAATAACACATACAGGAAGCAGTAGAGCTGCCTATCTGCATCTATACCAGTCCTCCTGAGCCTGAATGCTTCTCTGTGTTTGACCAGGATGTTGAAACTAACACCTAAACTGGTTTTTGGTGAGTAAAATTTGCTTAAAATGGAACTGCTGTTACTGACTTTATGTGGCTATGTGAGCTGTACTTTTCTTATGACTATATCATAACTACAGTATATCAAGGACAGAATACCAAACTCAGTCTGTCCACATTCAGATTCAGATTATACAACTGTGATGGTTCTTAAACTGAACTAAATGCTTTGTTACATCCTGTAGGAGCCAGCTGTAGCAGTGGTGTTAATGACTAAAAATGTTAACTTGTATGTAAAAGTAATGAATGAGTATTTAGTTACTGTTGCTATTTACTGTTGAGGTTTCCATTTGTTCACAGTAGTTTTAGGACATTACATGTTATCAATGAGATTAACTTGTTCTTATATAAATGTGTTGTTTACTGTGAATCCTTCATGATTCAGATTGTCTCTGAATCCAGTGTGACCATGGTGGACTCTGCAACTGCTAATATATACTAATCTATACCAATATATAGAGAGGAAACATCTGAATTGAACTATTAAGAATGACTATTGCAAAAAAAAAATGCAGGTTTGACACCATTAAAAAATATACTATACAATAAATATGTATATACTACATCATTTATTGGTAATAACTCAGAAGTAAAGTGCTTATGTTTAAAAGTGAGAATTGTACTCCTTTTTATACATGTTTCTTGAGTGCTGTAGCTTTTGTTCCTTTCACATTATGGGTTTTTTTTAAGAAGAAGAAAAAAAACAGAACACCAGAAAGAGAAAGAGGAAGTAGTCAAAGACGGGCAAGCAGTATGAAGCATTTCTGTACACTGTGGTTTTTAGTTTTCTGTTAACTGCTCTGTCTTTTGATTAGCTTTTTGACTCTGATGCATTTTCTAAATATGACTTCTAAAAACAGTTTGTCTGTATTCAGATTTTAGAAGAAGGACTTTCACATTTCAGTTTAAAGATTCATGATTTTGTTTCATTAAAATAGAAACTTAAGTCAGAAAACTTTTCAGTTTATATAATGAGCCATGTTGTGTTTTTTCTTTCCTATAGTCTTTCTTCTCCTCACTTCAACTTCAACTGCTGCAGGTCAGTCCATTTCCCTGTGTGATGCATAGAATCATTTTAGACTATGAGAATTTATATGTTTTGTGAAATTTTGCACATTATGTCTTTTGTGCTTGATAGGTCAGCAGATCAGATTAGCTGGGTCTGGGTCCACTCAGTGCTCTGGAAGAGTTGAAATCTATCACAACTATGTTTGGGGAACAGTCTGTGATGACAGCTGGGACTTAAATGATGCTAAAGTGGTTTGCAGACAGTTGGGCTGTGGGACATCACTCAGTGCTCCTAAAGAAGCCCGCTTTGGTCAAGGAACAGGACAAATCTGGCTTGATGATGTGAGCTGTTCAGGCAGTGAAAAGTCTCTAACTGAGTGTCAACACAGTGGATTTGGGACACACAACTGTGGACATGGAGAGGATGCTGGTGTCATCTGTTCAGGTGAGAAAACATTTGAATCAAGTATTTAGAATAATTGTACACATTGATTTTTTTCACAGCTTTTTCACCAGTGACTTGTGATGTGTGTCACATGTGTTCACTGCTGGAAAACAGTTGCTAACCACTCTCTGCAGCATGTTGTCAGAATCAAAAAGCAGAATAACAAGTGTGAAATGTTGCTTAATCTACTGTTCATGAAACTGTGATATAAGTGTTGATGTTAATGAAGCATTTGATAACTCTAAAAAGCATTATATCTTACTGACAGTTGATTATAGTTATTTGTTTATTCAACACTGTTTGTCAATAATAATGTTTTGGTAAAACTACTCTCAAGATAAACACAATAGAGAAACTTGTTCTATCCAGTAATAGTTTGTCTTCTGTGTTCTGTATGTAGGTGTCAGATTAGCTGGATCTGGGTCCACTCGTTGCTCTGGAAGAGTTGAAATCTATCATGACAACACCTGGGGAACAGTCTGTGATGACAGCTGGGACTCACAGGATGCTGAGGTGGTCTGCAGAGAGTTGTCCTGTGGGACGGCTGTTAGTGCCCCTCAATCTGCTCTTTTTGGTCAAGGAACAGGACAAATATGGCTTGATGATGTGAGCTGTTCAGGCAGTGAAAAGTCTCTAACTGAGTGTTCACACAGAGGATTTGGGACACACGACTGTGGACATGGAGAGGATGCTGGTGTTGTCTGTTCAGGTGAGAAAACATTTTAAGCACGTATAATAATGTACTGTAATAATATAATAAAAGATTGGCAGTCTGAGTTGCCATATAACACAATGCTGTTAACTTTAATCTCATATGAGTCATATACGAGTACACAAAGTTGCAAAATGCAATGCAAAACTAATTTAACAGAAAAGCTACGCTGACAAGATATTTACAAAGTCTGCACAATGTTAATCTGATATATCGGAAAACCAAGCAGTTCTCCAAAGTGAACCAACATAGAAAGTGATTCATTGTTACTGTTTAGAAACACTGTTAAAGGAATGCTGCACCGACAGTCTATCCTTGAAGTATCACCCAAAGCACATTATTAACAAGTAATAAAGAGTTTTATAAATAGCAAACATATGATAAAAGTTCAAAGGCACATGCTGTTCATGTTTGCTGTTGTTGGATGGTGGTCAAACCTGAGGAGAACATGTAAAAAATATTCCCTGTAAGTCAAAAGTCAGGACTGTAACATGTCCTGAATGTTTTATTTACAGCCACCTCTACTCCCTCCTCATGGTGATGTCACATTATTCATGCTTGCCCACAAACAGTCGTCTCTTCTGTAGCCTTGGTTGCTAGGATTGTTGCTAAGGTCTTTTCATGTGTTGTTCATGTCATCCAAACTCAAACATTTACGGATGCATTTGAGAAGTTTTCATTTCGAGTAAAGAATGAAAAAAAAAGAAGGGAAATCCTGCTGCTACTACTATGTAACATCTGGAGCTGCTGGAAGTTGGTTGAGATGCAGCTTTGGGGGGCTAACCTATCAGAACAGGGTGTTCTCATTAGGAGGGGGGGTCTTAGAACGACAGAAGATAAAATACCCTGTTTCAAAAGAATATCTTTTCTTTCAAGATTTTTTTATTGAATTTTCCTTAGATGCACATTGACATCATATTAACAAAGCACAATTGTGAATTTGGTCTAAAACATCCATAGTATAGGCAGACATTTATACTAACGCTGAATGCCTTGACTCAACTTGATTACTCTGCTTTTTTTCTCAGCGGATCTCCCAAAGCCCAGCATCTCCATGAATCCTGCTGGTGAGGTTAACTGGGGTCAGAGCATCAGGATCACTTGTTCAATCTCAACTCAGCGTTTAGGTGGAACGTTCATTTTGACTAAGACCTCAAGTTCATTCAGAGACACTCAATCATCAAGTACCAACTCTGCTACCTTCAACATCCGTAATGTGAACTTTGATAATGAGGGATCATACCAGTGTCAGTATGAGAAAAGCATTTCAAGTCGATCGATCAGCTCCCCACTGAGTGATTATGTCAGACTCTCTGTTACTGGTAAGATCCAGGTCCTGTACTTGTTTTATTCTCTTGTTTGTAGAAGAAGAAAGAAATTAAGCAACGTATCAAGAGTGCAGAGTATATAGCTCAGATCAGTGGCATCCCATTTAAAACGAATACTTTGTTGCTTTTTCAGTGACCTTCCCAAAGCCCAGAATCTCCATGAATCCTGCTGGTGAGGTTAACTGGGGTCAGAGCTTCAGCATCACTTGTTCAATCTCAACTCAGCATTTAGGTGGAACGTTCATTTTGACCTCAGGTTCATTCAGAGACACTCAAACATCAACTACCAACTCTGCTTCCTTCAACATCCGTAACGTGAACTTTGATAATGAGGGATCATACCAGTGTCAGTATGAGAAAAGGAGTCCAAGACGAAACTTCAATTCCCCTTTCAGTGACTCTGTCAGACTCTCTGTCAATGGTAAGAAAAACCACATCTATACAATACAATAACTCTTAAAGCCAAAACAAGAATCACACAACAGTATACTGTAGCACACCATCAAAAACCTCATCAAATCAGTCTGAAAACATCACAAGATAAAAGGCATTATTCTCTTCCAACAACTCAATGCCATGCAATGTGATACAATCAAATGTTTTTAGAAGTGTGTTAGAAAAAGTTATTGTTAAATTGTAGCCAATATACTTCATAATTGGCTACAGTAATTATATCACTAGAAACTAGAAACACACTGACACAGAATTCAGTAAGTGTGTGTAGTTGCTGAGAAGCTAAAATTATGCATAATTAAGAAACAAAAGAACAGATAGGAATCTGCAATGTTTTAGTATAATGTTAGAAGTCTGATAGCAACTGGAATGCTGCTGTAGCTTCAAAATAAAAATCTTAAATAGCAAGTTAGCAAAATGTTCATTGCTATTAATCACTGCTTTGTTCTCTGAGGTAACACCATAGTCCCTGCTTCACTGTCTACAATTTTACTGATTTCCATTAATAAAAAAAAAAAGTAACTTCCTTTTCAGTTGCACATTGCAGTATTGAACAATAATATCAATAGTGATATCCTCAATCAAGCTTGAGGAAGAACAATAAAAAGGAACATTATTATTCTCTATTTGCATCCCCATTAGCTGCCACTAAAGCAGTAGATGTTCTTCCTGAGGTCCACATTATGGTGTTCAGGTAATGAAGGTTAGGGTTATTGTTAATGTGTTTCATGTGTTAGACTGTGAACATTGTAAATGGAACAGCAAAAATGAAATTTAAAAGCCCTCTAAATATGTTCAAATATTTCTTTTATGAATCATGTTTACTTTTTTCTCTTTTCATTATTTTATTACAATACTAGTACAATATAATATATAATATTATATATAACAAATTTTATTACTGACTTCATGGTTTTCACAGCAAATCAGTTTGCTATGAAATTAATTAATTAATGAACTAATTTAAAATCATAGTATCATCACTAATCCTCTCTGTTCTTTGTTTTTTTTTGTTTTTATCTTTTAATCTTGAAAAACTGCATTCAGATCAGTCTCGTGAATTATGTAACTTGAATATGCAACGTTCAGAATAAATCTCATCTTTGCGGATTTAAAAGTTGCACAGTTTTAAAAATCTTGTTTCCCCTTTTGTACTCAGTGCCACTGCAGCAGCCCAATATTTCCCTGACATCTCCTAATGGAGGACTGGTCTGGGGTCCTGAAGGTGCAGAGGTCACTAGAGGCTACAGCTTTGTCTTGACCTGCTCCATTAACTCCAACTATCATGCAGGCCGTTTCTTGCTCATCTTCTCTGGCTCCAACATCACCAACACCAAACCTGCAGTCAACCTCTCAGCCTCCTTTAACTTTCCTGTAGCTGAGTATGAACATGAGGGCAACTACAGCTGTGTGTATGAAGTCACTCTGTCCAGACGGGACTTCAGGTCACCAGAGACAGCACCAATTACTGTCATCATTAAATGTAAGTAGACTGTAGAATTTAAACTAAGCATTGTTATATTTTATGAACATCACTGAGAGATACATTTGCCAATTATGTGACAATGGTCCTCTAAACTTGTATGAGTCATACAACCTGATACTGACTGACCCACTGGTGTTAATTACTTTTTACACTTCTTCACTGGAGGACAAAATGTGTAGGTTCACATGCACACTGTAATCATCAACCACCAAGTTTTGGTTCAGGCACAGTTTCTTCCTATTTCTCCTCCCACCACACACACATACACACACACACAAACCTTGATATATACACAGACAGAGAGAGAAACTGGAACACACAAAACAGATCATGGTGATCATGAAAACGAAACTAAGAGTTCTAACTAAGAGAACTAAGGTTCAATGAACCTGTGTCTAAGGACAGAGGTTGTCATGTGCTGTACTGATTGTAAAGCATTTTTTATTTTAATTTATTTGTCTGTAATGTTAAGTGATTGTTTTAACAAATATGTTAAGTTAACTTTCCTGGATTAATCTTGTGTTATTAACATCAGCCAAATGGTCCACCTTAGGGACTGCCTGAATCCCTCTTGTGAAACACCAGGGTCAACCAATTAACATACTCTAACAAAATGGTTTATGGCCTGTTTGAGAACCACTGACTGTTGTGGAATTAAAATGCAGTGTATGTGCATGCAGATGATTTAGGTTTGTCATAAAAGATGGAAACAAGAGCAAATAACAAATACTATTTAAAATATCTCCAAATTGTTGACTGCTTCCTCATTGAACCCACACACTACATTGCATTAGAATTGTCGACATGTATGATTTTTGTAAAGGTTTATCCACATATGAAGCAAATTTTAAAGTTAGTTCAATCATATACAATGTCAACAGAAACACAAGCACAGAAACTCAGTTTTCTGAAAAGAAAGAATCATTCATGTGTGAATGACACATGTGAATGACACAGTTGTGTGTGAAACCCAATGTGTTAATCCTGAAGAGGGTTATTGCCTAGACCCATCCACCCAATCTGTCAGAACTAAAAATGTCTTTTGGATTATGTATGAATCCAAAGCAAATCCATTTCTTTTGCTATGACTGAGAATAACAATGGCTTGTGGAGTAATATATACTTGTTTCATAGTAGCTATGGTTTGAAGATGAACAATAACTGACTATGATGTTATTTCCTCCTATAGTGCCTTTGTTGCTGCTGGTGACCTCAGTAGCTGTTGGGAGTCTGCTGCTGTTCCTGCTGGTCTTGTTGGCGGTCTGTCTGGTCTGCAGGAAAAGAAGACGAGCCAAACATCCCATAGCCATCGCCATGAGTCCAGGTCTGTGCTCACGAGAACACACAATTCCCTCATTTTTAATACACACTTTAGTCCAAGGAATTTAGTTCTTTTAACAAACTGATTTCACATTCATGGCATGCTTGTGTTTCAGTGGCTTTCAGTGTTGTGAACGATTATGAAGGTGTTGAGGAGGAGGAAGGGGAGGAGGACGAAGACTATCAGAACATTGAGGCCGTATACACTACAAAGAAACTCAAAGATGATGAAGATGAGGAGGATGGGGAAGACTATGAAAACATTGAGCCAGTGTACACTGAGAAGAAACTCAAAGATGATGAAGATGAGGAGGATGGGGAAGACTATGAAAACATTGAGCCAGTGTACACTGAGAAGAAACTCAAAGATGATGAAGATGAGGAGGACGGGGAAGACTATGAAAACATTGAGCCAGTGTACAATGAGAAGAAAGCGGGGGTAGCGGAGAAGGAGGACAGTGATGATGAGGAGCCAGAGAGTGACGAAGATCATGATTATGAGGATGTGGCCAATGAGGCAGATTACATAAAAGTGGAGGCGGTCACTGTAGAGGACAACAGAGGGGAAGAAGAAGAAGATGATGAAGAAGATGATGAATTCAGTGATGATGAAGATGACTATGAAAATGTGGGCTAAACCGATTATTTTGTGAACAGAGTGTATTTTACGTGGAACAACAGGATATTTATCAAAGCCTCTGAGGTTACCACACGTCAACAGTATTACAGTGCTTAGAATGAATAAAGGACTGAACTGTAAACGTTTCTACCTAATATTGGAACTATCAAGACAGTGAAGTAAATGAAAAATGGCTTGAGTACATAAATATTGAACTAGAAGAATGCAATGTGTGTCTGTGGGCATTTATAGTCTCAGTTTTCTTTAAGATGCATAGAGAGAATAGTATAGTGAAAATAGTGACTTTAAAACAAGGACACACCTACATATTTTTTTATTTTATTGCCTTAGATCACTATAATTTATTGGTGATGTTATATGTTTGATGTATTTGTAGTTATTATGCTCCAACTAGATTACACAGGCATTGGACATTGTTGATGTAGTAACTATGTTTCACCACAAGTTGGAGTTTCTGCTTTGTGATCTGTCAGGACAAACCTTACGCCTGGAACACACTGAAGAGTGGCAAAAAGCCGTAAACTCGACTTGCACAGTGGAGGTGTGTTTATATACCACTTTAAAAGACAACACACAGAACGACTGAGTATAGTCATATGAGATTTATTAATTTACAATAATAGGCAATCAATAAAGAAAAATATGAATAATTAATAAAGCAATATGAATAAGCAGAAAGGATGTGTCTGCAATAATTCAGTGAATGGGAAGATGATGATGAATGATGAATTAGAAGGAGGTTTTGTGATTTATTGTAACAGTATTGGAACTGAAATCAACTTTGATTTTGATATTTTAATTTAATTTATTTTAATTTAACTCCTAATATTACACCAGCCCAACCAATATAAGAGAGATTTTTCAGCCTACTTTGTTAGGACTTGGAAAGCATCAGCGGTCTGTATGTTGGAACCTTTGTGGTGCTTAGCGGGACGGAGGTATATTCGGCCGGCTTCTTGTGGCTGCTCAGTTTGGTCTCAGTGAGGCATGCCAAGCCAAGACATCAGCCTGTGAGACCGTCTCACAGGCTGATGTCTTGGCTGTAGAAAGGCTATCACACCTGGTGCTGTGGTGTTGGTTATCTCATTGCTCAAGAAATTTCAGTCAACAGTGGCCACATGTCAAAATCAAAAGGAAGTATTTAACATCTGTAGTTGACTTAGCTTGAACTGGTCTAAAAGTAATATTGAGCTTTGTGTGCACGCAGCTCACAGGAACAAAATTTAAGGACTTGGTAAAATGACAAAAACTGAGCACTCAACTAATTTTTCAATGTTGCGAAGCCACTTTGAGTTTCCTCATTGATAGAAAAATTAAATACAAGACTGAGGCTGAAACCAAATTCAAAAGTCAAAGTTGCTTTTATTCTTGCAAGAAGGAGCAAATCGATAGATACACAGCTACCAACAGCGATCAGAGAATGCTCAGAGGGCAGTCCTTTGAGTCCAAGCTTTATACCTAACAAAAAGTAAAAAATCATCTTTATCAACAAGTGTTATCGGTGCGCCAGGTGGTGGTCTGTTTTCCCTCTGGAGGCCGTCTCCGCTGTCGAGTCTCTCCCACCAATGTGACCTTCACATTCTCTTAGTCAAAATAACTCATATCATGTGATGGAAATTTACTGCAGTAAGCAGCAAGTATTAGCTTCTTGACCTTCTAATGTGGCCCAGCACCCAGTAAGTGCACTGTGGCTTCTTCCAAGCACAAACACAATAACTCTACATGTGTGGAATGCAAAGTATAATGCATACACTTTTAAACCCTACTACTACTACTACTAAAATAGTCACGCTAACTATTTTAACACATACTAATATAATGCATAAAAGTACAGTCACCTATAAACTGAATATAATGCTGCAAACTGATTATAGAAATGTAAGAATGAATATAAGACATTTGTTTTTTTCCATCACTCATGGTCTTTACTGGGAATAAATATAAATATATTTATCTGTCACCACAGAGTTGAGCTCATCAAAAGCCCTGCTAGCGTCAATAAAGGTATCCCATGTTGTACAGTCAAAGCAATCTCTAAAGGCACTCCAATGATGCCTCACTCCTATTTCTACCGTAATACTTCTTAGTTCAGGCTTGCTGGATTTGAGCTTCTGTACATAGTGAGGGACCAGGTGGACCTTTTGAATAGCCCCCGTAAGCAACCCTGATGCTCCTGAAAGACAGATCAAGTGTCCTTTTTGATTCTTGTGGGGCAGTTCATATATTGAAAGAAGTTGGACAGTACATTGTTGATGGTACAGCCACTGAAGTCCCCGAGTGTAAGTTTAGGAGCATCAGGTGCCATTTTTTTCTAATTTAGCCACTGTGTCATATGTTACATCTGCAGCAACCTTGGTGTTAGCACAGGGATAGATATAAAACAGTGACAAATGTTATGGAGATTTCCTTAATTAATAGTAAGAGAGGAAAAACACGAGTTCGGTCACGGCTTCAGTAGTTCACAGCTTTTTTAATGAATTATTCTTGCAAGAGGGAATTTTCAGTGATACAGCACACAAGGCATTGTACAGGGAAAATCCGCTGGATCTTAGATAAGTAACACTTTTCAAACACTTTTCATACATTCGGGCTACCCCCCTTTCTCACTCTAAGAATCAACCCATTATTCCTTGTTCATCTCCTGCACGACAGAGAGACGACAACCAATCAGTGCTCAAGGACAGCGCATGATCATCTCAAGCTGTGGATAGCTTGGTTAGCAAACACTAAAAAACAAGTTACTGGCAATGAAAGCAGGATATACATAGTTGCAGAGATAGAACAGGAATTACAGTTCTGCAGTTTGGTTGCATACAGAGTTAGAAAAACAATTTTCATGACAAGCAGAAAGTGTATCTTAAATTAAATATAAATTTTCCATTACACAATTGTTCAAACTCCCTGGACAGGTAGAAAGGCTTAAATGGGGATAGGGATAAGAGCTCAAAGTGTGTAGTTGCTGTACCATCGCTCATTTACATAAACTGTTGATAACGTCTGTAGCAGATAATGTCACTGGCTCGGGCAGTCAGCTGAAGCCTCTCTGCTGTGTTTACAGTTACTGTTTGACTCAGAAAAAGTAGAAAGTAGATCACAAAACATGTTGCATACAAGATCACTGTTAAATACATTTCGGTATTTAGTTAGTGCTGCTATATCCTGTCGAGGTTTACATTTTTTCACAGTAGTTTTATGACAGTACATGTTATCAGTGAGATAAACAAGGGCTTACATACATGTATTGTTTACTGTGAATCCCTCATGATTCAGATTGTCTCTGAATCCATGGCAGACTGCGCCAATAGCTGATAGATGATAGAATAGCTGTTGCAGAAAAAATGCAGGTTTGACTACATGAACAACACATGAAGAGAAATTACGAACAAGCAGGCGCCCACTGCTACTCTGCAGCAGCAGGAGAAAAAAAAAGAACACTGGGAGGTACACTGAAGAAAGGGATGAGGAACTTGTGGCCATTTCACATCTAAACCCAATTTTCACTGCCACTAGTTGCTGCTTTCATGCAGTTGAGGGAAGTATGCATGCATAATTTTGAGAAAAAAACTGTGAGAAAAGGAACTCAATTAACAAACATCAGTTGCTCATGGCTCCAGAGAAGAGGAAGTGAAAAACGATAAAATGCAACCATAGTTGTACATGTTTGGTTGTGATGTAAACAGGAAAGACTTTAGAGCAACCATCTTGAGTTTTGGATAATTTTGCCCAATGTCTAATGCTGATGAGGTTACACAGAATGAGAGCTGTTACCATCCATAAGTGTTTATGTTTTGAAAGTTTATATGTCCTCAGTCATTCACTAGTAGTGTCCAATCAAACATAATGCTGCGTTTAGTCCCTCCCACTGAAGACGAGAGCAGAGATGCAGAAGAGAAACCAGTAAACACAATTTGATTGAAGTGACACTTTCTTTTCTCTGAACATACACAGAAGGAGAGCTGTTACCATCCATATGTACAAGAACGTTTATATGTTCTCAGTCATTCATTAGTAGTGTCCAACCAAACATAATGCTGCTTGTATCCAATCAGATTTCTTGTATTGTGTGTAACTCATTGTATTTACATTCTGTAATCATCTCTTTCTATGTTGTTGTTATAGTTTGTAATGGACTCCACCAGTGCATTACATTGAATACATAGACTCTAGGAATTGACATGAAACAATGCATGCATAATATAATCCATCATTTCTATCAGGATCCTTAGAAGAACTGTGTGCTAGTAGATCCAGATCTTGAACTTGTCTCAGAGCCCAGACAGTCCACTGCCACCAGATATTTCTCAAGCTCTCGCCGAGTTTATTTGACAAATTCTGTGCCCTTCAGCAAACTGTTGAACACCTTTCCAAGCCTCTTAATTGGCTTCTCTGAGTTGGATGGAATCTGAATGCCTGCTACAGAAAGGTGAAACTGGTCAGCCACCTTCCCTTTCCTCAGCAATAATGACCCAGATTTTGTTAGTTTAAAGCTCATCAATGCCCATGTGATAAGCCTTTCCAGACCACTCAATAGCCACCTACAACTGAGGACCGATGTTGTGGTTACAGTGAGATTGGTGGCTGACAGACCCCAGACCTGGACAATTAGCCTCTGCACTCCACCTCTGATGATTTAGCCAGCATGTTCATAACCATGGCGACAGTCCCAGAGGTTACTCTCACTCTGAAATCACTGAATCCCCACAAATGCCCCTATATTGCAACACCTGCGGCAATAGTCATTCCTGTCCACTCTAAGACATTTGGGTTTAAATAAAGCAAGCAAACATAAAATAGGAAAAATATTTACATTTTATTTAAACAAATGCATACAGTGAACATTGCAAACAATAAAACTTTTTCAATATGGTTAAGCACGCAGCCACTCAACACACATTTTGTGTAAGACAGAGGGAGGGGTTTCTGTAGATATACGTATACAGCACCACACATTTTTAGTAGCTCATAAGTGATGATTGAGAGGGAATTTTTTTTGCATAAGTCGATACATTTAAAAAATAAATGTTGAGGAAACTCCTACATAGTACATGTTTTTCTTTGAAGAGCTGAGGTTTGTGATAATGACAAGTTTGTAATATCTGAACAGGAAGTAGAGCTGTTTTATTCTTACTTACAACTGTAGGAGAAAAGCAACTACTGTCTTTCTGGCTTTGAAAAAGAGTATTAACATTGAAATACCCATGTATTTATAGCAATATCATTTCATAATTTATTGTTTTGACACCATAGCTACATTTCACCATTTCACCTTTCTTTATTTCCACATTTGTGGTTCTAACATTGAAATATCTTTTTTGCCTCACAGTGATTTCAACATATCATACCAGTTCAATACAATACTTTAAAAAAAAAATCCCTTTAGAGAGGAAACATTGAGTTACCACTCAGAACAGCTGTGTTCCGCTTTCTCTGGAATGATCATGTGTAAAATAAGAATAAATAACCTGTCATTCAAAGTCACCACCTCTACCCGAAACATGGACACTATGTCTGAGAGCTTTCTGCCGCTAGCTCAGCTGCTAGCTCAGCAGCTAACTCAGCTGACTGGCTAACTGTAGACTGTAGTAGTAGTGTTAGATGTAACAATAACTCGCTCACTGGGCTCTCGGTCTTAAATAGTAGGGGAGGGACCGAGGTCACAGTGTAGCCCTTTTTTGCAGGCTCAGAAAATCAGGAAAAATGAGAGGGTGAGAAACTGTCTAAGGCTCTATCGCCACAATTCAGTTCTGGATAGTTATCAGCCTTTTCACATATTTTCTGTAACCATTTTCCAATATGTATAATATGTTTAGAAGTTAATCAATGAATTGACTTTACATGGACTTTAAAGTGTTGGGGTGGTGAAGTGCGGTAACACATGCAGTAAGCAGTAGAGCTGCCTATCTACATCTACACCAGTCCTCCTGAGCCTGAATCCTTCTCTGTGTTTGACCAGGATGTTGAAACTAGGTGTTGTCTACTGTGAATAATTCATAATTCAGTGCAACCATGGTGGACTCCAACACTAACAATATAAACCACTATATAGAGAGGAAAATCTGAATTCAAATATATAGAATGACTATTGCAGAAAAAAATGCAGATTGACTCCATTAAAAATGATCAAGGATTATAACATTAAGTAAATATAATATACAGTAAATATTTTTATGACATACTACATAATTTATTGGTAATAACTCAGTGGTACAGTGTTAGTACAGTGCTTATATTTAAAGTTTAGAATTGCACTCCCCTTTATACAGATATATATGTTGCTTGAGTGATTTAAGAAGAAGATAAAAACAAAACACGAGAATGAGAAAGAGGAAGTGGTCCAGGAAGGGCAAGGAGGGTGAAGTGTTTCTGTACACAGCAGTTTTTAGTTTTCTGTGAACTGCTCTGTCTTTGTCTCAACCATCAGAGCATACTACAGAAAAAACCTCTGCTAATGCATTTGATAAAATTGAGTTCTAAAATCTATATTCAGATTTTAGAGGGAGGAGGACTTTCAGATTTCAGTTAAAAAATTCTTGATTTTCTTTCATGAAAATAGAAACTTAAATCAGGAAAAAGGCAATTTATTATCTCAACACCTTTCAGCTTATATAATGTTGTGTTTTTTCTTTCCTATAGTCTTTCTTCTCCTCACTTCAACTTCAACTGCTGCAGGTCAGTCCATTTCCCTGTGTGATGCATAGAATCATTTTAGACTATGAGAATTTACATGATTTGTGAAATTTGCCTGTTATGTCTTTTGTGCTTGATAGGTCAGCAGATCAGATTAACTGGGTCTGGGTCCACTCAGTGCTCTGGAAGAGTTGAAATCTATCACAACAATGTTTGGGGAACAGTCTGTGATGATAACTGGGACATAAATGATGCTAAAGTGGTTTGCAGACAGCTGGGCTGTGGTCCATTACTCAGAGCCCCTCAATCAGCTCACTTTGGTCAAGGAACAGGACAAATCTGGCTTGATGATGTGAGCTGTTCAGGCAGTGAAAAGTCTCTAACTGAGTGTCAACACAGAGGATTTGGAACACATGACTGTAGTCATGGAGAGGACGCTGGTGCTGTTTGTTCAGGTGAGAAAACTGAATCAAGTATTAAGAAAACACACCTTAATTTTAAAATGCCTTTTCACTCAGTCAGTGTGACTTGTGATGTGTGTCAATACCATTCACTGCTTGAAAACAGCTGCTAACCACTCTCTGCAGCATGTTCTCAGAATCAAAAAGCAACAAGTGTGAAATGCTGCTTAATCTACTGTTCATGAAACTAAGTGTAGATGTTTGTTGAGCATTTAATAACTGGGAAAAGCATTATATCTTACTGGAATTTGTGATTACCATATCAATAATAATGGTTTTGGTAAAACTACTCTCAAGATAAACACACAAGACAAACTTGTTCTATCCAGTAATAGTTTGTCTTCTGTGTTCTGTGTTAGATGTTGTCAGATTAGCTGGATCTGGGTCCACTCAGTGCTCTGGAAGAGTTGAAATCTATCACAACAACACCTGGGGAACAGTCTGTGATGACAACTGGGACTTAAATGATGCTAAAGTGGTTTGCAGACAGCTGGGCTGTGGGACATCACTCAGTGCTCCTAGAGAAGCCAGCTTTGGTCAAGGAACAGGACAAATCTGGCTTGATGATGTGAGCTGTTCAGGCAGTGAAAAGTCTCTAACTAAGTGTCGACACAACGGATTTGGGACACACAACTGTGGACATGGAGAGGACGCCAGTGTTGTTTGTTCAGGTGAGAAAACATTTGAATCACTCATAATGATGTACAGTAATAATATAATAGATGATTAGCAGTCTGAGGGGCCATATGCCACAATGCTGTTTACTTTAATCTCTTGAGTCTACAAAGACACAGTTTGTTGCACAATGACTCTTTACTAATTTAACAGAAAAGCTACACTGACAAGATATTTACAGAGTCTGCACAATGTTATGCTGATATATTGGAAAACCAAGCAGTTCTCCAAAGTGAACCAATATAGAAAGTGATTCATTGTTACTGTTTAGAAACACTATTAAAGGAATGCTGCACTGACAGTCTATGAATAATAATGAAATAACAGTGAAATCCTGCTACTGCTACTGCATGTAATCTCATGAGGTTGGTTGAGACGTAGCTTTGGGCTAACCAATCAGAACGGAGTGTTCTCATGAGGAGGGGAGTCTAAAAAAGACAGAAGCCTTTTTCAAACAGAGACTGAACTAGATAAATACAAACCATAGAGCTGAAAATGAGCAGAATATATCCCTTTATAAAACAAGAAAGAAAAGAATATCAATTTGAGTAGCAGAACTTTATCCAATTACTTTTTGGAGAGGGCCTGACTCCTACTGTAGATGTGGAACCACAGGAAATAAATATCTCAAACCTGCAGTGAGGAACTTTTACATATAATTGATGTTTGTTACAAGCAATCATCAAACAAGTTCACACAATGGTGATCAAACCAGCTATCACCACCAGGTAAATCTGTCTGTATTTCATGTCTGTGTCAGCCAACCATAGCCGAACACCCCCTTTTACTCTCATATTGAACTACCCATCTCAAGCCTTAGGGGTACAGTAGCTATTTTGCTACACAGTCCTTGATGGCACTAAGGACCAACTCAAGGGTATTTTTTATACTGTCTCAACAAAACTACAATAATTTTAAATTCAGTATAATCCTCATTATCCAAAAAGATATTTCTATAACCACAATAAACATACATTCCCTTTAAACAGATACTACCTTCTGTACCTTAAGTTATTGCTACAACATCTGTGATATTTCACATAATGTACATCTCATCCTAGCCCTAATAATACTTTTATACCATGGGAGTCATATTACTTAACTGCAAAGTCAAAAATATGAAAATGATAGAACAAAACCGTTAAAATAAAAAAAATAACATTGCTACATATATTTCTCTTCTCCCTAACATTAAATCAGTCTGTTTACATGAAATAGCATCACCTGGTGGCCAGCATTATACAAATTACAGCACACAAACTACCACAAATTCGCAGAAATTGTACATAGGGCTTGTGATGGACTGGCGACCTGTCCAGGGTATGTCCCGCCTTTCGTCCAATGACAGCTGGGATTGTCTCCAGGCACTAGTTTACATACCTGTGCAGCAGTAAGGAGCGGACACAAATTGTCAGTTTGTGACTAACTCAAACACTCTTTTTATTCTGCCTCAGAAATGACCAACATGGACTTGAATTGAATGTTTCTTATTGGACCTGGTATTGCAGTGACACCTACTGTCATAAGAAGGAATAGCAACATTTTACCCACACATATTATCTGAGAGACTCCCTTTTAACCCACATTCACTTTTTCACCTAGGGACCCAAAATGATCCCTCCCATAAAAGTGCAATAAAAATGTAATATATTTTTATACTTTCTTATACTTTTTTTTTTTAATTTCACCTCATCAAATCTTTTCAACAACTTCAGACCTAACCATACACATAAAGTTTTTTTTTAATCATTTTTTTCATATTTTTTATATTTTTATGCCCTTTTTGATCCCTCCTCCTGGCTCTCAGAATCCTCACTACTGGTAACATCCTCCTCAATAGTCCCGTTTCCACTAAGAAAGTTCCTTGTCAAATTTAGGAGGCGGGGTCTTTACAGGAATGTCCTCTCACTCTGTCCTCTCAGCTGTTGTCTCCATAGGAGAGTGGAACCATAGGGACCTAGATAGGACCCACCGTGATGTCACAGAGGCGACTCGCCAAAAACATAAAGAAAATGACGAGGAGATAAACATGGAGGAGGTGAACATGGAAGGAGCTGAGTTAGTTGCCGCATTTCTGGTTTGTGTGTTTGTGTACATGGTGGTGGACGCTATTACAGTTAGTCTTCTGCTGGTTTTTAAAAATGCTGCTATATTAGTGCTTCCTGTTGACGCCACAACCCGCTTTGAATATACCCAATCAGCACCGAGTAAAGCCGAAGGGGGCCGAACCGAGTACCCCAAGGCAGGACCCTGAAGTTCCTTCACTGGAAACGGGGCTAGTTTCACATATTGCT
This sequence comes from Scomber japonicus, assembly GCF_027409825.1. Lineage (NCBI taxonomy): Eukaryota > Metazoa > Chordata > Actinopteri > Scombriformes > Scombridae > Scomber > Scomber japonicus. Next base: position 6,309,316 of record NC_070595.1, on the reverse strand, counting down.
CACTCTCGTCAGAGGACTGCAAGACATCAGCAACAGCCTCCTCCAATTTCAGGCTTCTCTTCATGGCTGTCTGCTGGAGAAATGACCAGCCAGACAAGGCTGCAAACTTCTTGCAGACTTCAAACATGCACCTGCGTAAACATGCAAGGAGTCTCTCTCTTGATCAAGAAAAGAGCCCATTTGGCCTTTGATGACTTGAATTTCTCACACACACACACACACACACACACACACACACACACACACACACACACCAGAGCTGGTGACTCTGACTTGCGACTCGTACTCGAGTCGCACTACACATTGACTTCAGACTCCACTCGGACTCGACCTCAAAAGACTTCAGACTTGACTCGGACTCGAAGCTGGAGACTCGCAAATTACCATTATTTTCATGTTATCATTTATATTCTCATTATTTATTATCTGTCATTCGTCTTCTCTGTTTGCATTTGGGAATCTTTCACAGCCAGAGATTTGGGATCTCTGGCTGTGACTGAGGCTGACAGTAAACACCAACATCACGCATGCGCCGTGTGTACGCGCGCATTTCGAGCAGAGCCCGTCTACTACTGTATACTGTATTAGAAACTCTCTGATTTCAAGACAATGGCGAGTGAAAGAAGCCCAACAGGAGTCCCTTGGATCGTTACATTTGGTGCTGCGTGCCTGTTATCAAAATACATTGTTGGTGCGATATATTTCTTTTATTGTATTTTACAGCATTGTTAAAAAAAAAACTCTTGTTAAAGAAAAATACAGTTATGAAATTGAAACAATCCTTTGTATTTTTTCCACATCACATTGCTGTAGATTCTAGTGAAACAATCATCGATACTGTCTTATATAGAGGATTTTATAGCTTATAGAATTTGAATTTGATTTAGTGTTAGTGTTTGCGAGAGACTTGAAACTTGACTTGGACTCTTAACCAGAGACTTGAGACTTGACTTGGACTTGACCCTCAAAGACTTGAGACTTGACTTGGACTTGCAAAAAATGACTTGTGAACACCTCTGACACACACACACACACACACACACACACACACACACACACAAAATGGACAAAATATCCTCAACCACATTCACACTCTTTTATATCAATCCCAATACACCAAGACCATTTTTATGGTGTTCAGCTTTTTTATTGCCATGCATTTTGCAAGGTAAGAGAACCAGACCTCCATTGAAACTTTATGTGATAAAGCTCTGCTGCCCCTGGTGGTTTTGGGGGAGTCATCACACGTAAAACCTAATTTCCCTTTATTTTGAAGGTAGAGGCTTAGATTTATTAGGTATTTGTGGGAAAAGTCAGGATTACAGTATATCAAAAATATATGGTTATAATGGGAGTCAATGGGACCAAATCGGTCCCTAGGGTAAGGAGTGTCGGCATTATGCACATCTCCCATTCTATGCACCTTGTAATAGAGGGGATTGTGGAATTTAAAATTATAATAAAAAATTATAATAAAAAACAAATCAACAAATCCTGGCCAACTTTCATACAATTAGCCTTTAAACTGACAGATATATTGAGAATCAAAAACATAAAATAGGCAGAATGTACACGTTTGGGCCCTAAAGGAGGGTTAAGTAGTTTTTTACTTTTACTTTTTTTTTTATAAAAAAAAAATGAGGGAAAAAACATGGACAAACATTTATGCTACTGAATGTGTTTTTTTTTCAGCGGATCTCCCAAAGCCCAGCATCTCCATGAATCCTGCTGGTGAGGTTAACTGGGGTCAGAGCATCAGCATCACTTGTTCAATCTCAACTCAGCTTTTAGGTGGAACATTCACTCTGAAGAAGACCTCAGGTTCATTCAGAAAGACTCAAACATCAAGTACCAACTCTGCTACCTTCAACAGCCATAATGTGAACTTTGATAATGAGGGATCATATCAATGTCAGTATGAGAAAAGCATTTCAAGTCAATTGTTCAGCTCCCCACTGAGTGACTCTGTCAGACTCTCTGTTACTGGTAAGATCCAGATAATCTATTTGATGTTTTATCCTCTTGTCTATTAAGAGTGCAGAATAAATAGCTCAGCTCAAGGGTAACACATTTATTACTTATATTGTGTTACCTTTTCAGTGATCCTCCCAAAGCCCAGCATCTCCATGAATCCTGCCGGTAAGGTTAGCTGGGGTCAGAGCATCAGCATCACTTGTTCAATCTCAACTCAGCATTTAGGTGGAACATTCACTCTGAAGAAGACCTCAGGTTCATTCAGAGACACTCAATCATCAAGTACCAACTCTGCTACCTTCAACATCCGTAATGTGAACTTTGATAATGAGGGATCATACCAGTGTCAGTATGAGAAAAGCATTTCAAGTCGATCGTTCAGATCCCCTCTGAGTGACTCTGTCAGACTCTCTGTTACTGGTAAGATCCAGGTCCTGTACTTGTTATTTTATTATTTTTTGGATAATCAATAGAAATTAAGTGCAGAATAAATAGCCCAGCTTATTAATATTGTGTTGCCTTTCAGTGACCTTCCCAAAGCCCCGCATCTCCATGAATCCTGCTGGTGAGGTTAGCTGGGGTCAGTACATCAGGATCACTTGTTCAATCTCAACTCAGCTTCTAGGTGGAACATTCACTCTGAAGAAGGACTCAGGATCATTCAGAATGACCCAGTCATCCAGTACCAACTCTTCTAACTTCAACTTCCCTAACGTGAACTTTGATAATGAGGGATCGTACAAGTGTCTGTATGAGAAAAGGAGTCCAAGACGAAACTTCAACTCCCCTCTAAGTGACTCTGTCAGATTCTCTGTAAATGGTAAGAAAAGCAAATAAATCAATATAATACAATAACTCTTAAAAACCAAACAAAAATCAGCACACCATCAAAAACCTCATCACATCTGTCTGAAAACATCACAAGATAAAATACATTATGCTCTACCAACAAATCAAATTGTGATGCAGTTAAATGCTGTCTTATTTAAAATATGTGTTTTAAAGTTATTGTTTAAAGAACTCAAAAATACCACATAACCAACAACAGAAGTAATGAATATCACTGTAAGAATTCAATAAGTAGTAAAATGATGCATGATTACTAAACAAAATGAACAGAGAGGAATCTTAAATAGCAAGTTCAAATGTCCATTGCTATTAATCACTGCTCTGTTTTCCACCAGAGCCCCTGCGCCACTTTCTAAACATTCACTGATTTCTGTGACAAGTACCTCCCTTTTCTGTTGCACATTGCAGTATTAAACACTAATGTAGTAGTATGTATTAAAATCTGAACAGCAAAAATGAAATTTTAAAGCCCTCTAAATATGTTCACAAGTATATTTGTCATGAATTATGTTCATTTCATTATGTTTTTTCTCTTTTCATTATTTTATTACAATAAAAATGTATAAAAATGTAAAACACAAATTATTTTATTAATGACTTCATTGTTTTCACAGCAAATCAGTTTGTTGATTGACAATGATCAATCACAGAAACATCTACAATTATTCCAGTGCCACACGTCAGCTCCAAGTCAAAATCATAGTATTATCACTTATCCTCTCTGTTCTTTGTTATTTGTGTTTCTTTCTCTTCATTTGTCTTTTATTCTTATGAAGTTGCATTTTTACATGAATGATGTACCTTGAATATGCAGAGTTTAGAATGAATCTAACTGTACAGTTTTAAAAATCCTGTTTCCCCTTGTTGTATTCAGTGCCACTGCAGCAGCCCAATATCTCCCTAACATCTCCTAATAGAGGACTGGTCTGGGGTCCTGAAGGTGCAGAGGTCACTAGGGGCTACAGCTTTGTCTTGACCTGCTCCATTAACTCCAACTATCATGAAGGCCGTTTCTTGCTCATCTTCTCTGGCTCCAACATCACCAACACCAAACCTGCAGTCAACCTCTCAGCCTCCTTTAACTACCCTGTAGCTGAGTATGAACATGAGGGCAACTACAGCTGTGTGTATGAAGTCACTCTGTCCAGACTGAACTTCAGTTCACCAGAGACAGCACCGATTACTGTTACCATTAAATGTAAGTAGACCGTAGAATTTAAACTAAGCTTTGTTATATTTTATGTACATCACTGAAAGATAAATTTGCCAATTATATGACAATAGCCCTTGTGTCAGTCATATTATGAACTTAAACACAACTAAAGATGGTGACTGACCCACTGTTGTTAATCACTTTCCACACTTCTTCACTGGAGGACTAAGTGTGTGGGATCACATGCACACTGTATTCATCAACCACTTCAGTTTAGGTTTAGGAAGAGTTTCTTACTATTTCTCCTCCCATCACAGAAACAAGTCTCAATTTATATATGTATATATACTGTATATACATATATATACAGAGAGAGAGAGAGAGAGAGGGAGAGAGAGAGAGAGAGAGAGAGAGAGAGAGAGAGACTTCAATTTACTTGACTGCAATGTTACCTGACTGTTTTTTCTTTTAAAAAGGGGGAAAACTGGATGTTAAGTTAATGAAGCTCTTTCCTTTTTATTTGTTCACATGTGAAGCGAGTTTTAAAGGTAGCACAATCAATACAATGTCAATGGATACGTGAGTGGTAAATGGACTGTACTTATATAGCGCCTTTCTAGTCGTTATGACAGGAGCTTCCACACAGGGTGCCAACCTGCTCATCAGGAGGTAACTAACCATTCATATACTGTTGGTGCAGCAATGGGAGCAATTTGGGGTTAAGTATCTTGCCCAAGGACACATCGACATGTGGACTGGAGGAACCAGGAATTGAACCGCCAGTCTTCCAATTGGTAGATGACCGCTCTACCTCATGATGCAAAAACGTGCAGGCACATTTTATGTAACACTGACACAAGCACAAAATTCAGTTTTCTAAACAGAAAGAATCATTCATGTGTGAATAACACATGTGAATGACACAGTTGTGTGTGAAACCCAATGTGTTAATCCTGAAAAGGGTTAATGCCTGACCCTGACCCCACCCAGTCAGTCAGAACTGAAAACGTCTTCAGGATGAGAGATGACAAGAATCCAAAGCAAATCCAGCTGCCTTGGAATGACTAAGATTGACTTGTGGAGTAATATATACTTGTATGATACTGTATCAGCTATGCTATGAAGATGAACCATTACTGACTATGATGCTATTTCCTTCTATAGTGCCGTTGTTGCTGCTGGTGTCCTCAGTAGCTGCTGGAAGTCTGCTGCTGTTCCTGCTGGTCTTGTTGTTGGTCTGTCTGGTCTGCAGGAGAAGACAACAAGTCAAACATCCCATAGCCATCACCATGACTCCAGGTCTGTGCTCACAGGAACACACAATTCCTTTATTTTTAACATACACTTTAATCTAAGGATTAAAGTGTTAGTTATTTTAACAAACAAATTAGTTATTTTAACAAACTGATTTCACACTCTTGACACATTTTTGTTCCGATGCTTGTGTTTCAGTGGTTGTCAGTGCCTTGAACGTTTATCAAGGTGTTGAGGAGGAGGAGGAGGGGGAAGACTATCAGAACATTGAGGCAATGTGCACTGGGAAGACACTCAAAGATGACAAAGATGAGGAGGATGGGGAAGACTATGAGAACACTGAGGCAATGTACACTGAGAAAAAACTCAAAGATGACAAAGATGAGGAGGATGGGGAAGACTATGAGAACACTGAGGCAATGTACACTGAGAAAAAACTCAAAGATGACAAAGATGAGGAGGACGGGGAAGACTATGAGAACACTGAGGCAATGTACACCAAGAAGAAACTCAGAGAGCAAGCAGGAGTAGCTGAGGAAGAGGACTGTGATGACAAGAAGCTGGAGAGTGACAAAGATCATGATTATGAGGACATGGACAATGAGGCAGATTACATAAAAATGGAGGAGGTCACTGTAGAGGACAACAGGGAGGAAGAAGAAGAAGAAGAAGAATTCAGTGATGATGAAGATGACTATGAAAATGTAGGGTAATTATTTTGTGAACAAAATGTATTTTACATAAAACAACAGGATATTTGAGGTTATTACAGTGCTTACTATAAATGAAGTACTCTGCAAACATTTCCACTAAATGTTGGAACTATCCAGACAGTGGAGTAAAGGACAAATGGATGGAGCAGATGTTAAACTAGAAGAGTGCAGATCCCTGCCAGATGTGTCTGCTGGCATGTATAGTCTCTTTATTGTCTAAGATTTACTGCTGATGTTATGTGTTTGATGTATAAATAATTATTGTGCTCCAACTAGATTACACAGGCATTAGACGCCATTGGTGTAGTAATTAAGTTTCACCACAAGATGGAGTTAATGCTTTGTGATAGCTATCTGACAGGAGAAACCTTGGGCAGCACCTCCAATTTCTCGTGACATTGTCATGCAGTGCTAAGACAGAAATGTGTTGCTAGCAATGTATCATTATGTCTGTGTGTATTTGCTGTTTGCTGAGAGCCCAGTAAAGGCTAAATGTAACTCTAAAACACACTTATTCAAGTGTACTACAATGTACTGTAGTAGTAATGTGATTTTAAAATTACCTGCCATTTTGAGTGGCATCCGTGTATATTAAAGTGGATTTTACGATGCAACGCTCCTTGTCCTACCATTTCCTTTCTTATTGGCTTAAACATGCTAAGACCAACGTACAGTATAAGCCAAACAGGAAAAAATAAAACCACCAGGAGAGCAAGACCTCATGAATGCTCATCAAAAATGGGCTGTTGTAATGTCAGCTGCATGTAGGTACTTCAGCAATATTCTTCTATTTGTTTTAGTAAATAGTCTCCATTAATAGTATCCTGATTTAGCTACTAGCAGTTCCTGTTTGCAGTGTACCTTACAAAATCTGGATTACTTTGATACTGAAGAAAACTTGCAGATGTTATGATTCTTAGGCAAATTCTGTTTTTAATAGGATTTTAAGCATATTTATGGATGATCATCATCCTCTGGACCATCATTTGAATCAATGTCGGTTTCTGTTTAAAGCGATGCATCGGCATAATTTCGACCTAGCGTCATATGCACCATGACGTCTATCTAAACACCACCTTTTTATTCATTTGGTTGCAAATTAGTGGAGTTCGAGCTATCAGCTGAATGGCTTAGTACAGGCGCTAACAGGACCACCAGTGTATCTCGTAAATTATCCCACTAATAATTCCTGGATTGTTATCAAACCCTAACCCTTCTAGAGTAGTACAAATAGGGTCTTCACTCATAAATCGATGCATTGGAAAGTTTGTAAGTACACCAGGAGTTTATTAAAATAACACTTACACTTACCTGATGACTTTTACTCAGCTGCTACTGCTAAAGCTGTAAACATCGTTGAAACATCGCATGATCACTGAAATACCGTGTGGTCACCCGAGATCCCGCACAGAGCACATCTAGAGAGATCTGTGCGGGATCTTGCGCGAACACACAGTATCATCGAGGTGCTGTGCTGACTGACCTTGAAAATCTGGCCAGAGTACGTTTCCTCCTTCTTGAGGTGACATATACTCTAGACTTCAAGTATCCATTCAAACTTTCCAAAACTTTTAGGTCTTTCAAAGACATTTTGTGGAACTCTGCACCCAAAACGAACCTCCAAATTTGTTTGCCTCAAAAACAAGCTAGACAGTTAAACATGGCTTCTGGCCTTACACCCATGGAAGGCCAAGGTTTGTTGTGTGTGTTCAAGAATGTTTAAATTTTTTTGAGTGCAATTCTTTATAATGTACTTCTAATATTTTATTGCTAAAATATTTCGGAGTGTCTATTTGCGCCCCTGGTACAAATAGCCTCGGCCACACAGCTGAGCTATTTGGACCCTAGACGTATAAAAACATGAAAACATGACGGACATTCATCTTCCACGCCAGCAGAAAAGGGCAAATTTAGAAAGGTTTCATCTCTAATGTTTGTTCTAAAGACATTTCTGGTGTGAAAGTTGTAATATATTTTCATAATCTTTCCTCCTTCATACAAGCATCAGTGGGTAGAGTGTCTGTCATTAGTGCATGAGACATGAATTTGAAGCTTTGGAGCAGCAGTTATATATTGATGATGTTTTGCAGCGGAAAAACTCAAATACAAGTAAATGCATACAACCCAAAAATATCTGAATTTAGAACCTTCAGTTTGTTATATGATGGAAATCAAATCTGGTTGCCACGGATACCAAATACATTTCAGACCTCTCAAGTGTCAGGCATTGGGAGTCTTCCACATATCTCCATACGCTAAAGTTTCAGCAAGAAAAGGTGCAATTTCACTGATTGAGTGTTTTTCAAGGTCAACCAGGGACTACTACCTGAAGAGACAATAGTCAATACTAAAAGGGAGTTCAGAGGTAACATTATGCTGCATATTTGTCAAAGTTTAAATTTTAACAATGTCAACTAGTATTCCGCCAGTGATAGATGTCTGTTTGGCTAATTTCCTTTCAACTTTGAATTTGAATCGTAAAGACAAGCTAACATTAGGTATATGGCTAACATGAAATGAGAACCACGGAGCGGTTCTGTGTTCATTTGGGATGTGGAAGTTGTACGTTATGACAGCAAAATATAGTTGATAGTTATGTAAATAATCAGTGGTGTTCGTGTTCCCTCGGAATTTTATAGCATCATGTATTTGGCTTGTTGTGGCACCTGCTCCCTCCACGGTCCCTTGTTTAGGCTGTAGGTTAACGTGTTCACCTGGGGCTGGGCTAGGCTATGTCGGTCAACCTATGTAGACTTAGCTATTTGGCAGTTGCTTTGAGCTGGAGATCAACTTTAAGCAGTGAATATACTGATAAGACAGATCTCTAAACTAAACTTCTTTAAAGGAACACCAACAGAGGAAAATATACTCAGGGTAGGCCTTTGACAGTTATGAAAATTTCAACAGAGCACTGAAAGCATGGGGTGCTGAGGGCTACCATTCCATGCATAAAGAGAGATCTGAGAAGATACAGAGTTCAGATACAACTGTCTTGAGTACATTCAAGTACTCTAAATTGACCCCATCTTGTGTGCATTATGGTTGCCAGAGAACTCAAAAAAGTTAGTTAACTTAGATCCATTGCAATTAAAATTGTAAATGGACCTATAGCCTTATTGTACAGGGTCACAGCGTGCTCTCCATAGGAAAAAAAAGAGAATTTGGCACAATCTAGACAGAGTTATGGACAGGGAAGTAAAGGTGACCTAATGGGGCATAGAAACTGAAGGCTCTCTGCCCCTACAGGTCAGATTTAGCTGCCTGTCCATAACTTGGTCTAGGTTGTGGCTAATTTTCTTGTTCTTTTTTCTATAGACAGCACACAGTGACTTTGAACCACAGGACTATGGGTCAATTTAGAACAGAATTGCCCTTTAAATTGTAATTTGAAAAGAGAAATGTATTGACATTGTTCAGTTATGACTAAAAGACATTTCATATTTTTGCAGGCGAGCATAAAATACTTTTTCAACACACTCTGCGGATGGGATGCCCTGTGGTCATTAAGATGGTGGAAGAACACAATCATCCTGTGTCTGTGCAGCTTTACAGAAAATATGCCCACAACAGACGACCAGATACACAGGAAAGGCACAAAATTGAAAAACTGCTACAATTGAAGGTAAGTATGATTTTAATGCAATATTAGGTTGTCAGGTGTATGGCATAGTTTCATGCACTTGCTCTATTCTAATTCTGTTTATTTGACATTGCCAGGTCAGTGCTCCCATACAAAAAGGGTTAGTTAAAAAACGATTTGGGAAGGAAATTAAACTAAAAGATCTACATAATATAAGACAAGTGAAAAACAAGCAGAATAAACTGTCAGATGCAGATCAGATTGTCAGTATTGTGGAAGACTTGAAAGCCAGAGGGGACCCTGCAGATAAGGGAGGAAGCATCCAAATAATTTATATCCAGACCTAGAGAATGAAACAAACTTTCCAAAAAAGTCCTGATATTATCTTTATGGATGCAACCTACAAGACCAACAAGCAAGGCTTTACCATGAATGCCTTTCTGCCATGAATGAGCAAGGATCAGGAGAGCCGGTGGCTTATGCCTTCCACCATTCAGAAACAGAAAATAGCATATCATATATATGTGACCTATTCAAGCAAAAACGGAGACTGGGAAAGGATAAAGATGTTTATGGTGGATAAAGACACCACACAAATTAAAGTTCTTCGTAATAATTTTGAAGGTGCAAATGTGTTGCTTTTCTCCAACAACAGAAAAGAAAGAGTTATTGAGTGTATTGAGATCTTTACTGAACAGCAGTTACAGATGAGCAGTATCAGAAAGCTCTTGAAAAATTAAAATGTGAGTGCAAAGATGAACACTTACTCAACTACTTCATGACACAATGGGATGCCCAGAAACCGGCTTGGGCACACATGTTCAGAAAGAAGTTAGCCACCATGGGCAATAACACAAACAACCAAATTGAGAGTCACTTTCAGAAAGTAAAGAAGGTCCTGCACTTAGAGAACTGATTTCAATTGCTGAAATACAGCACAGTGAAAGAAGTTTTCAGGAACACTCTGAAGTCACCAGTCGCTTCACTCACAGCCAGACAACATCGCAAAAGGCAGTGGATCTATCTGAAATTGTCACAAACAAGGCTTACAGGATGATCATAAAGCCAAATAAGATGGAAAGTGGTTGCTTTACCAGTGAGAAGGAAGAGGAGTGCTACCCTGTGAAACAGCTGTTCATACTCTTTTTCAATTTCCTATGGACTCCCCTGTGCCCATGTCCTTTACTGCAAGGAGCAGGAAGGTGCTGGTGGGATAGACCCATCAACTATACATCCGAGATGAATAAAGCACACTGAAGATGTTCTAGAAAATGTGCTAAATAATGACATGCCAAGTAATTGAAGATCCCAAATCTAAAGACAGTGGCAATGACAGATTTAACACAGTTTGCGCTGTTGCAATGGAGATTGCATCCTTTACTTGCAGTTGCAGGGCCAAGAATATTTAGATAAACTGCAAATGTTAAAGAATATATTGGCTTCATGGAAGTCAAATAAAGAAATATTCGTTCTTGAGGTAGCATCTGGTAATGAAGACACAAGTAATCTTACAACTGAAGTCAGTTGTGTCGCTGATTGTTATAGTTCACACGGAAACCTTCCAGCCCTGCCTTCCGACCTTTCAGACTCGCCCGCTAAATCCTGAACACAGAAATCTTGAAACACAGTGTGTGAAGCCTAGCTCCACAATTCAAATCTAAATGATTGAAATGCATTTTACACCTTTTTTTAGAAACACATTTATGACCTATTTAATGTGTTTAGAAGAAAATGTCTGAATTCACTTTACATAGTCTTTAACATTTGATGGGTCTGATGCCTGTTAATTCCCTTGTGTAATTTGCCTGTTTCTTTACATGTAGTTGACACTCATGTATTTAAACTCCTGTCTTCCCTCAGTCTGTAGGTGCGTTTCCAACCTATAACCTTAATTCACATTACCACATACCATCCTTGGTTTTGATGCCCATTAAAACATGGGTTGGAAATATATCTTGTGTCTGTCTTTTGTAATGTATGTCTTGCACTCTTTAAGTAATCTTGGTTTGTAAACCTAGTGCCTAAGCTCCTAAATTTAATCTGCTGTGGTTGTGCTTTTGGGTGCTTTCTGCCAAGTCTATGATAGCCATGGATACCAAATACATTTTTTTGTTTTTTAAGATTTTTTTGGCACAGACGCCTTTATTTAATAGTAGACAGACAGGAAACAGTATGCGTATGTGGCATGCGCAGTAACCACTCGACCACCTATGCGCCCGACCAAATACATTTTTAAATAATAGAAATGATACTTTAATAATAAAAGCAATGTTTCAAGGTGATTGGTGGAAAAAATTCACAGTATGCCTATGATTAAATTAGTATATTACTTTTTACATAGGTATAAAGACATCAGAATTAGCCTACTTAGTTCAACAGTTCCTCTCTAAATTTTGTAACCTATGGTCAGCAGTTCCTCGCTGCATTTTGTAACCCAAGGTCAGCAGTTCCTCGCTGCATTTTGTAACCCGAGGTCAGCAGTTCCTCGCTGCATTTTGTAACCTGAGGTCAGCAGTTCCTCGCTGCATTTTGTAACCTGAGGTCAGCAGTTCCTCGCTGCATTTTGTAACCTGAGGTCAGCAGTTCCTCGCTGCATTTTGTTTAATGAATGTTGGAAACAAATACATGAGTAAATAAGTCCCACTAGTGTATAAGATGCAGCCTATTTAGGGGGTTGTCATTCTGGAAAAAATACTTCTATATTAAAGACTGGTTTATTTGAATTCATTTATTTTCTACTTTTATTTGAAACACAATCAAAACACACATGTTACGCCCGAAACAGTGTGTCAGCTTAATTGTTAATGGTCTAGTAATGATTTGCTTAACTGAACTGGATCAGTGCATTAACTCATAACAGTTCAGGTGAGGCTGTGAGTTTCAGTTACACCTTTTAAAAGAACACAGTTCCAATAGCATCCTGTATTGGAGCCATGACTCGGCCATTCCATTTCTTGCCCTCTCCTCAATCCACAGTGTGAGTTTGTTTTTCTGCTTATAGAATGCAATACTGCTTAGACCCCTTGCAACTCCAGCCATCCGTTGAAGTACTGGCTGATCAGACGTCATACACTTGCAGTGGCCACAGGATTCTTAAACGAACTATGTGCTGGTAGATCCAGGTCTTAAACTTGCCTGGGAGTCCAAACATATCACCACATTCTGCACCCTTTCCCAGGCTATTAATTGACTTCTCTGAGATGGACGGAATCTGAGTAACTCCCAGGGAAAAGCTGAACCGGTCAACCAACCTCCCTTTTCTCAGCACTAATGACATATAAACAAGAGATGTTACTCAAACATAACCTCTGTGAAATATAATCAATTACATTTCTGATATTTCATTACTAATATAAACAAAACTAAAACAATAACACCAAATAAATCAAATGGATTTTCCCCATTAGATGCCATCTTCTAACAAGGAAAAAGTGGCTCAACACAGATGAAGTTACCATGATTGGTGTTATAAAAGCACAGAATTTATAGTTGAAGAAATTAGTGCATGTATTAAATGAAATGACAATGATTGTTTCTTGACTGGGTTTATAAAATATAATATCCTAACCATTTCTTTTTGTCAGATGTTCTTTTTTCGAAACTGAAATAACATGAAAAGCCAAGTTCACTGAAGCTTGTTGACCGTCATATTTGATTTTCAGTGTCCATTTCTTCAACGAACAATGGTGTTTGACTAAAAAATGAACATCAGGTCAGGCAGTGTATCAGATTTGTAAGGAAAAATACCAGTTACATCCGTTGATAGTTGACCCAGTGTCCCATAGGTGTAAGCAGTATTTTTTCATAAAAATCCAATTATGTACAGGAAAATAATTAATAATAATAGTAATTCACTTTGCAATGCAACAAAATGGTTTCTAACAAATTTTACACCACCAACATATTTAGAAAAAAAATCCAATTTTTTTTTTCTTCTCATTTGATGTTTTAAAATGAAATAATTCATTTAGGGAAGGAACTACTGTCTTTGTGGCTTTGAAAAAATGTTGTGGTGTGTTGGTGTGATGAAGTGCAATAACACATGCAGTAAGCAGTAGATCTGCCTATCTGCATCTATACCAGTCCTCCTGAGCCTGAATGCTTCTCTGTGTTTGACCAGGATGTTGAAACTAACACCTAGACTGGTTTTTGGTGAGTAAAATTAGCTTACAATGAAACTGCTGTTACTGGCTTTATGTGGCTATGTGAGCTGTACTTTTCTTATGGCTATATCACAACTACAGTATATCAAGGACAGAATACCAAACTCAGTCTGTTCACATTCAGATCAGATTATACGACAGTGGAGATTCCTCAGCTGAACTAACTGCTTTGTTACATCCTGTAGGAGCCAGCTTCAGAAGTGGAGTTTATTTCACTAAAAATGTTAACTTTAATGTAAAAGCAGTGTATGGGATTTTCTTCTCAGATATTTATCTTGTAGCGACAGGTTTCCAAAATCGCAGTTTATAAAGTCTGTAAGTTTCCCAGTTCAGCAAACAGGAAAGAGATTTTACAGAACCTGTTGCAGGTAAGGAACAATATATTTTCCTCAGGAATTGGTGGAGACCAAATCAGAGCCCCCTTAGTTACTGTTGCTATATGCTGTTGAGGTTTCCATACTTGCACAGTAATTTTTAGAATTCTGTTTCTTTTATTTATAACTGTAAATCAGGAAAAAAGCCATTTTTATCTCAGCACTTTTCAGCTATATAATGAGCCATGTTATGTTTTTTCTTTCCTATAGTCTTTCTTCTCCTCACTTCAACTTCAACTGCTGCAGGTCAGTCCATTTCCCTGTGTGATGCTTAGAATCACTTCAGTCAATCAGAATTGACATGATTTGTGAAATTTTGCATGTTATGTCTTTTGTGCCTGATAGATGGTCAGATCAGATTAGCTGGGAATGGGTCCACTCAGTGCTCTGGAAGAATTGAAGTCTATTACAACTATGTTTGGGGAACAGTCTGTGATGATAACTGGGACTTCAATGATGCTAAAGTGGTTTGCAGACAGCTGGGCTGTGGGCCATCACTCAGTGCTCCTGGATCAGCTCACTTTGGTGAAGGAACAGGACCAATCTGGCTTGATGATGTGAGCTGTTCAGGCAGTGAAAAGTCTGTAACTGAGTGTCGACATAACGGACTTGGGAGACATAACTGTGGGCACAGAGAGGATGCTGGTGTTATTTGTTCAGGTGAGAAACCTTTTGAATAAAGTATTTGGAATAAATGTACACCTTGATTTTTTAACAGCTTTTTCAACACTGTTCACTGCTGGAAACTGCTAACCACTCTCTGCAACAGAATAGCAGAAAAGTGTGAAATGCTTAATCCACTGTTCATGAAACTGTGATGTAAGTGTTGAGCATTTAATAATTGTGAAAAACATTATATCTTACTGGAAATTGTGACTATAGTTATTTGTTTCTTTAACAGTCTGCAAAGTAGTAAAATTAATAGCAACTTTCGCAAAATGTGTTCTACTAAAATAGTTTCTTTCATAGATGTAGTACATACATCCTGCCTCTCTCTTTTACCATCAAACCAGACCTCTGATCTCTTCATCTCTTTCACTTTCTTCATGCACTGAGGCTGTAGCACAAGATGTGATGTGAAACTCCCTTACTGTTAGTCTACAAATCACTCTGTGGCTCTGGTCTGATATGCTTGTTGCATATCAACCTTCAAGATTTAGATTTAGTCAGTTATCTTTCTTTTTTCGCTTGATTGAACAGCTGTAGTTTACTTTTAATTGTTTTATCTTTTGTATCCCTTGTCTTTACTTTTCCATATTTTAGTTGTGAATCTTTTAATTTTACTGTATTTACATTACTCTTGCTCTACATTGCCTTCTATTAGAGACTGTTTTCAAAGCCCTTCCGGTTCGAGGCTTCTACCATAAAAAACAAGTAACAATGACTCTGACACAGTTTCTCTCCTAGATTCAGTCTCAGAAAACCTATTTGTGATATTGATAATATAATTTCATGTATTGGGATCATTTGTTGATGTTCATATTACTTGTGATTGTTTAGTGTTGATGATATATCTGCTAGTCATATTTGTTGTCATTTAATAGTATCAATAATAATGGTATTGGTAAAAGTACTTTCACAATAAACACACAAGAGAATCTTGTTCTATCCAGTAATAGTTTGTCCTCTGTGTTCTGTGTCTAGATGTCAGATTAGCCGGATCTGGGTCCACTCGGTGCTCTGGAAGAGTTGAAATCTATCATGACTACACCTGGGGAACAGTCTGTGATGACAACTGGGACTTCAATGATGCTAAAGTGGTTTGCAGACAGCTGGGCTGTGGGACATCACTCAGTGTCCCTCAATCTTCTTTTTTTGGTGAAGGAACAGGACAAATCTGGCTTGATGAGGTGAGCTGTTCAGGCAGTGAAAAGTCTCTAACTGAGTGTCAACACAGTGGATTTAGGACACACGACTGTGAACACTATGAGGACGCCAGTGTTTTCTGTTCAGGTGAGGAAACATTTTAATAATGTACTGTGATGATAACAATATAATAAAGGATTGGCAGTCCGAGGAGCCATATCAAACTATGCTGATTACTTTAATCTTTTTAATCTTATATACAAGGAGACACTACGTTGCAAAATGACCATGGGCAAAATGGCTGCAACAGCATGAGCCATTATAGGAATTTTATTAAGTGTGTGGGACTATGTGGGTAGCCGAGTGGTAAGGGCCCATGCCTTCTAATCACAAGGTACATAGTTTGAGTGAGAAGGAATGAGAAGAATTGAAATCCTGTCAGATCAGAGAGGGCTCATCAGGAGGGAGATCTCAGAGAGACAAAAGCTAAAACAGCCTGGAACTGAGGGGCTGCATTAAGGGACTAGGGTAACTAGACTAACTGTAAAGATATTCCAGGAGAGCCCCATAATATTAACATAGAGCTAAAAATGAGCTGAATATGTCCCCTTTTGAAACAAGAAAGAGAAGAATATCAATTTGTGCAGCACTTTACATTTTGCCACAACTCCTTAGATTAATCTGATGACTGATAGCGAAGGGCCGGACTTCTAGATTTGGAAGCACAGGAATAAATATCTTAAACCTGCAGTCCGGAGCTCTTACATAAAAATAGAAGATTTCCATAAATGGAAGCCAGTAGACTACAGAATACAGTTTTTTGGCTGGTGGATCATCAAAACACATACATGTTTGCCAGCCTTCACTGTTCAGCTGTCAATCAACTTGATTATTGTGCTAATTTTTTTCAGCCGCTTTCCCAAAGCCCAGCATCTCCATGTATCCTGCTCGTCAGGTTAACTGGGGCCAGAGCGTCAGCATCACTTGTTCCATCTCAACTCAGCTTTTAGGTGGATTATTAAGTTTGAATCAGATCTCGCTCTATTCCACAGTGAATAATCTCATACCATTTTCCAACTCTGAGACTATTATCTTCATCATCCCTAAAGTGAACTTTGATGATGAGGGATCGTATAAGTGTCAGTATAAGAAAAGGATTTCAGATCAATTGTTCAAGTCCTCCCTGAGTGACTCTGCCAGACTCTCTGTTACTGGTAAGATCCATGTCCTGTACTTGATGTTTTATTTTCTTGTCTGTATTAAGCAGATAATAATATTGTGCAGTGCAGAAACTGCATTCCATTGTAGTTGTTCAGGTAAATTAAGGTTAGGGTTAATCCTGTTTCCCCTTTTGTATTCAGTGCCACTGCAGCAGCCCAATATCTCCCTGACATCTCCTAATGGAGGACTGGTCTGGGGTCCTGAAGGTGCAGAGGTCACTAGGGGCTACAGCTTTGTCTTGACCTGCTCCATCAACTCCAACTATCATGAAGGTCGTTTCTCTCTCGTCTTCTCTGGCTCCAACATCACCACCAAACCTGCAGTCAACCTCTCAGCCTCCTTTAACTTCCCTGTAGCTGAGTATGAACATGAGGGCAACTACAGCTGTGTGTATGAAGTCACTCTGCCCGGATGGGACTTCAGGTCACTAGATACAGAACCGATTACTGTTACCATTAAATGTAAGTAAACAGTTGAATTTAAACTGCTGCATGCATAAAGATGGTGAGGTTATTGTTATGCGATGTGATTGAGTAGTGATGTAGGAGAAATAGAGAGCAGACTGTGCCAAGTTCAGTGAACCTGTGTCTAAGGACAGAGGGTGTCATGTGCTGTACTGATTGTAAAGCATTTTAGAATGCTGACCTTAATTTACTTGACTATAATCTTACCTGATTGTTTTTCATATAAAAAGGGGAAAACTGGATGTTAACTTAATGATGCTTTATCCTGAGGGGGAATCTTTCCAGATGGGGGACCCTGAGCCAAAATCTTATCAAATGGGGTTCTGTGGTCTAATTTGTCTCATTTTAGGGGTCTTTGAGAACCACTGACTGTTGTGGAATTAAAATGCAAGTGTATGCAGACGATGAGGTTTGTATAGTCATAAATACTACTTAAATATCTCCAAATGGTTGACTCCTTCCTCATTGCAACCAAAAACTACTTTACATTAGAACTGTCTACATGTATGTATTTTTGTTATGGTATGCTGACATGCAAAGCAAGTTTCAAAGGTAGTACAATCATATACAATGTCAATGGAAAAATATGAATGGATGCAAAAACACGCAGCCTCACTTTATGCAGCACTAACAGTTTGCTAATAAAAATCAAAATACATTTAAAAAAAGAATCATTCATGTGTGAATAACACGTGTGTACAAATCATTAATCCAGAAGAGGGTTAATGCCTAGGTTTGGATTTAGAGATTTAGCAATAATCCAGGTCATATGCCATAGGTATAGTCATAAAATATACAGTATCCTCATACAAAAGTGTAGAATTTCCATCAAGTTGCAGCAATGACTAGTGGAGTAATTTATACTTGAAGGTATGCAGAGAAGATGAACCATAAATGATTTAGTTTTTGTTTTCCTCCTATAGTCCCTTTGTTGCTGCTGGTGTCCTCAGTAACTGCTGGGAGTCTGCTGCTGTTCCTGCTGGTCTTGTTGATGGTCTGTCTGGTCTGCAGGAAAAGACGACAAGCCAAACATCCGATAGCCATCGCCATGAAAGAGCCCTCACCCAAAAGGCAACCGACGGTAGAGGAGGAAGAGGACAGTAATATTTATGAGCAAATAGGGAGTGACGAAGATTATTATTATGATGATGTGAACAATTATGTAGAGTACATACAAGAGGGGGAGGTCACTGTAGAGGACAACAGAGAGGAAGAAGAGGACAAATTCAGTGATGATGAAAATGACTATAAAAATGTAGGCTAAGGCACAAAATATGGATATTTATAGAGAACAGTACTTGCCATGAATAAAGGACTGAACCATTGTTCCTCTGCAAACATTTCCACCAAACGGCACTATCAAGACAGTGAAGTAAATAAAAAATGGCTGGAGCAGATACATGTTGAATTAGAAAAGTGCAGATCTATGCCATGTGTCTGCAAGCATTTATGATGTCAGTTTTCTTTAAGATGTATAGAATAGTGTGAGAATAGTGATTTTCAAATAAAGATGCTCCCTATGTATTTGTTTTATTGTCTGAGATCCTGATTTGTGTATTGTTCAGGTTAACATTTACTGCTGATGTTATGTGTTTGATGTATAAGTACTTGTTGATGTAGTAACTAAGTCTCACCACAAGATGGTGTGAATTCTTTCCGCCCACACATTGTCATGCAGTTCTGAGATAGAACTGTGTCGCTAACACTATGTTGCTATGTCTGTGTGTATATGCAGTTTGCTGAGAACCAAGTAAAGGCAAAATATAACTCTAATTCCCACTGAGTCTCTTATTCAAGTATAATGTATTTTTATGGGTCAAAGACCCCATTCAGACAGTATTTATTTCTCTGTGGGAGGTGAGGTGATTTTAACATCTGCTATATTGAGTGACATCCTGGGAAGTGTAAATCAGTCTGTGTGTGAAGTTACACAATAATACTAACTTTAGCACCTTTCAAAACCAATGTACAAAGTGCTTTACAATAAAAACAGATAATGAAAGTTAAATATCCAAAGCAAAAATATACAGTAATCAAGTAACATAACAAATATCAACAGTTAAGATAAAGCCTTATGATTAAAGAGAGTCTTAAGAAGAGATCTAAAAGATGGCACTGAGTTTGCCTGCCTTGGATCTCCTGGCAGATAGTTCCACAGCTGAGGGGCCCAAAGTCCCTGTAGTTTGATCCAGAACTTAACTTCAAGGCTCATGTGGGGTATGTCACAAAATCTGCTTTTTATCACCTTAAAAATATTGCAAAAGTGTGATCATTTCTCTCTTATTAGAGGGCCCGAATTTAATGCTTGAGGCCATAAATGGATGTCTTAGTATGTCCAAAGAGAAGTAGAGGCTTTTTCGAATGTGACTCAATTGGTGCATTTAGGGGCTGTCGGTGGCAATGCACTTCTGCATTAAAACATACCCAGAACCTTCTTGCTGTGAGGCAACTGTACTAACCGCGGCACCACCATCTACTGAGTGTCATCTGAAAAAAGAAAAGAAAAAAGGAAGTGTCTTGGGGGAAAAAATAACAGTGTTAAATGCTTCTTTTCACTTCAGCTTTTAGTTCAGATCTGTCATCTACTCTGCCAACCATGCCATGGCAAGTACTCAGAGAAAATGGTTCTATTTGACTATAGGTGAGATTTTTTTGTGTATCAGTACTTATTACCTTACTACTTATCATTGCACTACTGTACTACTACTACTGCTATTACTGTTACTGTATTTTTCAGCATATTTTAACTTCCATAATGACCTATCTCATTTAAAAAAATATCTCCTATAGTTTCTCTCCTCTACACCTCATCTTCACTTGCTGCAGGTCAGTCCATTCTCCTATTGTTCATTTTGGATGATGCAGTGTTGTTAATAGAATATCCATAAATTGTTAATTTTCTGTGTTCTGTGCCTAGGTGTCCCAATGAGATTATTTGCATCTACGTGGTGCTCTGGAACAGTTGAAATCTATTACAACAAAACCTGGGGAACAGTTTGCGATGATTACTGGAACTTAAATAATGCTAAGGTGGTCTGCAAACAGTTGGACTGTGGGACAGCTTTAGGTGCCCCTAAAGAGGCCATCTTTGGTAGAAGAGTCAGCCAAATCTGGCTTGATGATGTGCGCTGTTCAGGAAGTGAGAGTTCTCTTGCTGAGTGTTATCACAGAGGATTTGGGATACACAACTGTAAACACAATGAAGATGCAGGTGTTGTTTGTTCAGGTGAGTATCATTTTGGATGACTCTAAGTTTCATTTGTAGTAAGCAAATTAATGTGTATTGGCACCATGACCCAAAGTCAAAGAAAACCATGAACATCTTATTCTACTTTTAGTTGACAAAAACAGATGACACATTAAGGTGGCATCATCTTCTGTTAGAACTGCTAAGGGCTGTCTAAACAGCCAGAGTTTTGCCTGTGAACCAAGGCTAATTGTTATTGGGTGTGGGGAAAGTAAGTTTTAAGTTTAAAAACTGATGTATAAAGTCACATTGTAGGGGAGTTCATTCAGTTCTGTAGATATAGTCTCAACAACACTCCAGTCAGTCAAGTCAGAGCAGGCCTGTAGCTCTATCTTTAACTTATTGGTCAATCTTCTCATAGTTTTAACCTCAGTCCTTGCACCCTGCAGATATCAAATCTCTGCCTGTAAGTTGGGGAAAGATGAAGAACAAGACTCTGATCAGTGATGAGAGTTCCAAAGCCACATGGGGAACAGAGGGATATGCATCATTTTATTTGTTGTAGCAGTGATCCAGTGTGTTTTTATCCCTGGTGTCTAGATTTTGGCAGTTCAAGGCTGAGGTTTGCTCTGTTAAAATCTCCATGTATCTGATGAGCCAGGTGTTGGGTGTTTAATGTCTAACTAACATAGGTCTAAGGAGGGATGTAAACACTGACCAGAATAAAGGAGGAAAACTCACATGACATCTGTACACCAACCTTCACTTATGTGAAAGAAGACTGTGCCTCCCCTCAATAAATGTTACATGGTCTGCTCAGAGGAAATGGACAAAAATGTGTGGTGCAAACTGCCAAACGTTCAGCAGTTCATCCCTGGTAAAAGTAATCTTATGAAGATGGAAAAAGCTGGTATAAATGAACAAAAACAGTGAAAGCCCAAGAGCAAACTACTAAGCCAGTGTTCCACAGCACCATCTTGCTAGTACAATTGTAGTACACAAGTATTAAAAGTACTAGTAATATCAACTGTTGTACTTGTTTATTTTTTGGTAATCATAGACTGGCCAGGGGATTTAATAACTTTATAATAACTTTATTTATATAGCACCTTTCAAAAACAAAGTTCACAAAGTGCTTTGACAGACAAAGCAAGCAAAAGCATTACGATAAAAAACAAGACATACAACATAGAGAGAGGTAACAAGACTGACATTGACAGGATGAGAGTAGAGGACAATTGAATACAGTAGGAGATAATGGGAATGTAAAAATATATGAAATAAATAAGACAAAGTAAAATAACATTAAATAAAAGACAGTAGCAATAAGCAAAATTAACAGACAAGCAGATGACATCACATAAAAGCTAGTCTGTAAAAGTGAGTTTTGAGTAGTGATTTAAAAGAAGATACTGAACGTGCAAGCCTTATTTCCTCGGGCAGGTTGTTCCAAAGCTGAGGGGCCCTGATGGCGAAAGCACGATCCCCTCTACATTTCAGTCTTGACTTCTGTGTGTCGTCTGCGTAGCAATGGAAACAAACGTTGTGTCATTGGATGATTCGGCCAAGTGGGAACATATAGATAGAAAATAAAATTGGGCCTAAAATAGAACCCACAGGTAATGTGGGCTGTGGAGGAGGTGTAGTTACCTGTGGTGACAGCAAAGGTTCTTTGTAAAAGGTAAGAATAAAACCAATCAAGTGCAGTGTCCCCACCCAGGTTTAAAGCTTCATTCTAATTTATTAAAGAGGCAGGTAACATACCAAAGCCCGGAAATTTGATTCAAAGCTCAGGTCTGGTCTGAAAGGCTTTTGACCATGTATTCAATATTCACTGGGTGATCCATCAGTAATAGTTGATTATGCTTCACCAGCACATGCTTATTGAGTCTTGAAATAAAAAAGAATTAAAACAATGTAAAACCTGATCCAGATCAAATATACACCTAATATTTTATTATTTTGCTATTTTTCCAGATGGCCTAAGAAAGCCCAACATCTCCATGAATCCTGTTGGTGAGGTGACCTGGGGTCAGAAAGTTGACATCACTTGTTCTATTTCAACTCAAATTCAACGTATTTTACCTGGAAACTTCATTCTCACAAAGATTTCAAGTTCGTTCAGACAAGAGCAGACACCAAGTACCAACTTTGCTGCCTTCAGCATCAATGATGTGGATTTTGATAATGAAGGACTGTACCAGTGTCAGTTTCAAATAACTGTGTCAGGTCAAGACTTCAGCTCCCCCGTTAGTGACTCTGTCAAGCTCTCTGTTACTGGTAAGTAAATTAAATTAAAAAATAAGACAAAAAAAATCAACAACAACAATGTACAAAAGTGGCACAATTTTCAATATCTTTCTCCAATACACTGTGTACATTGAGGCTTGTAAATAAGTTATAATTTTAAAATCACTTCTAAAAAACATACAGGTAACTACTTAATATAGGGATGCTCAAAGTGGCATTATGTGGCATCTTATCTTATTAGATAGTAGTCTTGCTGCAGTATTTTGGACTGGATAGGTTGTTTTGACATGAGTAAAGTGATTAAGTGATTTACAGTAATCGAAGCAGTATATATTAAACTGTGAATTACAGTAATTTAACAGTATCACTGTAGTTTAACTGAAGAAAGTTTGAGACAGCTTTTGGCATCTGTAAGACCCAATGCTTAAGGCATTTAATGAAAGTCACATGGTCAACTGTTACAAAAGTTGCAGTAAAATCTAAAAACAATTAAACAGATGCTAAAATAATACCTAATACTTAAGAACTAAAGTGTTGTATCTTCTTACTGGAAGGCAATGTTGGCCACTGAGGCTAACCATGATCTCTGCGCACTTGCTTTTTGCTTACACTTGACTTTTGAAGAGATTGTAGGATGTTTGGACCAACCTAAAGGGAGCAGGAATGGTAAAAGTAAAATTGAGGTCCGGGGAACACCATTCTGGATCTGGATTGATGTGTCAGTTGTTACATATTGTAGTATGGTGGGTTCTGGAGTTGACATGAAGAAACGTAAGAACTAAGTATGTCTACTGCAATGTAGCATAGATCTTCTTCAATTATCTGAAGCCCCTCAGCTCCCTCACAGCTGGAGCCAGTTCACGGTTTGCTCAGAATAACATTTGCATCTATGTTTGGTGTCTCATATATATATTGTTTTGAGAAGTTGCAGGAAGAAACTTTCAAGGTGGGTTAGAGTGAGGGCTAAAATTCAGCCCACTCTCCACCTCAACCATTTTTGCATTGCCCTTAGATCTTTCTAAATGGTCAGTTATTGAAAGATGACTTTGGGAGGCATCCCAAATAGTGCCAAATTAATATTTGGGACTAGAACTCCAAATTCTATTCAAATTCAAATTCAATTCCATTCTATTCTATTCTATTCTATTCTAATCAATTCAAATCCATTCTATTCTAGTTTAAATCAGTAACATAGCAGATAAACATGACCCAAGTCCATTTTAAAACTTTTGACTGCTTTGATTTGGTATAGATTGTATAGTCCGATTAGATTATAGGCTAATTATAATTTATGGAGTTGAGCAGGTAAATTCAAGTACAGAAGACTGCAGGCAGGTTTATGCAGGCAAAAACACAATTAACAGAATACATAACAAATGATCCAATAAAACTGCTCTGAAAAACAGGACTTACATACAGACTAAACTAATGAACAGGTAGCAATACACAAGGGCAGTCTGAGAGTTGATTGGTTGGGAAGACACAGTTAGCAGGGCAGGGCTAATGGGACTGATGCAGAGCAAGTGTGGAGCACAAGAACAGAAGGGAAACAGAGTCAACAGAAAACCAAAAACCCAGAAAACACAATATGACCACGCACAAACACAAACAGTCCCATTATGATTTAATTAGCAATGTTTTAAAACTTAAATGAATATATGTAAAATTTTAATACTATTCAGTTTGATGGATACAACATATTTACATAGCTTTTTAGAATAGTATAGTCATAGTATGTTCAGAATAAGTCATGATATCATAGTTTCTAGTTTGCAAGTCAGGATATCTATATTGTCTTTATAATGTTGTACCTTGTAACCTTTTGCACCTAGTGAGGCTGCAGCAGCCAAGCATCTCTGTGACATCTAACGCAGGGCTGGTCTTGCGTCGAGAAGTTGCAGAGGTCACCAGGGGTTGCGACTTTATCATCACCTGCTCCATTTCCTCACACTGTCCCACTGGTGTTTTCTTTCTCATCTTCTCTGGTTCCAACATCATCAAGACAAAGTCAGCCATCAACCACTCAGCCTCCTTTAACTTCCCTGTAGCTGAGTATGAACACCAAGGTCACTACAGTTGTGTGTATGAAGTCACATGGGCTACACGGAAATACACTTCTACAGAGTCTACACTGATTAGTATCAACATTAAATGTAAGTACACTGTATAATTTAAGCATTGCTGCATTTTATTAAAAGCCACAACTGGTACTTTTCTGAACAACTAGACATTTGATGCTAATTACTATGTATTGTGAACGTTCACACAGCTTATCAGAATATTATATCAGATCAATAAAGTTTTAGTTTATCACTGAAATTCTTCAACCTCCAGATTTTACATTTATCTGAGCATACACACAGTAATCAGAGATAAACTGTTGTTGTCACTTGAGTGAAAACATCACTGTGGTGTTGTCAGCTGTCGGTTTCATTTAAGAATGAACTGGCCCACGTCATGAATGAATTGTGTCACATAACAATAGAGCAACTGAACATTTTTAAGTAGGCCCACACTTGTGACAAAAGTTTTGAACTTGCTGATGAGATGATGTCAGCTGGTCATGCATGCCCATAACTGACTATTCATTCCATAGTCTTGAGGCTTTTTGTGCTCCACTCACATCTTTCTTTTCTGATTCAGGTTAATAATATAAGAAAACGATGGTAGATCTCACTATTAGTGTTTGTTTGCATAGTTGGCAGAACCAACCAGTCAGTAAAGAGTGAGCTCATTGGGACGGGGGCATTAAAGACAAGAGCCAAAAGCCCTGTTTCAGAGAGATGCTGAACAGAGGCGCTGCATAAAGACTTTTTAAAAACTGTAAATCATGATGCAAAGACCAATAGACATAAATATGCACGGTATAAATATATAAATATACAGCTGAAAATGTGCATGTCCCTTTTAAAATTGGTGCTGGAAGCGGTGTATTAATGTTCATTACCTGAGTTATGAAAGTGTTGCTGGAGACGCTCAGACTGGCCTGGTGCCATTATAACACACTAACATCATACACAGCCCACTGGAATCAGCTCTACTTAACCTCTGCAGTGAGAGCAGCATCCAAAGACAGCAACAAAAATCTGCTTAGAAATACCGTAATAGAAAAACAGATTTTCACACATCTTGCTACCTAGTCATCATATTTAGTGATGTGATGATGGTAGTCTGTATATAGTTAAAGTGCAAACAGGAAGTGCTAATAGCTCATGCAGCTATTTCTATGGTGCAGATTTGCCAAAATGAAAGGATGAAAAACTAACAGCTCAGTTGTGGCCCACACCTAACTTACCCACTAAACCGCACTTCCGGTTCAGTCAGGAACACTCTCGTCATAGATCAAACTATTTATTGCAACAAATGAAAATATAGCATATTTAAAGGGACCGCCTTGTGGTGAGAATGGCTGTGATTGGTGTGTGACTGATGAGGTGTACTGATTCAATCAGTGGCTGTTATCTGATTACAGCTGGGGCATATGACTTCTGTGTCCTGCATGAACTAACGCAATGCTTCATTTTACATCCAAAGTATAATGGGATAAGCAATATTATTATAGATAAACTATCAATTGTTCTTCCTCCTATAGTGCCGTTGTTGCTGTTGGTATCTTTAGCAGCTGCTGGGAGTCTACTGCTGCTCCTGCTGGTCTTGTTGATGGAATGTCTTGCCTGGTGGAGAAGACGAGCCAAACAGCCCAGAGCACACAACCTAAACCAAGGTCTACTAACACATACACACAGTATATCACATGAATGTGTGCCTGTTTGGTGTTTTTAAGACACATTTTCTTCTAAGTGCTTATTTTTCATAGCATGTACAGAATTGTTGGATCTTTGGAGAAGTCATTTCTAACTTTAGTTTGACGTTTGTGTTTCAGTGACTGTCAGGAACCATTGTGAAGATGAGAAAGACAAAGACAAGGATGTATATGAGTGTATTCAGTCTGTGGACACCAGGAGGAAACAGAAAAAGCAAGCAGGAAGGGTGAAAGAAGAGGAGAATGAGAATAATTATGATGTGTCTGCAGAGCTTTTAGTTATTGTGGATGACAACGGACCACAAGAAAATGATGAAAATGACTATGTAAATGTTACCCAGCCTTTTGGAGAACAAACTGGATAATTTCGGAGAATGTTAGAATATTTATCAAAAGTCTTAGGTGTCCTCATGTCAAGCTATATCTTTTTACACCATTATCTATTTACATGTGGTATGTAATACTGTATGCTTTACATTAAAATGCACACAAAAAAAGTAACATTGATAGAATAAATATACTAGATGAAATAAACAAATTAATAACTACAGTGTGTTGGCAGGAATGTCAGCTGTGGGATTGCTACTAGAGGTTGGTGGACCACATTTTCAGGATTATCGGGCACTGTGCGAATGGTTAAAATATTATTTCCTGTGTGCAGCATGTGGTGCAGGAGATGACATATTAGAAAGTGTGTATGTATTTGATGTGTGTGTGTGTCATCTAGGCTTCACTTCCTGTTGCCTGGGTTAGGGTAAGGGTTATTTAACATGCGATTAACACATGCATGTTCTGTTTGACCGTTGTTCCGGCCTGTAGTTTGGAAATAAGGAAGCGATGTAGAAACAGAAGACAGTTGGTTAGTTAGTAAGTTAGTGACAAGCTTGAACATAGTAGTACATTATTTATCCCAAACAACTTTATAAGGTGATAATATCTTAATTTTATAACAGTTCTGTTTTCAGCTTGTTCTGCAGTCAAACACCTGAATGAATGTAGCCACAATATAAAATATCATCCATGTCATTTATTCATGTACACTCTTGGACATTAAATTACATTAAGCAGGTAAACATAAAATACTTATATTGCTTATAGGCAAAATCCATTTGACATGTGCAGGCAAGCAGCCAGTCAGAACACATTTTGTTAATCTTAAGGCAGAGGGCATAGTATCTGGAGATAAATACACCACCTCACATTTCTAGTGTGCCATAAGTGGTGATTGAGAGGGATTGTTATTGTATAGGTCTTTACTTTTGTTGTTGTTGTTGTTGTTGTTGCTGTTTTTGTTTTTTAAGAACATTTTGTATAGTACAATTTGAGAAAACATTTTAAAGAAGTGATAATCCTTCAGACACAGCCTTTTGTAATAATGAGTTGGTAATATCTTCGCTGAAACTAGTGCTGTGGGAGGGACGCAACTACTGTATTTGTGTGGGGAAAAAATGTGTCAAAGTGTTAAAACCACAGAGGTGGGGTGGTGAAGCTAGTCTACACTGTTAACACATGCAGTAAGCGGTTGTGCTTCCTTTCTGCACCTTTGAGTCTGCATGCTTCTCTGTGTTTGACTAGAACACCTAGACTAGTTTTGGTGTAATGTGCTTCAAGGGGAACTGCTGTGTGTACCTATGTGAACTCTACTTGTCTCATGGCTATATTATATAAGTACAGTATATCAAGGGTAGAATACCAACCTCAGTCTGTTCTTATGGTCCTAGACAACAAACTATCAGATCATGCCACTGTGAAGTTTCTTAAATTGAACTAAATGCTTTTCTCAGGAGTTGGTGGAGACCAAAACAAACCTTAGTTACTGTTTCTATATGCTCTATACAATATATATGGTATGACATAAAAAGTACTACCAATGAGATAAACTTGTTTACTCTCTGAATCCGGCACAACCATGGTGGACTTTGACACTACCAATAAAAGCCACAATATAGAGAAATATCTGAATTTAAATATATTTAATGGCTGTTGCAATAGAATCAAAAATGGGGTTTGACTTCATTAAAATATACTAAGGATTATAACTAATACATAAATATGTGGACATAATATAGCAATACATAACTCATGTACTACACTGAGGTAATTACTCAGAAGTGCAGTGTTTGTATCTAAAAGTGACTTTTGTAAATTTATACACAAATGTGTTGCTTGAGTTGTGCAGCTCTGGTTCCTTTCACATTGTGTTTTTAATTTACCAAGACAAAAAGAAACAAACAACCACCAGACAGAGAAAGGGGGAAGGGCGAGAGCACGCAGAAGTGTTTCTGTACATCGTGGTTTTAAGCATTTTCTAAAATGGCGTTCTAAAAAACAGATGTCTGTATTCAGAGTTTAGAGGAAGGAGGACTTTAAGATTCAAATTTAAATATAAAAATGTCTTGACTTTGTTTCATTTATTTATTTTTTTTATCCTTGATTTTCTTTCATAAAAGTAGAAACTATTTTTATCTCAGCACTTTTCAGTTTATATAATGACCATGTTGTGTTTTTTCTTTCCTATGGTCTTTCTTCTCCTTACTTCAACTTCAACTGCTGCAGGTCAGTCCATTTCCCTGTGTGATGCATAGAATCATTTTATATTATCAGAATTTAAAATGATTTGTACAATTCTGAATTAATGTCTTTTGTGCCTGATAGATGGTCAGACCAGATTAGCTGGGTCTGGGTCCAATCAGTGCTCTGGAAGAGTTGAAATCTATTACAACTATGTTTGGGGAACAGTCTGTGATGATAACTGGGACTTAAATGATGCTAAAGTGGTTTGCAGACAGCTGGGCTGTGGGCCATCAGTCAGTGCTCCTCAATCAGCTCACTTTGGTGAAGGAACAGGACAAATCTGGCTTGATGACCAGTGTCAGTGCAGCTGACTTCTTTGTTTGCTGGTGTTGTTTGTTCCAGTTGAGAAAACGTTTAAATCAAGTATTCAGAGTAGCTGTATAACTTGATCTTAAACCTGATGTTCTTTCACTCAGTCAGTGTGGTTTGTGATGTGTGTCAACTCCGTTCACAGCTGGAAACCACTGCAGCATGTTCTCAGAATCGAAAAGCAGAATAACAAGTGTGAAATGTTGTTTAACCCACTGTTCATGAAACTGTGATCTAAGTGTTGATGTCAATCAAGCATTTAATAATTGTGAAAAGCATTATATCTTACTGACAGTTGTGACTATAATTAGGTACATTAATGCAAACATGTTCTGTGTGTTTTTGCTAGTCTCTGTCATAGATGAAGTACATACAGCCTGCCTCTCACATTTACCACCAAACCAGACCTCTGATCTCTTCATCTCTTTCACTTCCTTCATGCATCAAGGCTGTAGCACAAGTTAGCAGTGTGTATGAAAAGAACATTGGCCTTGCTGCTTGTCTACAAATCACTTTGCGGATCTGGGCCCAAATACTGTACATGTCTGACATGATTGCAGCTTAACCTTCAGACATGTGTGGCTGGTCTATTGGCTGTCCCAAGAGTTAGAACAAAGCACAGCAATATTTCTATTTCACTTGATTTAAACAGCACTGGTTTACATTCAAATCTAATACCTTTTGTATCCTTGTCTGTATTCTTCCATGTTTTAATTGTAAATATTTTACCTTTACTGTATTTTTATTACAATGTAAAGCACTTTGACTTGCCCCAGTCTATGAAATGTGCTATACAAACAAAGCTGCCTTGCCTTTCATTAGAGCCCTTTCACACTCTATGTCAAGTCCTGCTGGTTCGAGGCTTCTACAAGTCTCATAAAACCTACTTGTGATATTGATAATATCATTTCACGTATTGGGATCATTGTGTTGATCTTTTTGGTGAAGGAACTGACCCAATCTGGCTTGATGATGTGGGCTGTTCAGGCAATGTAAGTCTATAACTGAGTGCCCTCGTCATGATGAGGTCAGATTGTTGATGCCCACAAACAGTCATCTGTTTTGTAGCCTTTGCAGCTAAGGTTGTTTCATGTATTGATCACGTTGTCCGCTCTCAAATTTCTGATCTGTCACCATAGCATGATATGATATTATTGTATTATATTAAGCTTGCCTCTGATATAGTAATGTAATCTATTCTACTATAACTATTTTGACGATGTAAAAAATATGTAGGCTACAGTCTTTTGTATCAAGATGTAAAGTTCTCCATATACCCAGCAGTTCATTAATACATATCGAAATAGTTTTTTTGGTGGATTACTTTGTCTATTTTTGGTTGAGCTATCATTAAATTAAATATACTATTCAATTCTCCAACGTGATTACTCCTGTGGGCAAAATGTCTAGTAAAGGCTGGACATATCTGAGATGGGGGGTTTGTAGACATTAATAAGAGTGCTATCTGAATGTTGGGCAACCAAT
The DNA here is from genome assembly GCF_027409825.1 of Scomber japonicus. Classification (NCBI taxonomy): domain Eukaryota; kingdom Metazoa; phylum Chordata; class Actinopteri; order Scombriformes; family Scombridae; genus Scomber; species Scomber japonicus. The sequence continues at coordinate 6,278,197 of NC_070595.1, read as the reverse complement.
TTCAATGGAATCCTCGTATTAATTAACATTAATAATATTAATTCATATTAATAATATGAATTAATAACATTAATATGTTTTCTTTACTACTTCCTGTTATCCATTTACATTTCAGGTTGCAACTTGGAAAGTATCCACAGGAGTTTGTACAGAGGTTTTAGTCTTGTTCCATATCAAAATTAAAAGTAGCTTTAGAGATAGAGCTGCAGACACCACACCTGCCTCACAGGAACTCATAAGGTAACCTCTTAAAACTAAAGCACATACTGAGAGATACCCACCCAGACACACACCACAAACACAAAACACCACAACCACAACCACATGCACAGTTTCTCATGCATACCTTTTAAGATCATGCTTTATTAGAGCTGTTAACCCCAGCTTTATCTTGGTGTGAAGAACAATGGTGGTAGAGACATGCATGCAGACACATGCTCACACATGGCTGACTAATTTGACAAAATGTGTATGCTCAACTTCCACTTTAAAGTTTGAATGACAAACGTAATTTCTTACAAAGTTAACTGAAAATGTCTACAGCTAAGGAACATTTATGGTCTTAAACCTCTAGTCTTGTATTGACAATCAAGGCATTAAATAAAACAAAAATAAATTCTTCAATTTAAAAAAGTGCAAAATACACCAAAAAAGAGGTCCTTCTAAGGCTTTCATCAGTTAAATTAAGGAGTCAGAATGGAAATCTCATTTGCTGTCTTGTCAAAGACCTTGACGGTCCATAATAGATTTTTGACAGATTCTTTGGCTTCCCTCCATCCTCCATACATAAATTAGCTGGGTGTTCAGCTGATGTAATTATTCTCTTAATGGCCAAATCACAGTTAAACAGGTCACTGTCATAATTTCACCTAATCAACTTATATTTGTTTCCCCCTTTGGATATGAAGGGATAATCTGATAAATGGAACTTTTTAATACATTTTCATTCCATTGTCTGGCACGTCCTCAGGTGCACTGACTGGAGTGGGCTCATCTGATTTGGAAGCACAGGAATACATTACTTAAACCTGCAGTGTGGAACTTTTACATATAAAATGAATGTTTGTTACAGGCTCTCGCCAACTGAGTTCTCACAATGCTGATTAAGCTTCTCACCACCAGATAAATCTCTCTGTATTTCACAGTATATGAAGTTTTAAAATCTTAAAAACCAGGTTAGACGTTCCTGCATTGCTCGTTTGGCTGTTAATCATGTGGCTTATGTAGACTTTCCAAATGTTATTCAACCAAATGGATCAAATTCTGATAGTGATAATCATTTCATGGGGGTTGTGTGACAAAACAATTACTACAGTACACTGTTTTACAGTTGCAGCAGCAGATTCAGTGGTGTACTGGCCATTAGGGGCACTGGACCATTAAAAAATGTGTTTTTGAGGTGTGGACCATCAGAAAACGTCCTCTCTGTGCATCATGTTGCATGTCTGTGTCAGCCAATCACACCTGAGTGCCCCCTTTACTCTCACTGCCAGGACAGCAGGGGCAATGATCTTGCACTTCCAGCTTTGTATAAAGTTACAATGAACTGCTTACACATTGATGCATTTGTATAACAATCTAATAATACAGAATGAATATACATAACATACAGAACAATAGCAATTTAGTATGTTTTTGCAATCATGTTTAAAAATGGTCTTAGAAAAAGTTATTCAATAATTCAAAAATACTTCATAACAAGCAATGGTAATTAGTATTACACACATATAACACATATATAACATGACTTAATAAAAACACATTCAACAAGTTAGAGTCAAGTAAAAAACTAAACATCATAACACATCAAACTGCATTTCATCATGATTGTTCATGGTTAACTTTATTGTAATATGAGTATTAAAAATACTGGAGCACAGAACATATTACAAGCTGAAATATTAGAAGAAAAATAAAAACAAGTGTACTCTTTGTTATTTCTGTTTGCTTTTTGTTTTTTTCATTATGTTATAAGAATAAGAATAAGAATTTTTAATTATGTTTTGCCAATATTTATTAATACATGATCAAATTAATTTTATTCATCACTTCATAGTTTTCACAGCAAATCAGTTTTGACTATGGTTGTTGGATACATCTCGTGATGCAGACTCTTGGACACATCATCAGTGATAGTACCTGGGGTCACGGGGGGTTTCGGGTCTTTCAACTTCAGACCCCCTCACCCAGGCGACCCGACCGGGAGTGATCAGCTCCCGGCCTGTGTCCAAGAAGCGCTCGTCCACGCCTTGTCCCTCTGGATCCACAGCCACCGAGAAGCTTTCTCAGCGGCCTCTGTAGCTGAGCAGATGGCTCTCCTCTTCCTTGCCCCTGTGATGCCTAGGAGACTGTAGGCTCTACAGAGTGACTTCCCTGCAAAGCCCCTTCCCCCGACTTCAATGGGCAAGCATCTTGCTCGCCACCCCCTGTTGCGGCAGTCCTCCACCAGCTCTGCATATTTCTCCCTCTTCCTCCCACTGGCTTCCTCCATCCTCTCCTCCCAAGGCACCGTCAGCTCCAACATGATAACCTGCTTGGAAGACTCAGATTGCAGCACAATGTCTGGTCTCAGGCTGGTTTTCAAGATGCTCTCGGGGAACTTCAGCTGTTTTCCTAAGTCCACCCTCAGCTGCCAGTCCTTAGCTGTTCCCAGCAGTCCTGTTTGGGCCTTTGGGTGGGGAGGGGGTTTTTCCCCAGCCTTCACAAATGCCTTCCCGTGCCTCGGTGGTGGTAAGCGCTTGCTGTAGTCGACGGCACAGTGGATGGACTCAGCAACTGCTTTCAGTACCTGGTCGTGGCGCCAGCGGTAGCGACCATCTCCAAGTGCCCTAGGACAGCTGCTGAGGATGTGTTCAAGCGTTCCCCTTCCCTGGCACAAGGTACATGATGGAGCTTCAACCTTGCCCCAAAGGAAGAGGTTTGAAGGGCTGGGGAGGACGTCGTAAACAGACTGGATGAGGAATTTTATGCGGAGTGGTTCCGCCTTCCACAACTCCGGCCATGAGATGGTTCTGTTCATGGCTTCCTCCCATCTGGTCCACGCGCCCTGTTGCCTTAGCCCCACCCACTGGCTAGCACGCTGCTCCTCGACTCCAGCCCGCACCTCAAGTTGGACCCGGTCCCGCCTATCCTTGCCCCGGAGCCTGCTGAGGTGGGTAGTTGGTACGGTTCCCAGTCCTGCCCGGCCAGTGGCCACAGATCCCACGAGCTCTTTGTGGGACAGCCGAGCTTCAGCCTGGTCCACCGCCTCTTGCGCCCTCCACCTTCTGCCTGTCCTGACCTCAATGCCAGCTTGAGCCACCTTTGGGTCCTTCGATTCCCTGTACTGGAGGACCTCCCTTGCTCTGGCAACCATGAACTCCTCCGTGAGGCCCTTGACTGGTAGGTTCAGCTTGTTGTTGTTGCCGTAGAGGGCAAGGCTGCTGAGACTCCGAGGGAGCCCCAGCCAGCGTCGGAGGTGGCTACTGACCCTCCGCTCAAACCCTTCCACGGTGGACATGGGAAATTCATACACCAGCAATGGCCATAATATCCTGGGCAGGATGCCATGCTGGTACACCCATGCCTTGAACTTCCCCGGGAGACCAGATTTGTCCACTGCCTTTAGCCAGCCATCGAGTTGTTCATTGGTGGCCCTGATGGAAGCTGTATCCCTCAGGGAGCAGTCGAAGATCTTCCCCAGGCTTTTCACAGGCTTCTCTGTGACGGATGGAATCTGGGTGTCTCCAAGGAAGAAGCTGAACCGGTCAGTCACCTTCCCTCCCTTAAGGACTAGAGACCTGGATTTCTCTGGTTTGAAGCGCATGCGGGCCCAGGTGGTAAGCTTCTCCAGGCCCTGGAGGATCCATCTGCACCCTGGTACTGATGTTGTTGTCACAGTCAGGTCGTCCATAAACGCCCTGATGGGGGGCTGACGGATGCCGGACTTGGTTGTGGGCCCTCTGCACTCCGGCTCGGCTGACTTGACCAGCATGTTCATGGCCAAGGCAAAGAGAATCACTGAAATGGTACATCCAGTGATGATCCCTTTCTCAAGCCGGTGGCTCTGATGTAACTGCACCAGAAGTGAATCTGAGGTGGAAGCTGTTATAGTAGTCCATGATTAAGGCCTTGATGTTACATGGGACATGGTGCCTCTCCAATGCCACCTCCACCAGCTTGTGGGGTATGGAGCCGTATGCATTAGCTAGATCCAGCCAAAGCACAGATAGGTTCCCTTTCCCCTCTCGGGCCTCTCTTATCAGCTGTGTCACCACTCCACTGTGTTCCAGGCACCCTGGTACCCCTGGGATCCCACCCTTTTGCACTGAAGTGTCAATGTACTGGTTTCGAAGTAGGAAGTCTGACAGCCGGTGGGAAAGGATACTGAAAAATATCTTCCCCTCGACATTGAGCAGCGAGATGGTCCTAAACTGCTCGATGGTGGTGGACCTCTCTTCCTTCGGAACCCACACCCCTTCTGCGGATCTCCATTGGTGGGCAACAATCCCTCGCCTCCAGATTGCCCTTAGGATTTTCCAGAGATGGTTCAGGAGCTTGGGGCACCTCTTGTACACCAGGTAGGGTATACCATTGGGTCCAGGAGCCGAGTTGTTCCTTGCAGCTTTGACCACTGACTGAGTTTCTTTCCAGGTGGGGGCCTTGATGTTAAACTCACAGGTTGGCTCAGGTGGCTTGATCAGGTCTCTGAATTCACCCAAATCCTCCTCCCTCACTGCATCACTGTATGTTTCGTGGAGGTACGAGTCTACCTCCTCTTTTGCACAGGTTAGATGTCCACTGCGCTTCTGGCCTAGCAGCTGTTTGGTAAACCCAAAGGGGTTAGCTAGGAATGCAGCGCGCCTTTTCGCTCTTTCCTTTGCCCGTCTCCGATGCCACTCTGCTCTTCTGAGGGTTATAAATTAATTACACTCTGAAAAATCTATAATTATTCCAGTGTCACACGCCAGCTCCAAGTCAGAATCATTATCCTCTTTGTTCTTTGTTCTTGTGTGTTTTTTCCTTGAATTATCTCACATTTAAAAAAAATGCATGTAGATTAATTCTTTAAATAAAATAAAATTTTTAGAACAATGTAGGTTTAATTTGAAGAGTTCAGAATAAATCTCATCTTTACTGATTTAAAAATGACACTTTTTTAAAATCTTGTTTGCCCTTTTGTACTCAGTGCCACTGCAGCAGCCCAATATTTCCCTGACATCTCCTAATGGAGGACTGGTCTGGGGTCCTGAAGGTGCAGAGGTCACGAGGGGCTACAGCTTTGTCTTGACCTGCTCCATTAACTCCAACTATCATGAAGGCCGTTTCTTGCTCATCTTCTCTGGCTCCAACATCACCAACACCAAACCTGCAGTCAACCTCTCAGCCTCCTTTAACTTCCCTGTAGCTGAGTATGAACATGAGGGCAACTACAGCTGTGTGTATGAAGTCACTCTGTCCGGACGTGACTCTCTGGAGTCACCAGAGACAGCATTGGTTATTGTCATCATTAAATGTAAGTAGACTGTAGAATTTTGCTTGTAAAAGTCATATACCCTATTTATATTGTGAACTTAAACACAACTTAAAATGGTGACTGAACCATTGGTGTTAATTACTTTCGATGCCACTTCACTAGAGGACAAAGTTACTGCAGTGGCAGCACAACTAAATGGCCCGATTTTGTTAATTTGCTCCAATTTTGTTTTGGTAATTTTCTTTTTTGTGCTTCTATGCTGGGTCAGTAGGCTACGTAGTTCTATGGTGTCTTTATAAGTGTGTTTTATTTGTGTTTGTCGCTGAAATATGATTGGGAGTCTGTTGTTGTTTTATTTTGAAAATTGACTGAAAGTTGTCTGGTGCAATCTGCTCTGTTGAGCTTGATGCGACTTTGAAACGGCTCCATCAAAACGGCTCCATCAAAACTAGACCAGCTGTGGATTCATAGCGCTGCAGTATGGAGAGCCGCTGCTGGGATGCTGCTGAAATATGTTGCAGCGCTCTCGGTGGAATCACAATCATTGATTAAAGTGACTGAGATCAACTCCAGCGACCCAGTCTTTAAGGGGGTTCTAAGGAATGATTTATTTTCACTACAATTCAAGTAACATAATGACAGAATGCATGACTATTTTGGTCATGGGTTTCATACACTTTCCGAAACAAAACTATTTTACTGGGACTTAATTTGTGTCAGTTTAGGAGTCCTTGATGTGAAAAAGTTTGAGAACCACTGACTGCTGTGGGATTAAAATGCAACTGTATGCAGATGATGCATGTTTGTATAGTCATAACACTACATTACAACACAAGCTTTAAAAGTGGCACAGTCATGTACAATGTCAATGGAAACGTTAGTGCATGCAAAAACATAGAGGCTCATTTTATACAGCATTGACACAAGCACTGAAAAAAAGTATTTGTATTGTTCACAGACAAGTGCATGAATATGATCAGGTTTTGTACCAAACTTTAGATGATTTCTCTGGTTTATGGAGCTCTGTCATGCTTATTTAAAGTTAGGGTTAAGGGATAGGATTAGGGATAGCCTGAACAGATATTTAGCAATATAGAGAAGATGAACAATAACTTACTATGATGTTATTTTCTGTTATAGTCCCTTTGTTGCTGCTGGTATCTTCAGTAGCTGCTGGGAGTCTGCTGCTGTTCCTGCTGGTCTTGTTGGTGGTCTATCTGGTCTGCAGGAGAAGAAGACGATCTAAACATCCAGCCATTAGTCCAAGTCTGTGCTCACGAGAACCTACAATTCCTTAATTTTTATTACACACTTTAGTCCAAAGAATGTTATACTTTTAACAAATTGATTTCACAATTGTTCATGACACATTTTTGTTCTGATGCTTGTGTTTCAGGGGATGCCACTGTTGTGAACAGTTATGACGATGAGGTGGAGGGGGGAGACTATGAAAACATTAAGCCAGGGTTCACTGAACAGAAACTCAATGATGACAAAGATGAGGAGGACGTGGAGGACTATGAAAACGTTGAGCAGCCAGAGAGTGACGAAGATCATGATTATGAGAACGTGGATAATAATTACATAAAAGTGTTGGAGGTCACTGTAAAGGACAATAGAAAGGACACAAAATTCAGTGATTCTGGACATGACTATGAAAATGTGGGCTAAACTGATTAATTTTTTTGAACTGTGGGTTTTTATAGAGAACAGCAGGATATTTATAAAAACTACAGGTCAACAGTATTACTGTGCTTTCCATGATTAAAGGACCAAGTATTGGAACTGTCAAGATAGTGGAATAAATGAAAAATGGCTGGAGCAGATCTTGAACTAGAAGAGTACACATCTCTGCCATGTTTCTGCAAGCATTTATAATCTCAGTTTTCTTTAAGATGTGTAAAACAGTGTGAGACAAGTGGCTTTAAAACAACCATGCCCCCTATATATGTGATTATTTTTGTCTGTAATCTAACTTGATTACACAGGTATTAGACATTATTGATGTAGTAACTAAGTTTCACCACAAGATGGAGGTCATGCTTTGTGATTGCTACCTGTCAAGAGAAACCACAGTAGCACTCACACATTGTTGTGCATGTGCAGTGATGAGATGCATGAGAAACATGTAACTAACAAAGCATCCTTATGTCTGTGTGTATTTTTTTGTTTGCTGAGAACCCAGTAAAGTGAATAGAATTCTAAAGCCTACTGATTGTCTTATTCAATTGTTCTATAATGTTATTTTATGTGTCAAGAACCCCTTTCAGACATGATTTATTTTCCTTTTTTTTTTTTTTTACTATAATTGGGTTTTATTAATTTCTCTTTTTTAATTGTATGTCTTTATGCTTCCAATTCTTACTGTTAAATGTTTGTTTTATGTAAAGCACATTGAGTTGCCCCTGGGTATGAAATGCACTGTATAAATAAAGCTGCCTTGCCTTGCCTTGCCTTGCCTTGTATATTGCTCAATCAAAAATCGCAATCATCAAGTTGTAAGGCCATGGTCTGGAAAGTTAAATAGAAATGAAGGCGTCCATGTATTAGTGAAAAGAAAATGCTGAACATTGAATATTTTATCACTCTCATGTATGTTTAATGGCGGGGACTAATGGTGGATAAATACGTTTCAATACTATGTACTTCTGTACAATACCACCACCCACTACAACCTCAATAATGAATATAAAATACAACTATCACCTTTTCTGTCAAAGTAAATGGTAAATGGACTGTACTTATACAGTATTTTTCTAGTCTTTTTGACCACTCAAAGAATTTTTACACTACATGTCACATTCACCCATTCATACACTGATAAGAGGGGCCAACCTGCTCATCAGATGGATGCTAACCATTCACACACTATTGGTGCAAATCCCGCAATATCTTGCCCAAGGAAGCATTGGAAGAGCCAGGAATTGAACTGTCAACTTTCTGACTACCCACTGAGCCACAACTGCCCAGATTGACACATTTTTGCAGAGTCAGGCTAAGGCAGCCCATGAGAAAACGTGTCTTCACTGCAGCCTCACAGCAGCAGTTAATTGTGGTGAGTCACACTACAGAAACAGCCACAGTGAATATGTTTGATGAAGAGCTGTAGACGCCATGTTCTTACTGCATTTGCATTACCTGCCATGCTTTGTAATGGAAAAACACTTGCAGCTTGCTAGCCTTTTAGCACCTTTCAGCTGATTATTTTGGTTTTATGGCTTTTAACTTGATTCATCAACCTTGTTTCCAGGGTTGGGAGGGTTACTTTAAAAATGTATTCCGATACAATGAGCCTACTAGTTACCTGTTAAAAAATGTAGTCAGTAACGTAGTCCAAGTGCCACATTAATAAAGCCATAAAACTTGATTACTTACCGTTACTTTAGGTAGAAGGGGATAGGGCATTTTCTGTAGCTGCTCCTTAAATTATGGAACGAGCTTCCTTTAAATATTAGACAAGCCCCCTCACTGTCCGTTTTTAAAACTCGTCTTAAAACCCATTTTTATTCCTTAGCTTTCAACCGAGCATGAGACTCTGCTCCTGTTTTAGTGTTTTATGGTTTGCTTGTTTTTAATTATTGTTTTATTGTTTTTAATTATTTTAAAAACAATAAACAATTATCTTATTATTTATTTCCTGTTAATTGTTTTACGTTCCCTGTGTTGTTTTTATGTATTTATGTACAGCACTTTGTTTCAGCTGTGGTTGTTTTAAAGTGCTATATAAATAAAGTTGAGTTGAGTTGAGTTGAGACTTTAGGATTACTGCAAAACCAAATATGCAGTAATGAAGACATAAGGCATACATTTGGTGCAAAGTTTCTTTTGTGAACAACTGTTTTATTGAAATTTCAGTTTCAGACAACGTCAGATAATACAGATATTTTTAACATACCAATATTTAAGTTCAATGTTTGTGTGTGTTCTGTGCTAACCTGCTCGCGGTATTATCCTCTACTCAGACAATCGTGGATCAGCATGTTAATTTTTTTAATTAAAAATATGATATGGATTAAAAATTAAAACTTAGTAAATATACATAGAGTAAATATGTGGATAACCTAATACACAACTCATAGGTAATAACTCATAACTGAAGTATACATTTAAGAGTGAGTTTTGTATATTCATACATGAATGTGTCGCTTGAGTTCTGCAGCTTTTGTTCCTTTCACATTGTGGTTTTACTTTACTAAGAAAAAAGCACCAGAAAGAAAAAGAAGAAGTACCGTGGGCAGGGCAAGCAGTGTGAAATGTTTCTGTACATTGTGGTTTTAAGTATTTTCTAAAACTGCATTGTAAAAGACAGACTGTACACAGAGTTTAGAGGAGGAGGACTTTTATATTTGAATTTAAATTTGAAAGATTCTTGTTTAATTTAAATAGGCCTTTTCTTATATCAGCACTTTTCAGCTCATACAATGAGCCATGTCGTGTTTTTTCTTTCCTATAGTCTTTCTTCTCCTCACTTCAACTTCAACTGCTGCAGGTCAGTCCATTTCCCTGTGTGATGCATAGAGTCATTTTTAGTTTACATCATTTGTGAAATTTTGTAAATTTCTTGTTTTGTGTCTGATAGGTCAGCAGATCAGATTAGCTGGATCTGGGTCCACTCAGTGCTCTGGAAGAGTTGAAATCTATCACAACTCCACCTGGGGAACAGTCTGTGATGACAGCTGGGATTTAAATGATGCTAAAGTTGTTTGCAGACAGCTGGGCTGTGGGCCATCACTCAGTGCCCCTGGATCAGCTCACTTTGGTGAAGGAACAGGAGAAATCTGGCTTGATGATGTGAGCTGTTCAGGCAGTGAAAAGTCTCTAACTGAGTGTCAACACAGAGGATTTGGGACAAACAACTGTGGACACGGAGAGGATGCTGGTGTTGTTTGTTCATGTGAGGAAACAAAGCACAACATCAAAACCCTACCAAATTTGTCTTTTTCACAAGATAAAAAGCATTTTACTATCTCAACAAATCAAATTGTAGTGTTTTTTTTTTACCATGATCTTTAAAAGTTGTGTCTGAAAAGGTTATTGTTTAAAGAACTCAGGCATAACCAGCAATAGTAATTAATATCAGTCTAACAATTCAGTGAGAGAAATCTTACATAGACAGTCAAACTGCTTTTTTCTCTGAGGTGATCCCAGAGTCCCTGCTCCACTGTCCACAGATTCACTGATCCATTAACAAGTAACTTTGTTCTTTGATTTTGTAGTTGTTCTCCATTTTCTGTCTATAAAAAATTCCTTTGTTTTAGACTTTGTGAAACTATTTTCAGAATAATGTAGCTAAGTTTAGAATAAATCTTATCTTTGCTGCAAATTTATTTTTTAAATTTTAAATCTTGTTTCCCCTTTTGTACTCAGTGCCACTGCAGCAGCCCAATATCTCCCTGACATCTCCTAATGGAGGACTGGTCTGGGGTCCTGAAGGTGCAGAGGTCACTAGGGGCTACAGCTTTGTCTTGACCTGCTCCATTAACTCCAACTATCATGAAGGCCGTTTCTTGCTCACCTTCTCTGGCTCCAACATCACCAACACCAAATCTGCAGTCAACCTCTCAGCCTCCTTTAAATTCCCTGTAGCTGAGTATGAACATGAGGGCAACTACAGCTGTGTGTATGAAGTCACTCTGTCCAGACTGAACTTCAGTTCACCAGAGACAGCACCGATTACTGTTACCATTAAATGTAAGTAGACTGTAGAATTTAAACTAAGCATTGTTATATTTTATGAACATCACTAAAAGATACATTTGTCAATTTTATGACAATGCCCCTCTAACCTGTTTATATTATGAACTTAAACACAACTAAAGATGGTGACTGACCCACTGGGGTTAATTACTTTCCACACTTCTTCACTGCAGGACTAAGTTTGTGGGTTCACATACACTGTAATCATCAACAACTTAAGTTTAGAATCAGGCACAGTTTCTTACTAATTCTCCTCCCACCACACAAACAAGCCTCAATATGAGTTAGATATATGGACACAGAGACACAAACAGAAACACACAAAACAATGTGGGCGAGCATGAAAACAAATCTGAACAGAAACTTATGTGGTTTGTATTTTATTGAGCTTACTAACTAAACTGAGAAAAACAAAAGACCAAAGACCTTTCACCAAAGCAGCTGTTCTTATACTGATTTAATTTACTGGTGCGTGCATAGAGATGGTGAGGACAGTTATTGTTGTTAAGCGATATGATTATGAGTAGTGATGTAGGAAAAATAGAGAACAGACTGTGCCAAGTTCAATGAACCTGTGCCTTAGGACAGAGGGTGTCATGTGCTGTACTGACTTTGAGGCATTGTGAGTGCTGACTTTAATTTACTTGACTGTAATGTTATGTTTTGTTTTTCATTAAAAAGGGGTAAAAATTGATGTTAAGTTAATGAAGCTTTTTACTGGATTAAGTCTTCTGTCATTAACAGCAACCAAATGGTCTGCATATATGACTTTTTGTTGAGGTTTGTTCACATGTAAAGCGAGTTTTAAAGATGGTACAATCATATACAATGTCAATGAAAATGTGAGTGGATGCAAAAACATGCAGGATCACTATATGTAACACTGACACTTGTGAAGAAACTAAAAAAAACTAAAAAAGGGAACTGTTCATATGTGATGACACGTGTAAATAACATGTGTGAATGACATAGTTGTATGTGAAACCCAACGTGTTAATCCTTACGATGGTTAATGCCTGACCCTGACCCCACCCAGTCAGTCAAAACTGAAACTGTCTTTAGGATGAGAGGATGTTTCAAAGAATCTAAAACAAGTCCAGTTGCCTTGGGTTAAAAAAGTTCACAAACAAGTAAACACATATTTATCAGGTTGTTCACTTTAACCTAAACTTTAGGTGATATCTCTGGAGCTCTGTCAGTCTTATTTAAAGTTTGGGTTAAGGTTAGGCTTAGGCTGAGCCTGAACAGAGATTTAGCAATAATTTAGTTAATAGGGCATGGATATAGTCAGAAAACATACAATATCCTCGTACAAGTGTAGAATTTCAGGTATGCTTTGAAGATGAACAGTAATTTCGTTTTTGTTATTTCCTCCTATAGTCCCTTTGTTGCTGCTGGTGTCTTCAGTAGCTGTTGGGAGTCTGCTGCTGTTCCTGCTGGTCTTGTTGGTGGCCTGTCTGGTCTGCAGGAGAAGACAACGAGCCAAACATCCCATAACCCAAGCCGTGAAAGAGCCCTCGATCAAAGAGCAAGTGACAGTAGCAGAGGAAGAGGACAGTGATGATTATGAGCAGCCAGACAATGAAGATCATGATTATGAAGACATAGTCATTGATGCAAATTACATAATAATGGAGGAGGTCACTGTAGAGGACAACAGAGAGGAAGAAGAAGAAGACATACACAGTGATGATGACTATGACTATGAAAATGTAGAACATGTAAACCACTTACTTTGGGAACAAACTGTGGATATTTATATTGGACAGCAGGATATTTATCAAAACTTATGAGGTTCCCACATGTTGAATTAGAAGAGTGCAGATCTCTGTCATATGTGTCTGCAAGTATTTATAATCTCAGTTTGCTTTAACATGCATAGAATAGAGGCTTTCAAAAATATACCCCCTACTATTTGATTTATTGTGTGAGATCCTGATTTGTGTATAGTTCGGTTTACCATTTTCTGCTAATTTTGTTTGTATGATATTAACAATTATCATGCTCCAACTAGATTACACAGCCATTGGACATTGTTGATGTAGTAACTAAGTTTCGCCACAAGATGGAGTTCATGTTTTGTGATAGCTATCTGTCAGGAGAAACCACAGCAGCACCTACACATTGTCATGCTCTGATGAAATAAAGGCGTAATTTAGACTATTATATTTTCTATATTTTGTAGCAAGGCTTTGAAAATAGTTTTTTACAATTATTTAGTGTAATTAGTTTTTTTTCTTGGGATTTGAGCACTTGTAGATCAGTGTATGTAATATTATTTTCATGAGCTGTGTTTCTCTTTAAGTTTGATTGTAGTATTGTACTGGTTTCATGTTTCAGTAGGTCGTATCATGTGACGTCATTGGTGTGATAACATGTTTACTCCATAGACCTGGGGTCTTCAACGTTTTCCAGGCCTAGGACCCCCAAACTGATGGAGAGATGGAGCGGGGACCCCCAACTTATATTGTATAAAATTGTTTAATTGTTTTATATTAAACTGGTCCTATAGTGCCCGGTGCCCAGCTTGAAAGAGCTCCTGTGTATCACTGAATGTGTGCATTGCTATAGTGATGGGAATTCCTACTCTTTTTGGTGGCTCCTCAGATTTTCTGTTGCTTAAAGTATATTTATCACCAAAAATAATGCAAAACTATGTGTAAAATGAATTACTAATGTAAAAAACATACACTATATAAAATATGTTTCATTTATATGGCTTTATTTACTGAACACTTGAACAGAATGCTTAGAAAAATAAATTATAAAGTAGGTTATAAAAACAAAGACCAGTGTTTAAAAAAAACAAAACAGAAAATTCACTGGTTGCACATGTGCAAGAAGATGGACTATTTACATTGTAGCAACCTGAACAAACTCACAGAATGACACAACAAAATCTTTAGCGAAGATTGGTATTGAGAAAAACCAAGTGCCTCAGCTTTGAGGGGCTGATCCTGTTTCTTCTTTCTGTTATTATCTGGCCTGTTTTGGGGAAGATTCTCTCTGAGGGTACAGATGTTGCTACAATACACAGTCTCCTTGCCATCACATGTGTGAGACGTCAGTAGACTAGACCCTTGGTCTCCCACCAGGTTAGTGGGTCTGCACTTCTCTGGAAAAGGGGCTCCTCGAGATATGATCTCACTTCCAGTATTGCGTCTGCTGAGGGATTCCTTCTTGTAGTGTCTCCACTTGCTCGTTCTTCAAAGAACCTCCAAACAGCAGATCCTTGTGGCTCCTCTTGTTCATGCTCTGCTGCTTCTTCTCCCTCTTGGCCCCCTTGCAGTGGAGTTGACTGGCTAGATCTTGCTGCTGCTGCTGTTATTCTCTGAAGAGCTTCATCCACCGCTCTATTGTCATTAAAAGCCAGCATTTTGAATCTTGGGTCAAGAATTGTGGTTTCTGACAGGACAGCGTTATATTCCATTCTGTGGAACTTTCTGTCCATGGGAAAGTGGAAGAGTTAGTGGATACTCTCTGTGGATCCATGGACACGCAGTTGCTGCCACACATCTTGACCAATCACCTGTGGCTTTCACCAAAACAAGTGGAGGAAAAAAAAAAAAAAAACTAAATCGGCTCCAAATGAGGAGACGGCTCCTGTCGTTCACTTCAGAGAGCCGGCTCTTAGAGCAGGATCGTTCGCGACTGACACATCACTACATTGCTAACTGAAAGACGTCTTCTGCCTCCATTTATCTGTTCACTACAGTGTGTTGGATTCATGTTAATGTGTATTTCAAACATTTCAATTTGTGGAAAAAATTGCAAGGGGGAATATAAAAATAATGTCTAATCAACCAAAACTTTCACGACCCCCTTGTAGTACCTCCGCGGACCCCCTGTTGAGGACCTCTGCCATAGACTGTATATGGTTTACTTTACTCCCATTTCAGATGAAGCATACCTGTCTGCAGAAAGGGGCGCACACATGTGATTGTGATTGGTTCAAAATCAAATGTGGGTGATTGTGATTGCTCGCTAGTGATTGCTCGTGGGCGGGGTTAAATGTTGATTATGATTGGTATGAGTGTGATACACAAATATTCTATGAACTCATAGACTGTATATGAACTGTGTGTATATCTTTGACCTGTTAAAATCTATTATTGCTTGTTTTTTCCCCGGCCTGTCCACCATATAGTTAATCTCCCAGACAAATAAGAGTCATTACTACTATACATTCAATAGTGCACTTGTGCTGCTCTAAAATTCTAAAGTCAGTAAACAAAGTCTTTGTAACACATGATCATAAATCTGCAACAGAGTATATATATATATATATATTATTTTATATGTATATATTACATATAAATAAAATTCTTACAGTAATATAAGTATAGATATAAAGATTAAAATAGTGTGCATAGTGTATAATGTAACTCTTAGAATATTCTGACCATATACATCTGAATGTAGCAGGAAATGTGTGTATATATATAATGTGTAATATAAAAACATAATACACTGCACAGCTAATGTCAGATAATTTGTATTTTGCACACTTGAGTTGAAGATAATCAGAAAAATGAGTGGACATTGATCCCACAGGCAAACTTCATTCCCTCTGGCCGGCCATGGAGGTTCCTCGCCCGGGCCTGACAGCCAGGAAAGCTCGGGGATCTGCAAGGCCCATGTCTTTCACAGATCACAAGCGATCTTCAGACCCGCCATTGCCCCTTTCTGCGGGCTGCAGACATGTACCAATCACAAGCCACCTTTAGACCCGACAATCAATCACAAGCTGCTTTAAGACCCGCCAACCAATCACAAACACAGGTGGGCGGACCTAGAGGGCAACCTTTAGTCCCGCCTCTTTCTGCAGGCTGCATACGGTACATGTGTTTTAGATTGGGAACACGTTTCGGTTTTGTTCGTCAAGACATTTGTTTCTAAAGTAAGTATGTGTTAAAATTACGTTTTGTTTAAGGCTGTGTCATAATTTTATTACACTAGTCTTTTATTATGTTTCTTGATATTTTTGTGGTCTCATTTGGAAGGGTTTTTTGGTGTTTGTGTTGATTTTAGTAGTCAATAGTGTTAGTTTCTAACTACGCCATGTTTGTTACCGTTTGCATGAAGTTTATTTTCCCCTTTTGTTTTAACATGTGTGATTATAGAGGTATTGTGTTTAAGTGATGTTTCAGCTACATGTTGTTGCGAGTCTTTATGCACCATGTATTTGTTAACGGTTGATTTCCAACGTATTTAGTTTTTCTTTTTAGTTGTTGGTTATGAGAAAGCTAATAGTAAATGTTGGGGGATGGGCTTTAGCGTGTCCCTACCCTAGTGTTTTTATAATGATTACATAATTCTGCTGAATATATAGTTACATTGTTAGTGTAGTGTAGTGTTTTGTGATAGTTTTCACTTTGATAGTTAATTAGTGTCTATTTGTTATTATTTTGTAATTATTGTATGTTTTAAGGAATTTGAGTTTTTCTTTTTATTTATTTTTTTGGTGTTGTATATCAAATGTAGTTGTTTGTTTGTTTCCCTTTTTAATTTGTAACTATAGTAGGAGTACATTTTTATTTATCTACTCATTTTATTCGTTTTTTAGCGGTACTGTAAGTTGTGGTAATTGTTTAGAGTACAATGTATGCTAATTATATGTGTAACTTGTTGGTTTCTTGTCCATAATGTTATAGATGGCAGTGTCTTCCCCCTTCTACTTCCCTCACATCGATGACCCAGAGAGTGAACGGCTGCGCGGGGAGTGCCAATTATTTAGTGTGAGACATATTTTGATATTGGCTTTATTTAGTCACATGAGTTAGATACTGATAAGCGTATAGTGTTTAGGATACTTAATTTTTAGAATAATTGTTTTATTAGGTATGTTTGAGGGAATACATTATTGTATTGTTTGTATCTGTTGTGTGTATGATGTTTGCTTGAGTATGGTATTATTTGAAAAATGTGTTGTAATGAATAAGTGGTATGTGGTGATGTGATAGTAATTTATAATGTCTTATGTGTTCTTTGGCAGTACATATTACGAGAAGAAGATATGTCAAGGAGCAGCTTGTTCCAGAGGAGTCTGATGCTGTTTACCAGAATTTTGTCTCTTCTGGGGAAGTATGTGCGGCTTTATCAAGCGGAGAGACAGGCAAACAAGTATTTGAAGATGCAGCTCTTTGAAGCCGCAACCGAAATAGAAGCGTGGAAGACTATGTGGGATTTTTCCAAAGATGGTAAGTGGGGTTTGGTTTGTATTTGTCATATGTGCAACTTTTATAGTATTTGTTTTTCATTATAATTTTTGTTGTTTTTTATTGTTATTGCATGTGTTTATATATTTATAGCACAAACTATTGCATGTATCATGTTATGACTAGACAAAATCTTGCCTTTGAACATGTCATGTAATCACAGTTTTGTATGAAAATGTAATGCATCCTTTTAAGATTGTTGTTTATTGGACTCTTATTTCAATATACTTCACATAATAATTCTTTCTCTGTGGATATATGACATTGTATTAGATCTATTGAATTGAAAGTACTTCTAGACTTTTCATTTCATTTTTGTAAGTTAACCATGATAATAGATGTTAATTTAAAAGCAATACTCCTATTTTACCCCTTTCACACCAAAGCAGTTCCAGTGCTTGTTCGGGGCCAGTGCTTAATTTGGAACCGGTTTTCCTGTTCACACAGACAAAGAACTGGCCAGGCCAGAAAAAACGGTTCCAGAGTGGCACCAGTTCTTTGCTGGACTAGAAGAAGGAACCGCTTACGTTAGGGGGCGGGGTTATTGAGACCAACCACAACAAACAAGACCGTATGGTGAATAGATAAGGAGTGAATTATCCCTTGAACATTTGACCGATGTTGAAATTCATGCGTTGTGAGTTAGCTGTGCTCTGCCGGCTAACAACCATCTCAATGCCAATGCCATCTCTGCCGTGTTTGGATGCGAGCCAGGAGCGACAGCTGTACAAATGCTAGTCTGCCATTGTTGTTGTTGCTCTGGAGTTTGTGCAAGGCTTTATGGCATAGGTGTCAAACTCATTCCACAAAGGGCCATGTGGCTGCAGGTTTTCATTCCAACCAAGCAGGAGCACACCAGGCTCGACTCATTTAATCCGCTGAACTCACTCTTCAGTCAGCTGATTGGTGTGCATGTGTGCTCCTGCTTGGTTGGAATGAAAACCTGCAGCCACATGGCCCTTTGTGGAATGAGTTTGACATGCCTGCTTTATGGGAAAGCAGCGAACATAACTGGCGTATGCAGTAACGTCATAACGTGGCCCTGCAAGAACCTTAAGCAGTGGGAAAGCAAACTGGTTCTCAGCTGGTTCGCAGTTGAACCGACTGCGAACCAACACCAGCACTGGAACTGCTTTGGTGTGAAAGGGGTATTTGTGAGTGTACAGTTAACTGCTGTGTTTGCTTTTAAATAAATAAAGACTCATCATATTTTGTTTTAAGACATTTGAGTTGGTTATATTTCCAATTAAGTATGTTGTTTGTATACAATATATTTTTCTGTATATCAATAATGACAGTTAAGATTATAATATTTATCAGAGAAATAAGTTGTTTTATTTTTCAAGGAATATATATTGTGATATTACAACAATTATGTGAATGTAGCAGTAACATCAATCTTGTAACTAATTTAAGTGTTTCTAACAACCTAATAGTGTTAAGAAATTCATTTTTTGAAAGCAATTATCATTTAATTGTATAGGTTAATTATTATATTTTATTTGAATGCCATCACTTATTATCTCACATACAGTTTAAGTGTTGGAGAAGTATGTGTGCTGTGTTATGTTATGTACTAATAAGGAATGGATTGTTTTCTTATAATTTATTTTTAATATCCGTTTGTATTTCAGGGACAGATGTTAATGCCCGTTCGCCAGCCTTTCCCGAGCTACCTGATTTACCAACATTGCCTTTAAATGGTATGAGTTTTGAGGGTGTAGATTTATTTGTGTTGTTTTTGATTTTTATTGATAGTGCATGGATAGATTTGATAAGGATGATCTAATTATTGTTTAAAGTTAGATTATGTCATATGAATGTTGAGGAAATAGTAGTATTATTTGCGTATCAGTTTATTATTTTTCATTCCTTTTGTTATGGTAGTTTTATTATTAAAGATTATTGATGTATTTGGGTTTGATCGTGTCAAAGTGTCTAATATGTTTATAATGTGGTTTGTTATTGTTGATGGATTTATAGGACATTTTATAGATAGAGGCATATTGATGTTGTTTTTTTTGGTTTGTTTTTGTTTGATTACATGTAGTTTTGTTGTTGATTATTTTTTCATATTGTCTTTTAGGATGTGGTGGAGCATCACCACTGTCTCCTGATGTGGTGGAAGTTGAAATTGGTAAGCTATCGTTATGTGTTTGTATTTTTTGTATACATAGTAGTATTACATGATTTGTAATCTGGGTTGTTACCGTTACCGTCCTCTTCCGCTTATCCGGGGTCGGGTCGCGGTGGCAGCAGCCTAAGCAGAGAAGCCCAGACTTCCCTCTCCCCAGCCACTTCGTCCAGCTCTTCTCGGGGGATCCCGAGGCGTTCCCAGGCCAGCCGAGAGACATAGTCTCTTCAGCGTGTCCTGGGTCTTCCCCGGGGTCTCCTACCAGTGGGATGTGCCCTTAACACCTCACCAGGGAGGCGTCCGAGCGGGATGTTATGAGTGAAAATGGATTATTGTATTTTTATAATGTATTGAGATAAATGTTAAATGACTGTGATTGTGTTGTTTTGTGAAACTTTTTTTTGCAGGAGACATGGAACATCTGGAGTTGGTGGTGGAACCAATGTGTGGGGAAGGAGAGTAGCTGCTTTATTTAATGTTCATGTGTGTTTTTTTAGTGCAGTGTGATTTTGTAAATAGTTGTATGTGTAATAAGGTGTGCTTTGTTTGGAATTTATCATAGTCATTTATACTAAACGTTTTTTGTGTGGAAAAAAATACAACTGCCATTCAACCTCTGTTTGTTCTCATGTTGGTGTACTACTCAGTGTGTACTACTCTGTGTGAACGATATCGTCACCAGTTATATCAGTAGGCAAAGAGTTTGCACTTTCAGATGCATACTTATGGTTATCTTTCTCATTTGCTTGTAATTTATGTGCTCTTGTCAATTGCCTTGAAGATGTTTGTCTTTGCATCTATACAAACATCTGTTGTCATTACTTTATCTTCAGAATTACTTTGTTTGATATTGAAACCTTTATCATTGAAACATAATTTGGCACAAATCGTAACATCTGGCTTGGCGTTTATGAACATAGAACTGTTTCATAATGGTTATTATTATTATCGTGTTCTAAATGGATCCCTCTTCCGGATGAGTAGTTTTCTTTACAACTATATTCTATCCATCTATCATTATGATATGTAAAGACAGAAACTCCAAAATAATCTGCAGTAGCCTGAACTTCTACTTCTGTTGCCCATTTGTTCAATTATGACTTCTCAATGTAGTCTGACATAGAAGAATATCTACCTCTTACTGTGTTCTTATATTTGACAGCATGTGTTTCTAAATGTTTAACCACTGCAAGCCTAACTTTCCTATGATTGTTTTGGACTCCACTAATAGCTAAAGAAATAGCTCTAAAAACAATTCTCATCAGACAAAATAGCGGTTGTTGACCTGTGTGACCCTGTCAACAGTTTTATAGTGGTTACTATGAATAAAGGGGTGAACCATTGTGCCTATGTGAACATTTTAACCAAATGTTGGAATTATAAAGACAGTTAGTCTCTGCCATATGTGTCTGCAAGTATAATCTCAGTTTGATTTAGCATGCATAGAATAGTGGCTTTCGAACAAAGATACCCCTATGTATTTGTTTTATTGTGTGAGATCCTGATTTGTGTATCGTTCAGTTTAGTTACCATTTTAGTAATTATGCTCCAACTAGATTACACAGGCATTGGACATTGTTGATGTAGTAACTAAGTTTCGCCACAAGATGGAGTTCATGCTTTGCGATTGCTATCTGTCAGGAGAAACCACAGCAGCACCCATACATTATGCTCTGATGAGGTAAAAGGAAAAAAATGTGTTGGTAACAATGTATCACTATGTCTGTGTGTATTTGTAGTTTGCTAAGAACCCAGTGAAGTGAATGTAATTCTAAAGCCCACTGAGTGTCTGATTCAAGTGCTCTACAATGTTATTTAACCCTAATCCTAACCCCAAAACTCCATTCAGACAGAATTAATTTTTCTATGGGAGGCCGATGTCATGTACTGAGGACATCATTGCTGATGATAATGGCAATGAGGATTATACATTTTACTGTAGTTATATCTGAAAAGCTTAATGATGTGATATTGATGAAAAAGATGAAGATAGAACACATTGGGGCCACGGTGGTCTAGATGGTTCACAGCTTTTGAAATCTACACCAAGAGTAAAGGATACATTTTGTGAAACAACACAGAGAATCAAACTTTGTTGCTTCACCATGTTGGTACAGACATACAAGATATCTTCTCAGTGCTTCCTGACACGAGAGGACTGGCAGATAACACAGAAACCATGAAAATATGTGCAGCAGTTTGTAACTAGATTACATCAAGTTGCTGGAGACTGTGCATTTGCTGCTGACAGTGATAACCAGATATGGGATGCAGTGTTGAGCGCATGCACATTGAACTACATAAGGAAGAAATTGCTTGAGGAGAGGAACTGATGCTGACAGTGGCACAGTGTGGAAGAGTGGAGACCAAGATCAAGGATGTGAAGGTGACTAACAGTGGAGCTGAGGACAGTGAGGGAGTGAACAGTGTTTACAACAAGAAATAATGAAAATTCCAGAGAAGAAAAGCCGGATAAAGTGTGTTCACTTTGCAAACCACCCAGCCTGCCCAGCAAAAAGGACAATCATGTCAAAAGGGCCACTTTACAAAAATGTGCAAGTCAAAAGGCAATAGGCAAATTGTAAAGTATGTTGAGTCCATCTCTGTGATGTATATACAGATATATATTTTTATTAACAATGGAGAAATGAAAATGTATCATGTAAAATGACCTGCTTATTGACAAACCCACTGTGAATGATCAAGACTGTCTTCTAGAAAATTAACAATAGTTGCTTAAAAACAACATAATTACATTTAAATTACAGATGCCATCTAGCGTGACATGGATGCCATTTACTACTGTGAGTATCACAATTACAACCACAAATCAGGAGGTTTTTTAAAAGACATCCTAGCTACAATCATTCTTTTCCTTAACCCTGTGGTTATTATTGTAGCTGTGATGATGAAAGTACCTTTAACAAAGTAACAAAGTGATTTAACCCAAAGCAAAAAAAAAAAACATTAACAAAAAATCTTTCCCACACATAACAAAGTGTTTTTGTTAACCATAGCGTTATCACATCATAAGTGTTGTAGTGTTGTAGGAAGGAAGCAACTCCTGTTTTTGTTCTGGAAAGAAAATGTGTCAAAGTTTTAAAAACATAGGAGGTTGGGGCTGTGAAACGCTAACCTACACTGCTAAGCAATAAGCAGTTGTGCTACCTTCCTGCAACATAAGCAGCCTCCTTTGAGTCTGCATGCTTCTCTGTGTTTGAAGAATATTGAAACTAACACCTAGTTGAGCTGTTCATGCTAGTGTGTGCTTATGTGGCCTGTACTTTTCTCATGGTTATTTTATAACTACAGCCAACCTCAATCTGTTCTTATGCTCTAAGAGAATAAATAATAAATGCTTTGTTACATCCTATAGGAGCCAGCTACAACAGTGGAATTAATTAAATGTTTATAATTCACTAAAATTTACTTTTATGTTAAAGTGGTGTATGCATATTTAGTCATATATGTTCTTTCAGATATTTAGTTTGTGCATTACTCTTTATTATATCTGTAAGTTTGCCAGTTCAGCAAACACAAAACAGATTTTTCTGTAACAAGTAAGGAGCCATATATTTTGAGTTGGTGGAGACCAAAACAAACCTTTATTACTGTTGCTGTGCTCTATACAATATATATGGTGTGACATAAACAGTGAGTCTACTATCAATGAGATCAATTAGTGCTTACATACATGCATTGTTTACTCTCTGAATCCAGCACAAGCATGGTGGACTCTGACACTACCGATAAAAGCCACAATATAGAGAAATATCTGAATTTAAATATATTTAATGGCTGTTGCAATAAAATCAAAAATGGAGTTTGAATTCATTAAAATATACTAAGGATTACAACTTTAAGTCATTATACATAGAGGAAATATGTGGACAACATAATAATAATAATTACTAAGAAGTGCAGTGTTTGCATTTAAAAGTGACTTTTATACACAAATGTGTTGCTTGAGTTGTGCAGCTCTGGTTCCTTTCACATTGTGGTTTTAATTTACCAAGAAAAAAAAACAACCAACCACCAGACAGAGAAAGAGGAAGTGCTCAAGCAACGGTGAGGGCAGGCGATGTGAGGTGTTTCTGTACATTGTGGTTTTAAAAGCAGATGTCAGAAGAAAGGACTTTCAGACTTAAATTTAAATTTTAAAGATTCTTGACTTTGCTTAATTTATTATTATTATTATTTTTTAATCTCAGCACTTTTTTAGTTTATATAATGAGCCATGTTGTGTTTTTTCTTTCCTATAGTCTTTTTTCTCCTCACTTCAACTTCAACTGCTGCAGGTCAGTCCATTTCCTGATGCATAGAATCATTTTATATTATCAGAATTTTAAATAATTTGTAACATTCTGAAGTCATGTCTTTTGTGCCTAATAGAGGTTCAGATCAGATTAGCTGGATCTGGGTCCACTCAGTGCTCTGGAAGAGTTGAAATCTATCATAACTATGCTTGGGGAACAGTCTGTGATGATAACTGGGACTTACATGATGTTGAGGTGGTTTGCAGACAGTTGGGCTGTGGGACACCTGTGAGTGCTGCTAAAACAGCTATTTTTGGTGAAGGAACAGGACAAATCTGGCTTAATGATGTGAACTGTTCAGGTAGCGGAAAGTCTCTAACTGAATGTCAACACAGTGGATTTGGGACACACGACTGTAAACACAGTGTGGATGCTGTTGTCATTTGTTCGGGTAAGAAAGAATTCAAGTATTTAGAATCAATTTTTATGATGATTTTTAACTGCTTCTTCAACACTGTTCATTGATGGAAACCAGTTGCTAACCACTCTCTGTAGCATGTTGTCAGAATGAAAAAGCAGAATAGCAAGTGTGAAATGTTGCTTAATCCACTGTTCATGAAACTGTAAATGTAGAAGTTTGTTAAGCATTTAATAACTGTGAAAAACATTATGTCTTACTAGCATTTGTGACTGCAGATATTTTTGTTTCTCCATCAGTGTGTTTGTGTGATGCAAAGTAGGTACATTAATGACAACTATAGTTTCTGTCATAAATGTAGTACATACAGCCTGTCTCTCACATTTACCATCAAACCAGACCTGTGATCTCTTCATCTCTTTCATTTCTTCATACATTGAGGCTGTAGCACAAGATGTGATGTGAAACTCCCTTACTGCTAGTCTACAAATCACTCTGTGGCTCTGGACCCAAATATTGTACATGTCTAATATGTTTGTGACATATCAACCTTCAACCTTGTGTGGCTAGTCTATTGGCTGTCCCAAGAGTTAGAATAAAACATGGTGATGTTTCTATTTCACTTGATTTAAACAGCACTGGTTTACTTTTAAATCTAATACCTTTTGTATCCTTGTCTGTATTTGTCCACATTTTAGTTGTAAGTTTTTTACCTTCACTGTATTTTGTATTACTCTGTAAAGCACTTTTACTTGTTGTAGTGTATGAAATGTGCTATACAAACAAAGCTGCCTTGCCTTCCATTAGAGCCTGTTTTCAGGCTCTAAGTCAAGTCCTGCTGGTTCGAGGCTTCTGCCAACAAAACAGCAACACATTTTCCCTCCAAGACTCACCAAAACCTGCTGCAAGTCTCAGAAAACCTATTTGTGATATTGATAATATAATGTCATGTATTGGGATCATTTATGTATGTTCATATTACTTGTGACTGGTTTAGTGTTTTTAAGCTGTGTTTGCTGTCATTTGATAGTATCAATAATAATGGTTTTAGTAAAACGACTCTATCCAGTAATAGTTTGTCTTCTGTGTTCTGTGTCTAGGTGTCAGATTAGCTGGATCTGGGTCCACTCGTTGCTCTGGAAGAGTTGAAATCTATCATAAAAACACCTGGGGAACAGTCTGTGATGACAACTGGGACTTAAATGATGCTAAAGTGGTTTGCAGACAGCTGGGCTGTGGGACAGCTGTTATCGCCCTTGGATCAGCTCACTTTGGTGAAGGAACAGGACAAATATGGCTTGATGAGGTGAGCTGTTCAGGCAGTGAAAAGTCTCTAACTGAGTGTCGACACAGAGGATTTGGGACACACAACTGTGGACACCATGAGGATGCTAGTGTTTTCTGTTCAGGTGAGAAAACATTTTAATCACTTATATGATATCCTGTATGATGTAATTATATAATAATGGCCTGACCGGCAGTCTGAGTTGCCATGTAACACAATGCTGATCACTTTAATCTCATATGAGTCTCATATACAAAGACACTAAGTTGCAAAATGACTCTTTACTAATTTAACAGAAAAGCTACACTGACACAATATTTACAACGTCTGCTCAATGTTAAGCTGATATTTAGGAAAACCAAGCAGTTCTCCAAGTGAACCAATATAGAAAGTGATTCATTGTTACTGTTTAGAAACACTGTTAAAGGAATGCTGCACTCACAGTCTATCCTTGAAATATCACCCAAAGTCTTTTTTTGTTAAAATAACAGTTTAATATACTATTCCAAGACAGTTAAACCTGGTCAAACATGAGGTGAACATATCTTCCCTTGCTCCCTGCAAGTCCAAACCCAGGGCTGTAACCTGGTCTCAATGCTTCATTTCCAGTAACCTCTACTGAGGTCAGATTGTTGTTGACGCCCACAAACAGTCATCTGTTCTGTAGCCTTGGTGTCTGAGGTTGTTGCTCAGGTCTTTTCATACTGTTTATGTTATCCACTATCATATTTCAGACCTGATTCAGGCTCAAACATTTGAGAATGTATTTGAGAAGTTTGCATCTGAAATAAAGAACAATAAAAAGAAATACAGGAAAATAAATGTGAACTAAAATGTGGAATAAATATTCCTTTACATTTTACATCATTAAATTATTATATCATATTATTATCAACTTATCTAGAAAAATGTGTTTTGTTTTTAGTATATGTCCTGCTCAATATTGACAAAATGAAATACTCACAAAAAATCTTTACATTTGATATTTTAAAATGAAGTAATTCTTTTCATAAATGCACTTAAATACAATGTAGGTGATTAAAATATTTAATATGTATCATTATTTGTGTTTACACCATGGAACATTTTCAGGAGCACTCAGTTTTACTTTTGGTAAAATAATAATAATAAAAAAAGGCAAATGTAATGAAGCTGGGATAAATTGAACACACAACTTCAAATGCTATCTTTGTGGGGACTTTATTTTCTTTCCTATTACTCTGTAGTTTCCCCCAATTTCGGAGAGTAGCTCACAATTTTGGCTTTCTAACTTACAAAAGGAAGAAGAAAAAAACAAACAAACAAAATAGACTCAGAACGATTTCCGTACAGATAACTCAGCAGGCATACCGCTCCAAGAAACAGTAAAACCACACCCCCTGCTGTCCAAAGTAAGCATCCCCAGCCAGATAACAGTACAGCGGAGAACTTCATAAATGTGGACTTTATCTTCTCTAGATTTTACTATTACCACCTGGTTACAGTCATCTCAAAAGACATAAAACCAACAAGTCTATATTAACGATGGAAAGCAATCCTCTTATTACTTTATCTTGATTCGGAATCAAATAAATCCAAAGAAAGTTATGAACTAGCTTTTAGATTTAATTTAAATCAAAAAAGTGCAATAAGCCTGAGGCCTTATTCTAATAACTATCTTACATACCTCTACTCTCAAAATTCAACTCAGGCATCGGTGACTCCAAGTCATATATTACGATCAAGCGAATTCTACTTTCTGCACGTATTTCATAAAATGAGACTGATTTTGCAAAGCTGTTGTGCTGTGAAACAATCAGAAAATAAAGTTTTATTGATTTGGTTCACCGTCTTTCTTAGTGATGGTGCTCCATCTTTTCATTCACTCTCAAGCTCGCTCGACCACAGCTGCTAACAACAGCGTTAGCTCCCTATCCCATCGTGCCAGTGTTGATCAGCTCTGTGACTATACCTCTGCAGCCAGCTCTGTACCTTTTATACAGAACAGCGAGGCGGAATAATGGCACAGCTTTCATCAGTTGTCTTAAGGAATCAGAATGGAAATTTAATTCAGTTTAATTCAAGTAAACATTTTAGATCTTTTTATTGTCACTGCATTTAACAATTAAATGACCAAGACTGCTCCTGTCAAAACTTCAACAGGATTCAACAAAGCTTGTGACTTGGTGATTAGTTGATAGTTGCTGCAGTCAGTTATGCCTCAGTGGTTTTCTCATCATTACATGCTATTTTCTTGAAAAGCAAATGTGAATGAAAGATACAACACTTAATGCTGTGACTCAACTTTATTACTGTGTAATTTGTTTCAGCAAAGCCCAGCATCTCCATGAATCCTGCTGGTGAGGTTAACTGGGGTCAGAGCATCAGCATCACTTGTTCAATCTCAACTCAGCATTTAGGTGGAACATTCACTCTGATGAAGACCTCAGGTTCATTCACAGACACTCAAACATCAAGTAACAACTCTGCTACCTTCAACATCCCTAAAGTGAACTTTGATAATGAGGGATCATACCAGTGTCTGTATGAGAAAAGCATTTCAAGTCGATCGTTCAGATCCCCACTGAGTGACTCTGTCAGACTCTCTGTTACCGGTAAGATCCAGGTCCTGTACATGATGTTTTATTCTCTTGTGTGTATAATCAATACAAATTAAGCAACCTAACAAGAGTGGAAAATATATGGCTCAGCTCAAAGGTAACATATTTAATTCTAATATTATGTTGTTTTTCCAGTGATCCTCCCAAAGCCCAGCATCTCCATGAATCCTGCTGGTGAGGTTAGCTGGGGTGAGAGTATCAGCATCACTTGTTCAATCTCAACTCAGCATTTAGGTGGAACATTCATTCTGATGATGACCTCAGGCTCATTCAGAGACACTCAAACATCAAATACCAACTCTGCTACCTTCAACATCCCTGACATGAACTTTGATAATGAGGGACCATACAAGTGTCAGTATGAGAAAAGCATTTCAATACGAAACTTCAGCTCCCCCCTGAGTGACTCTGTCAGATTCTCTGTCAATGGTAAGCAAACTAATAAATACATTAACTGAAAAAAGCAAACAAGAATCACACAACAGTAGTGCAGCAGCACTGTCAAATCTGTCTGAAACGATCACAACATTAAGAAAACTAAAATAATTGTGATGCAATTTAGTGTGTTTGTGTAGTCATGTTGTTCAAAAATGATGTTGGTAAAAGTTATTGTTTAAAGAAATCAAAAATATTGCATAACCAGCAACAATCATTAGTATCACATACACACACACACACACACACACACACACACACACACACACACACACTCTGTTTCTCTCTCTCTCTCTCTCTCTCTCTCTCTCTCTCACTTTCTCTCTTCATTCTTTTATTAAAATGATATTAGTATAAAATGATTAACTGCCATTTTAATTATATTTTTAAATTATTTTTAAAAATCTTAATAAATATCTAATATTATATATATAATTTAAACTTAATGGTTTTCACAGCAAATCAGTTTGTTGATTGACTATAATCACACACTGAAAAATCTATAATTATTCCAGTGTCACACGCCAGCTCCAAGTCAATTAATTACTTCCTATGCCTCTTCACTGGAGCGCAAAGTTTGTGTTTGTAAAGTTTTTAGCTCAGGCACTATTTATACACCACGCAAACATGAATACTGTACAGAACAGAGACTCTTAGAGAGAACAGAGACTCTGTGGGGTTTGAGAGAGTCTACAGCAAAAAAAGGTGAATTATTTATTTTCACTATAATTCCACCCATAAGTAACAATCACAGAATGCATAGCTGTCATGGATTTTATATATTTTCTGTAACAAAAACATTTAAGTCTAAGTAAAGTCTTTTCAGAGGACAGACCCAAGGGCAAAATATTTTCAAAAAGGGGTCTGTGGTCTAATGTGTGTCAGTTCAGGGGTCCTTGATGTGAAAAGTTTTGAGATTCACTGACTGTTGTGAAAGTAAAATGCAAGTGTATGCAGATGATGCAGGTTTGTATAGTCATAACAGAATGAAACAAGAGCAAATAACAAATACAGCACTAACACAAGCACTGAAACTCAGTTTTCTAAAACAGCCAGTCAGCACTGAAAAAAGTCTTTAGGATGACAGATGACACTTTTTCAAGTCCAATTGCTTTGAAATGACTGAGAAAGTTCACAGAGAAGTTCACAAATATTATCAGGTTTTTCACTTTCGCCCAAACTTTAGATGATATCTCTAAAGCTCTGTCAGGCTTAAAGTTAGGGTTAAGGGTTAGCCTGAAGACAGATTTCTCAATAATTTGGTTCATATGGTATAATTACATCAGAAAGTCTTGTAAATAAATGTTGAATTCATGTCTCTGAGACAATATTTCAGCAGTGACTTGTGGAGTAATAAATACTTGTAGAGTATCAGGTATTCACAGAAGATGAACAATAATTGACTATGATGTTATTTCCTCCTATAGTCCCTTTGTTGCTGCTGGTGACCTCAGTAGCTGTTGGGAGTCTGCTGCTGTTCCTGCTGGTCTTGTTGGTGGTCTTTCTGGTCTGCAGGAGAAGACAACAAGCCAAATATCCCATAACCCCCACCATGAGTCCAGGTCTGTGCTCACGAAAGTACATAAGTCCTTAATTGTTAATACACACTTTAGTCTAAGGAATTTTGTGCTTTTAACAAACTGATTTCATATTCATGACCCATCTCTGTTGTGATGCTTGTGTTTCAGTGGCTGTCAGTGTTGTGTACTATTATGAAGTGGAAGAGGAGACAATTATTAGAGGAAGAGCGAGTGAAGATCATAATTATAAGTGCGTGGACAATGTAATTTACATAACAGCGGAGGAGGTCACTGTAGAGGACAACAGAGAGAAAGAAGAAGACGGATTCAGTGATGATGAAAATGACTATGAAACTGTAGATTAAACCAGTTATTTTGTGAACAAACTGTGGATATTTATGGAGAACAGCAGGATATTTACAAAAACTACTGAAGTTACCACAGGTAAACAGTGTTACAGTGCTAACCATGAATAAAGGTCCTGATTTGTGTATTGTTCAGTTTACCATTTCATGCTGATTTTGTTTGTATGATTTATAAGTAGTTAGTGTGCTCCAATTAGATAGCATTGGACATTGTTGATGTAGTAACTAAGTTTCACCACAAGATGGAGCTCGTGCTTTGTGATTGCTATCTGTCAGAAGAAAGCTTTGGCAGCACTCCTACATTGTTGTGCAGTGATGAGATAAAGGACACAAATGTGTTACTAACAATGTGCTGCTATATCTGTATGTGTTTGCAGTTAGCTGAGAACACAGTAAAACCTAAATATAACTCTTAAGCCCACTGATTTATTCAAATGTACTACTATGTAATTTAATATGTCAACACCTCAGTGGATGGGGTGATTTTACATTACCTGCCATCTTGCATGACATCCTTCTATTTCAAAGTGGACTTTCAAGTGACATGCTGCTTGTCCTACTACTACCAACTTATTATTTGTTTAATTATTGGCTTGGTGTGAGATTTGATTTAGTGTGAAAATATGGAGGGCTATTGCACAAAAGCAGAATTAAGAAATCCAGTGTAACTGAAAAAGTGAGGCTTGACCCAGTCTATTCACTGCATCCTGATTCAATCTGTTGCATGTTTGCCAAACCAGGATGAGGATATGCAACTATGTCAAGCCAGTAATACAGATAAGTACACAGCTTTCTTAACCACTCGATTGATCACAGATTTACTGATGCAGACAGAGAGAACCTAATCATCTCAAAAACTGAAATAATAGATAAAGTAAAGTATTCATTAAACTTCTGACAGCAATGTGGACAGCAGTTTTCATACATATAACAACAGTCAGCCTTACTAATCATGACTATCACATGAAATAGGTATTATATAAATACATTTTATACATTTTTTAAATATATATTTCATGGACGAAATTTTGATTCCAGAGGTGGGGGGGGGACACAACTGGCTTGCGTACTGAGGTGGCGGGGGTTATCAGTGTTGCCAATAGGCTTCTTCTTGTTTCATTCTGTTATGACTATACAAACCTGCATGCATCTGCATACACTTGTATTTTAATATAACTGTAAATCACATTTATTTTCGACTGGAGTGACAGTTGACTGAATGAATACAACACCAGGATTAGTTAAACCTGGCTGCTAGCCTTTTCGGGAGCAGGCTAGCTGCACAGAATACATCTCCATGGTAATTATGTGCCTCTGCTTTCATGCAATTGAGTCCTGGCTAAACTCGGCCAGGATAACTGGGAAATCTTGGCTTAATCCATGTAATACGCGTATCCAGACCACTCAGCAGCCACCTTCAAACAGGGACCTATGTTGTACAGTGAGATTGTCACAAAGGACAAGGCCCATGAGCAAGGCCATAGCCAGGATACTTCAAATATTGAGGGCAAAATACAGCCACATTTTATATATTATGTAAATTTAATCCATGATGTATTTATAAGACTTTCTTGCTGTGCATTTCTCAGTCATGGTCATTCTTGTGCTCCAGTTCTTTCTTATCACTTCCAATTTTGCAACTTAAATCAACTCCTATTTCAGTATTCTACAACTTGCATGGTTGTATATTTGAAAATTATAACTGCAATATGGAGAGAAATGAGGGAGAAAAGGGCTCATCCAATGATTGAACAGTTTGCAAAATCGGATCAAGTCCAATTCACAAATGTAGGTGAAGCCTATTCAATATGTGCAGACAACCAGCCACTCAACTCTGTTTTGTGTGAGACAGAGGACAGGGTTTATGTAGCTATATACAGCACCACACACTTGTAGTGGGTCATCAGTGATGATTGAGAGGAATTATTTTTGTATGAATGGGTTTTTTAAAAAGTAAAAATCATACATAGTAGGCCACATGGTTGTTTTTTTTTAACTACATTTAAAAGAAGTAAGTCTCCTGAACAGGAAGTAGTACTATTTCATTCTTACTTTTTTTCTAGCTGTGAAAGGAAGGAACTGCTGTATTTGTGGTTTTGAAAAGAAAAGTATTGGTGTGATGAAGTGCAGTAACACATGCAGTAAGCAGTAGAGCTGCCTATCTACATCTATACCAGAGCCTGAGCCAGAATGGGTCCTTTGACCCATTAATGCTGTACGTTTTACGGAAAAATTATTGCATT
Source organism: Scomber japonicus (assembly GCF_027409825.1). Classification (NCBI taxonomy): domain Eukaryota; kingdom Metazoa; phylum Chordata; class Actinopteri; order Scombriformes; family Scombridae; genus Scomber; species Scomber japonicus. Next base: position 6,245,571 of record NC_070595.1, on the reverse strand, counting down.
TCAAATACAAGTAATTTGAGAATATGAACGTCTTTATAAATAGATAGTGGTGCATTCAAATAAACCAGTCTTTAATAGAAAAGCATTTTACCCAGCATGAGACCCCCCAAAATAGACTTTGTCTCACACATCAGTACAACTTATATACTTTGTTACATCCTGTAGGAGCCAGCTGTAGCAGTAGTATCAATGAAAAGTTTACAATTCACTAAAAATGTTAACTTTTATGTAAAAGTAATGAATGAGTATTTAGTTACTGTTGAGGTTTCCATTCTTTCACAGTAGTTTTAGGACATTACATGTTATCAATGAGATTAACTTGTTCTTATATAAATGTGTTGTTTACTGTGAATCCTTCATAATTCAGATTGTCTCTGAATCCAGTGTGACCATGGTGAACTCTGACACTACCAGTATAAGCCACTATATAGAAAAGAAATATCTGCATTGAAATATATTGAATAACTATTGCAGAAAAAATGAAGGGTTGACTCCATTAAATAATATCAAGAATTGTAACATTAAGTAAATATAGTATACAGTAAATATGTTGATTACATACTACATAATTTATTGGTAGAACTACAGTGCTTATATTTAAAAGTGAGAATTGTACTTCCTTTTACAGTATACACATATGTGTTGCTTGAGTGCTGCAGTGTTTGTTCCTTTGATATTATGGTTTTATTTTAAGAAGAAGAAAAAAGACCAGAAGGTGAAACAGGAAGTGGTCCAGTAAGGGCATGCAGTATGATGCGTTTCTGTACACAGCGTAGTTTTCTGTTAACTGCTCTGTCTTTGTCTTAACCATCAAAGCATACTACAGAAAAAGCTCTGCTATCTGACCCTGATGCATTTTCTAAAATGGAGTTCTGAAAAACAGTTTGTCTGTATTCACATTTTACAGGAAGGAGGACTTTCACATTTCAGTTTAAAGATTAATGATTTTCTTTCATATAAAAGGCAATTTTTTTTTATCTCAGTACTTTTCAGCTTATATAATGAGCCATGTTGTGCTTTCTCTTTCCTATAGTCTTTCTTCTCCTCACTTCAACTTCAACTGCTGCAGGTCAGTCCATTTCCCTGTGTGATGCATAGAATCATTTTAGACTATGAGAATTTACATGATTTGTGAAATTTTTACATGTTATGTCTTTTGTGTCTGATAGGTCAGCAGATCAGATTAGCTGGGTCTGGGTCCACTCTGTGCTCTGGAAGAGTTGAAATCTATCACAACAATGTTTGGGGAACAGTCTGTGATGATGACTGGGACTTAAATGATGCTAAAGTGGTTTGCAGACAGCTGGGCTGTGGGCCATCACTCAGTGCTCCTGGATCAGCTCACTTTGGTGAAGGAACAGGACCAATCTGGCTTGATGATGTGAGCTGTTCAGGCAGTGAAAAGTCTCTAACTAAGTGTCAACACAGTGGGTTTGGGACACACAACTGTGGACACGGAGAGGATGCTGGTGTTGTTTGTTCAGGTGAGGAAACATTTTAATCATGTATAATAACATACTGTAATAAGATAATGAGAAATTGGCAGTATAAGGGGCCATATGACACAATGCTGATCACTTTAATATCATGTAAGTCTTATATACAAGGAGACACTAAGGTCCCAAATAAAGGGTACTAAATTGCGTGCACAGTGCAATAGATTGTGCATTTATTTGGCGTGTGTTACCAGAAAAACTGCCATATCAATCAAATGTTATTTATATAGCACCTTTCATACAGACTAGTGTAGTTCAAAGTGCTTTACAGTTAGCTGATTGACAAGCTGATAATAAGTCAGAACAAGTGACAAAATGAAAATAATAATAATAATAATAATACTTTTAAAAGACAAAACTAGAGACCAATGCATGTAAAAAAAAATAAAAATGATAAAAATGCTTAAATATGGAAATAAAATAAGTAAAAAATAAATAATTAAAAAGATCATTAAATAAATAAATCAAATAAGAGAGAATAAGAAAAAAGGTTTATTAAAAGTTAGAGTAAAGAAATAGGTTAGATTAAAAAGACAAAAGAAAAGACAAATAGAAGATGAAGTTTAATAAAAGCTGGACCCTAGCTACATTAAGAGAGAGAATAAAAGGCAAAATAAATAGACAAATTAAATTAAAAATATAAGATACAACTATTAAAAATGGTAATAATAAAAAAGTAAACAATAAATTAAAAACAACAAAAAACATCAAAAACAAGCACAATAAATGTTTAGTTTCATTGAAATACAGCAACCTTACACCCCCTGCACCAAGAGAACATAAACAGGAAAATCATTCCTTTAAGTGCATTTTCTGTCCTTATATAACATTTTTACTCAGATTTCCACCTCTCTGACTGCTCTGAGCTTTACATCTGGACGAGTCTGACCCTTGTTTGTCTTCCTGAAAAAGTTCCTGGTCATTTAGCTATCTTAAAAGAAGAAAGAACTAGATATATCACACTATATGCATATACCAACATGTGACAACCAACCCCAAAGAGAATGTGACAACCAGCAAATCTAACAACCACATGTTTTGGTATTATTCCCAAGTATTTGTATGACTCCACACTCTCTTTTATCTCCCCCTTAATGCTGGTTTGTGTAGAGACTGGTGATTTCCTTCTGAATTCAACTGACATTTGTTCAGTTTTGATTGGATTAAGCTGTAAAAAGGCATCATCACACCAAGCAACAAAATCATCCAATACTGGACCATGGCCTGACTCATTATCCTCCAGTAAGCTCACAATAACTGAATCATCGGCAGACTTCACTATGTTCCTGTTTTCATATTGACTGCGACAATCATTTATATACAAAATTTATAACAGGGGTGACAGTACACATCCCTGTGGGGATCCAGTGGAGGACAGCAGCTTCAGAGAGGCAGCCATTAACTTTTACCCTCTGATTTCTCTCTGTTAAAAAGTCTAAAACTCACTCCACCACATTAAGATCCAGGTTAAAATGACTAATACATTTATAAGTAAGCTGTATTGTATTAAAAGCTGACGAGAAGTCAATAAAAGGCAAATTTAGCATGAGGCTTTGTGCCTTCCAAGTGCTTGTACAACATATTAAGCAGTGTGTATTTAGACCATGCAGGTCCAGGGCCAGAAAACAACTGTGTCAGGGGAAACTAACAAAGACACAAGCGTCACGCCCGCCATCTGCTGTGTGCCGACCTCAAGATGGGTCCCTATATATGTAAAAGTGTGTGTGTGTGAGTGTGTGTGTATATGTATATATATATATATATATATATATATATATATATGTATGCATAACTACATCTATATCTACACACACATATATATATATACACACATATACACATAGATAGATAGATAGATAGGTATGACACTGAATGCTGTTGTGACCCAACTTGATTACGGTGCCATTTTTTCAGTGATCCTCCCAAAGCCCAGCATCTCCATGAATCCTGCTGGTGAGGTTAACTGGGGTCGGAGCATCAGGATCACTTGTTCAATCTCAACTCAGCATTTAGGTGGAACATTCATTCTGAAGAAGACCTCAGGTTCATTCAAAAAGACCCAATCATCAAGTACCAACTCTGCTACCTTCAACATCCCTAACGTGAACTTTGACAATGAGGGATCATACCAGTGTCAGTATGAGAAAAGCATTTCAAGTCGATCGTTCAGCTCCTCACTGAGTGACTGTGTCAGACTCTCTGTTGCTGGTAAGATCCAGGTCCTGTATTTGATGTTTTATTCTCATGTGTATAATCAATAGAAAGTCAATATCTTAACAAGAGTGCAGAATACATAGCTCAGCTCAAAGGCATCACATTTAAAACTCTTTTTTTTATTTTTTTTTCAGTGACCTTCCCAAAGCCCAGCATCTCCATGAATCCTGCTGGTGAGGTTAACTGGGGTCAGAGCATCAGCATCACTTGTTCAATCTCAACTCAGCATTTAGGTGGAACATTCATTCTGAAGAAGACCTCAGGTTCATTCAGAAAGACCCAATCATCAAGTACCAACTCTGCTACCTTCAACATCCCTAACGTGAACTTTGACAATGAGGGATCATACCAGTGTCAGTATGAGAAAAGCATTTCAAGTCGATCATTCAGCTCCCCACTGAGTGACTCTGTCAGACTCTCTATCCTTGGTAAGAAAAGCAAATTAATCAATCAATCAATTTTAAAACAAATATCACAGAACAGTAGTGTAGCATACAATCACAAACATTAATCAAATCTGCCTTAAAAGATCACAAGATAAAATGCATTATTTGATTTTTTTAAACTGAATTTTGATCAGATATGTGAAATCTTTTCTTTCTTTTTTAGAATAATGTAGCTTGAATATACAGAGTTCGGAATGAACCTCATCTTTGATGATTTAAAAATTGTACAGTTTTATCCTGTTTTCCCTTTTGTACTCAGTCCCACTGCAGCAGCCCAATATCTCCCTGACATCTCCTAATGGAGGACTGGTCTGGGGTCCTGAAGGTGCAGAGGTCACGAGGGGCTACAGCTTTGTCTTGACCTGCTCCATTAACTCCAACTATCATGAAGGCCGTTTCTTGCTCTTCTTCTCTGGCTCCAACACCACCACCACCAAACCTGCAGTCAACCTCTCAGCCTCCTTTAACTTCCCTGTAGCTGAGTATGAACATGAGGGCAACTACAGCTGTGTGTATAAAGTCACTCTGTCCAGACTGAATTTCAGTTCACCAGAGACAGCACCGATTACTGTTACCATTAAATGTAAGTAGACTTTAGAATTTAAACTAAGCTTTGTTATATTTTATGAACATCACTAAAACTTGTATCAGTCATATAACCTCTGTATACTATGACTTGAACACAAATAAAGATGCTGACTGATCAACTAGTGCTAATAACTTTCCACACTTCCTCACTGGAAGACAAAGTTTGAGTTTGTAAAGTTTTGGAAATGGGGGTCTGTGGTCTAATGTGTCAGTCAGTTTAGGGGTCCTTCATGTGAAAACTTTTGAGAACCAGTGATTTTTATTGATGTCAGTGCAAGTGTATGCAGACGAGAGCAAATAATAAGAGCAAATAACAAATTCTATTTCTCTGAATTGTTAACTGCTTCCTCATTGCGCCCTAACACTACATTACATTGAAATGGTCTACATGAATTTATTTTTTCTTAAGGAGTGTTAACATTCAACACAAGCTTTAAAAGTGGCAGTCATGTAAAATGTTGATAGAAAAATGTGAGTGCATGCAAAAACATAGAAGCTCATTTTATACAGCACTAACACAAGAAACTCAGTCAGTCAGAACTGAAAAAGTCTTTAGGATGAGAGATGACACATTTTCGACATTCAGTCCAGTTGCTTTGAAATGACTGAGAAAGTTCAGAGACAAGTGCACAAATATTTATCAGGTTTTTCACTTTCGCCCCAAACTTTAGATGATATCTCAGAAGCTCTGTCAGGCTTATTTAAAGTAAGGTTTAGGGTTAGCCTGAACACAGATTTAGCAATAATTCTGTCCATATGGCATAATTATATCAGAAAAGAGTGGTCTTGTTGAATGTTGAATTTGTGTCTGTGAAACAGTTTTGCAGCAATGACTTGTGGAGTAATATATACTTATAGAATATCAGGTATGCAGTGAATATGAACAATAACTAACTATGATGTTATTTCCTCCTATAGTCCCTTTGTTGCTGCTGGTGTCTTCAGTAGCTTCTGGGAGTCTGCTGCTGTTCCTGCTGGTCTTGTTGGTGGTCTGTCTGGTCTTCAGGAGACCACGACGAGCCAAACATGGCATAGCCATCGCCATGAGTCCAGGTTTGTGTACACAAGAGCACACAATTCCTTAATTTTTAATAAACACTCTAGTCCAAGGAATTCTTTGCTTTTAACACACTGATTTCACTATTGTTCATGACACATTTTTGTTCTGATGCTTGTGTTTCAGTGGCTGTCAGTTTTGTGAACCATTACGAAGTGGAAGAGGAGGTGGAAGGGGAAGACTATGAGAACACTGAACCAAGGTACACTGAAAAGAAAATCAAAGAGCAAGCAGAGTTAGTGCAGGAAGAGGACTGTGGGGATTATGAGCAGCTAGAGAGTGGCGAAGATCATGATTATAAGTATGTGGACAATGTAACTTACATCACACTAGAGCAGGTCACTGTAGAGGAGTATGGAGAGAAAGAAGAAGAAGACAATGATGAAAATTTCTATGACACTGTAGATTAAGCCAGTTATTTTGACATGTGTGTGTGAGTGATGACTGAGGATGGAGCTTTTTCAAATTTCATTGTGTGTTGACCTCAATGCAATGACAATAAAGACAATTCAATTCAACAAACTGTGGATATTTATAGAGAACAGCAGGACATTCATAAAAAACTACTGAGGTTACCACAGGTTACCGGTTTAGACAGTCAGCAGCTACATGTACTTTGGAGTTCACATATCTGAGGACCTAACATGGTCCACCCACATCACCACCCTGGTGAAGAAGGCAAGACAGCACCTGTACCACCTCAGACGGTTGAGGAAATTCAACATCTCCACAGTTCTGCAGAAGGCCTTCTACACCACAGCAATAGAGTGTGTGCTCACCAGGAGCATAACCACCTGTATGTTATGTATTAGAGTTGAGTAGGCCAGTAGAGTTCTGGTAAACGTGGGTTCGTTGAGACGTGGTGCTTGATAGAATGCAACTTGCTGCGTCTCTGCCTGTTGGAGATTTTTTTTTCTTTTTCTTTTTTTAACAGTCAGCTGGCACTAACCAGTTTTTTTTACTTCACGCGTGTGAAGTGTCTGACGCTTTCTTGCTGTGTTTCATAAAAAAATAAAGGTAGTAGTGGTATAAATAATATTACAAATTAATTTACACCCCCCCCCCGTCTCTCTCTCTCTTACTCACACACACACACACACAAAATCACATTGATCATAAAAAAAATAAAAGTTAAAAAAAGAAAGTTATGTTGAGTATGAAAACTCTTGTTCATTACATTTTATGTGCATGCATGTGTTGTATTCATTGTTGCGAAACTTGTTCTATAGTTTGTTTGCTATTGTGATCAAAACCATTGATCTGAAGCTCAGTGCTGATGCTGTCCTGTAAAGGGTTGGTTTTCTAATCAGCAATAAATATAAGAATTTCTGATCAACTCATTTAAAATAAAACTCGCTTAATAACATACCGGTTACAACCCCGCCCATTTCACGACAACGGACAACCCGACCCCGAGTACAGATACAGATACAGATAATGCTGTACTCGCTAATCCCTAGTATGCATGTATGGTAACTGCACTGCTCTGGACAGGAGAGCTCTCTACAGTGTGATCACTGTACTGCACTGTATTGTATATTTGTATAATTGTATCTCATTTCTATTGTGTTATGTACATAGCTCTCCCTCCCCCTATCCCTCTTCTTACGTAGATACATATTTTTATATTCTTGTTTTTATTCTCGCTTGCACAACCAGGATTGTCGCAATTCATTTCAATGCAATTGTACGTGTATTTTGCATGTAAATATTGAATATATTGAATATATTAAATATTCAACAGTATTATAGAGGTTACCATGGATAAAGGACTGGACCATTGTCCACCTGCAAACATTACCACCAAATATTGAAAGCAGAGCAGATAAATGTTGAAGTAGATGAGTGCAAATCTCTGCTATATGTCTGCAAGCATTTATAATCTCAGTTTTCTTTAAAATGTATAGACTAGTGTGAGAATAGTGACATTATGCCAACGACACACTCTACATTTACTTGTCCGAGATCCTAATTTGTCTATTGTTCAGTTTAACATTTTCTTGCTGATTTGGTTTGTATGATGTATAAGTAGTTATTGTGCTCTAACTAGATTACACAGGCATTGGGCATTGTTGATGTAGTAACTAAGTTTCACCACAAGATGGAGGTCATGCTTTGTGATTGCTATCTGTCAGGAGAAACCACAGTAGCACTCACACATTGTTGTGCAGTGATGAGATGCATGAGAAACATGTAACTAACAAAGTATCCCTATGTCTGTGTGTATTTTTTTGTTTGCTGAGAACCCAGTAAAGTGAATAGTATTACTATTCCTGGTATTTCTACAAAATTAAGAAAAATAGTTCAGTACTTCTTCCATCACTGCCTCACATAACTCTCTCCTGATAGAGTGGAGTAGTGGTATTTCTTTCTTTTCTGTGCTCGATTTGTCCAAAACAGACAAACTACACTGGTACTAGAAAGTTTGATGCACAGAAGACAGCCAAAGTTAGAGACAAGCTTTAACATAGTCAAGGAGCTTAAGAGTCACATATTTTACAGGTTGCATTGGTCTGCATCTGCTGCATGTGAACATGGGCAATTCAATTCATCAACTTTATAAGGTGATAATATCTTAAACTTATAACAGTTCTGTTTTCAGCTTGTTCTGCAAACACCTGAATGAATGTAGCCACAATATATAATATCATCCATGTTATTTATTCCTGTACACTCTAAGACATTAAATTACATAAAGCAGGTAAACATAAAATGTTACAACTCTAGGAAAAACCCATTTGACATGTGCCAGTTAGCACACATTTTGTGTTTTAAGGCAGAGGGCATGGTATCTGATAAATACATCACCTCACATTTCTAGTAAGTGATGATTGAGAGGGATTGTTATTGTATAGGTCTTGACATGTATTGTTGTTTTTTTAGTTTTTAGGTAGATTTATTTAATTTTAAAAAAAGGGAATCTTCCTCCAGACAAAGTCTTTGAAGATCTGAAATGTGTATTAATGATGAGTTGGTAATATCTTCACAGAAACTAGTACTGTAGGAAGGAAACAACGTTTGACCTTATGTGGAAAAAAATATGTCAAAGTGTAAAAACCACAGGAGGTTGGGGTGGTGAAGCTAGCCTACACTGTTAACACATGCAGTAAGCAGTTGTGCTTCCTTCCTGCACCATAAGCAGTCTCCTTTGTTTGACTCCTGTGTTTGACTCGGATGTTAAAACTAACACGTAGACTGGTTTTGATGAGATGTGCTTCAAGGGGAACTGCTGTTATTGGTAGTGTGTGCTTACTGTATGTGACCTGTCATTTTCTTGTGGTTATATTATAACTACATATACAGTATATATCGTGTGACATAAACAGTGAGTCTACTACCAGTGAGATAAACTTGTGTTTACATACATCATGCATTGTTTACTGTGTTGCTTGAATTTTACAGTTGTTGTCCTTTCACATTGTGGTTTTCTTCTACCAAGAATTAAACTCACCAGTAGAGAAAGGGGAAGGACAAGGGCGAGGGCAAGCAGAAGTGTTTCTTTCACATAGTGGTTTTAAGCATTTTCTAAAATGGCGTTCTAAAAAACAGATGTCTGTTTACAGAGTTTAGAGACAGGAGGACTTTACGATTAATTAATTTTAAAGATCCTTGACTTTGTTTCATTTAAATAGCCTTTTTAAAAATCTTAATACTTTTAAGCTTATATAATGAGCCATGTTGTGTTTTTTCTTTCCTATAGTCTTTCTTCTCCTCACTACAACTTCAACTGCTGCAGGTCAGTCCATTTCCCTGTGTGATGCATAGAATCATTTTATATTATCAGAATTTAAAATAATTTGTAACATTCTGAAGTCATGTCTTTCGTGCCTGATAGATGTTCAGATCAAATTAGCTGGGAATGGGTCCACTCGGTGCTCTGGAAGAGTTGAAGTCTATTACAACAACACCTGGGGAACAGTCTGTGATGATGGCTGGGACTTACATGATGCTCAGGTGGTTTGCAGACAGCTGGGCTGTGGGACATCACCTCGTGCCCAATCAGCTCACTTTGGTGAAGGAAGAGGACAAATCTGGCTTGATGAGGTGAGCTGTTCAGGCAGTGAAAAGTCTCTAACTGAGTGTCAACACAGTGGATTTGGGACACACAACTGTGGACACAATAGGGATGCTGGTGTCATCTGTTCAGGTGAGAAAACATTTTAATGACTTATATGATATCCTGTGTGATGTAATAATATAATAACAGTCTGATTGGCAGTCTGAGGGGCTTTATAAAGCAATGCTGATATATGAGTCTTATATACAAGTTGCAAAATGCAATGCAAAACTAATTTAACAGAAAAGCTACACTGACAAGATATTTACAAAGTCTGTACAATGTTAATCTGATATTTAGGAAAACCAAGCTGTTCTCCAAAGTGAACCAATATAGAAAGTGATCCATTGTTACTGTTTAGAAACACTGTTTAAAGGAATGCTGCACTCACAGTCTATCCTTGAAGTATCACCCAAAGTACTTTAAAAAAAAGTAATGAACAATTTGAAGTTCAGTGGGTTGAAGTGAACATATGTGAAAATGTCCCCCTTGGTAGCCTTGGTGTCTGAGGGTGTTACTCAGGTCTTTTCATACTATTCACCTTGTCCACTGTCAAATTTCAGACCTGATTCAGGCTCAAACATTTAAGAATCTATTTTAGTTAAATTTGTATTTGGAGTAAAGTACAATAGAAAGAAATGAAATCCTTATCATTTCTTCTAGAAATTAACTAACATGAATTGAGTGTGCTTAAATTGCCCATCTACAAAGTTCCATACAATCACTTTCAGTTGTCATCACATAATAATATATACATACGCCTACACCCTGAGATACAGACACTCAAACACAGACATGCACATACACAGAACAAGATAGCGCTAAGATAAGAAAAAAAATAAAAAGCATTAAATCTGCAAGAAGTGTTGGCCGGGACCTCACACCCTTGTGCATGTCAGGCCATGGCGAAGTGGAAAGGTTCCTGTTAGGGGCATTTAGACGCCTTCAGCGTTGATTGGAAACTGCAATAAGTAGATATACATTACATACACACACAAACAGACACACACTCACACACACATACGCAGACACACAAACACACACAGTCACTCTCTCTCTCTCTCTCTCTCTCTCTCTCTCTCTCTCTCTCTCTCTCTCTCTCTCTCTGTCTGTCTGTCTGTGTAGACATTTAGACTGAGCAACTGAAATGAACTGCCAACACTTTGATAAGTAAAACAGGAGAGGAACTTATTTCCAGTGAAACCTGTAGATATGTTTGTAGGTCATGCTCTTGTTTGATCTAGACTCTGACAGGAATGTCAGTGAAATAGTTGACAGACTGCACAGATATCAGAGGAGTGGCACAGTGCTTCAACTTGTGCCAGCTGCACACACACACACACACACACACACACACACACACACACACACACACACACACATTCGTTGCCATGGTAGTTAATGATTGGACAGCATGGCAGAGAGCAGGAGAGGCAGCAGGTGGATTTAGGATTGAATGGGAGAGGAATAAGGTGCAGCAGGGTGTGCTAAGTCAACTATTTAAGTTTGAAAAGAAATGTTTGTAGGAGGCAAAAAATCTGCAAAAATCGTACATTTAAAGGCAAATTTTGCACTCCCTGTTGGATTTAGGTCAGGGGTGTCAGCGCCTTACTTGTAGGTCTTTTGGCTCAGCCCCTAAAAAGGTTCCTTAGATTTTATAGATGTTGGTTGATTGTGTTTCCGTGACGTCACACCGTCATGTCTGAAACACGTTTGGACTCAATGGCACAATTCAAAATGGATCGGTTCTTAGAATTCAGTCCTTTAATCAAGACAGTGTGAACAATTTGAGAGCTGTTAGAGCTGTTAACCCAAGCTCTATCTTGGTATGCAGAACAATGGTGTAAAGTCATGCATGCACGCACATACTCACACATGGCTGGCCAATTCCACAAAATGTGTACAACATCCACTTTGAAATGTGAATGACAAACAACCCCATTTATTACAGTGTGTGTGTATATATGTGTATATATATATATATATATATATATATATATATGTATATGTGTGTGTGTGTGTGTGTGTGTGTGTGTGTGTATGTACGTATATACAGTACCTTCTCAATCATTTGAATGAGAAAGTGTGTCCATACTTTTGACTGGTACTGTATGTATGTACAGTATGTGTGTGTGTATCTATACATATACAATATACATATATACACACATACACACACATATGAAACTATACTTTAAGTAGTCTACATGTACAGCATGTACAAGATCTTTAATTTCACTGAAGTTGGAATTTCAATGCAGGAGTTTAACATTTTTGATGTTTTTATTGTCACTGTATTTAACAAGTAAATCACCATGACTCCACCCATTAAAATGTGTTAAGAAGCTTGAAATACAGTAAGCAAAAATAAAAGGGAGTGTGTTGTACATAACTTATTATTATTGTTATCATTTTTGATGAATCCAATTAAAGACAGGGTTGATGAACAAAACTTGTAACTGGTGCAAAGGAAAAGCAAATGTGAATCAAAGATACAACACTGAATGCTGTGACTCAACTTGATTATTGTTATTTGTTTCAGACGACCTACGTGCTCATGGAAAATTGAAATAAAATGTGGATCAAAGATACAACACTGAATGCTGTGATTCAACTGGATTACTGTGCTGTTTTCTTTCAGCGGATCTCCCAAAGCCCAGCATCTCCATGAATCCTGCTGGTGAGGTTAACTGGGGTCAGAGCATCAGCATCACTTGTTCAATCTCAACTCAGCTTTTAGGTGGAACATTCATTCTGAATAAGACCTCAGGTTCATTCAAAAAGACTCAAACATCAAGTACCAACTCTACTACCTTCAACATCTCGAATGTGAACTTTGATAATGAGGGATCATACCAGTGTCAGTATGAGAAAAGCATTTCAAGTCAATCGTTCAGCTCCCCACTGAGTGACTCTGTCAGACTCTCTGTTACTGGTAAGATCCAGGTCCTGTATTTGATGTTTTATTCTCTTGTGTGTATAATCAATTCAAATTAAGCAATTTAACAAGAGTGGAAAATATATGGCTCAGCTCAAAGGCATTACTTTTACAGTAATGATAATATTGTGTTTTCTTGAATTTATGTCTGTGAAACAGTTTTGCAACAATGAATTGTGGAGTAATCTTGAAGAGTTTCAGGTATGCAGTGAAGATGAATAATTACTGATGATAAAATGATTTCCTCCTATAGTCGCTTTGTTGCTGCTGGTGTCCTCAGTAGCTACTGGGAGTCTGCTGCTGTTCCTGCTGGTCTTGATGGTGGTCTGTCTGGTCTGCAGGAGAAGACAACGAGCCAAATATCCCATAATCCCCACCATTAGTCCAGGTCTGTGCTCACAATTTGCTCACCAGAACACACAATTCCTTCATTTATAATACACACTTTAGTTCAAAGAATGTTGTGATTTTAACAAATTGATTTTAGAATTGTTCATGACACATTTTTTTCTGATGCTTGTGTTTCAGTGGCTGTCAGTGTTGTGATCCAGTATGATGAGGAAGAGGAGGTGGAAGAGGGAGACTATGTAAACATTGAGCCAGGGTACACCGAGACAATTCTCAACGATGATGAAGATGAGGAGGACAGACAGGATTATGAAAATGTTGAACTAGTGTACACTGAGAAGAAACTCAAAGATGATGAAGATGAGGAGGACGCGGAGGACTATGAAAATGTAGAGCCAGTAAACACTGAGAATAAATTCAAAGATGATGAAGATGAGGAGGAAGTGGAGGACTATGAAAATGTAGAGCCAGTAAACACTGAGAATAAATTCAAAGACGATAAAGATGAGGAGGACGCGGAGGACTATGAAAACGTTGAGCCAGTATACACGAAGAAGAAAGAAGGGTTAGTAGAGGAAGAGGATAGTGATGATTATGAGCAGCCAGAGAGTGATGGAGATCATGATTATGAGGACGTGGACAATAATAGAACTTTCATAGCAGTGGAGGAGGTCACTGTAGAGGACAATAGGGAGAAAGAAGAAGAAGAATTCAATCATGATGAAAATGACTATGAATATATAGATTAATATAGTTATTTTGTGAATAAAACCAATATTTATAGAGAACACCAGCATATTTATAAAAACTACAGGTCAACAGCATTACAGTGCTTTCCATGAACAAAGGACTGAACAATAGTTCTTCAGCAAACATTTCCACCAAATGTTGGAACTATCGAGACAGTGAATTAAATAAAAAATGGCTGGAGCAGATACATGTTGAACTAGAAGAGTACACATGCCATGTGTCTGCAAACATTTATAATCTCAGTTCTCTTTAAGATGTGTAAAATAGTGGTTTGTATTTGTTCATTTATATATATATAGGTCCTGATTTGTGTATCCATCTGTTTAACATTTGCTGCTGATGTTTTTTGTATGATGTATAAGTAGTTGTGCTCCAACTAGATTACACAGGCATTGGACATTGTTGATGTAGTAACTAAGTTTCACCACAAGATGGAGGTCATGCTTTGTGATTGCTATCTGTCAGGAAAACTACAGCAGCACTCATACATTGTTGTGCAGTGATTAAATAAAACGACAGAAATGTGTAACTAACAATGTATCGCTGTCTGTGAGTATTTTTTTGTTTGCTGAGAACCCAGTAGAGTGAATATAATTCTAAAGCCCACTGAGTGTCTTACTCAAGTGTGCTACAATGTTATTTAATGTATCAAGAACCCCATTCAAACAGTATTTATTTCTTCATGAGAGGTGGGGTGATTTTAACATGATCTGGAGTGACATCCTGGGAAGTGTAAGTTAGTCTGTGTGTGAAGATTTGACACTGAGAAAGAGTACAGTTTTAAACTTAAATTCACAACTTGCCCCAATGGAGGCTTTTGTATTTCTTCTTGGCTTTGTACGACTCAATGTCCATGTTCTATTACACACCATATCCTGAAGTTTGAAATCATCAAACTGTGTCTGCTGAGGAAGGCCATGAGATGTGGTTGAAAGTAGAGGGCACCAGGTGGTTTAAATGCATCGATATTTTCTTTTTACTTTCATCTTAATCTGTCCCACTGAAGACCAGAGCAGAGGTTCAAGGAACAAACAAAACATAATTTTATTGAAATGACACTTGTCCTCTGAACCATAGTTAGAAGAAATGTCAGTTTCTGCTTAAGACAGCATAGCTGGATCTGCTGTCAGCATTAACAGCATTTTCATGACCTGGACTTTATTTACACATGTAACTGTCCTAACAACAAAAGGATGCACAGTTGCTACTGGTAGCACTAATAATTTTTTGTCCGTCCACATAACAAAATGGTTTAGTATTCCCCTTAAAATAAAATATTCGACAAACATCAACACATGCATGGAAAACTACTGCCTCAGATGCTGAATGCACATGTTTTAAAAATGTTATTATTTTTGTTTGAATTTATTGATATCATGTATAAGATAATATAAGATGAACCTTTATCGTCTACCTTAGGAGACATTTGTCTTGGGCATTCAATCATAGATGGCACAATCACTCATGTGATTATTATTCCCTGTTATACAGAAGCATAACAGTGTCACTGCAGTAGTCATGAAACATTTGTGCGTTTGTGTATTATGTGTTTTTATGTGGACTTTCAGTCAAATTAGTGCAGTGATGAACGGGCCCTCGCACCACAGTGTGTTGTAACACACCATTGTGTAAGGGAGGAGGAGGTGATAGAGGTCGTCAAGGGTTACTGCAGTCGGCCCTCTCAGCATATATTACAACTCACTGAGTCCTGCTGGGGAGAGCAGCAGGTGAGTGTTAATCACAGCATTTAATCAATGGTAAACTGAGGCACTGCATAAAAGGACAGTATAAGATAGACTTATTTTAACTGTAAATCATGCAAAGTTGTTCCAGTAGATATTAATATACAATATATACATATACAGCAAAATATGTGCATGTCAACTGTAAAACTGTTGCTGGAGGTGGTGTATTAATATTCATCACCTGAGTTTTGAAAGTGTTGTTGGAGACACTCAGACTGAGCTGGTGCCATTATAACACACTAACATCATACACAGCCCACTGGAATCAGCTCTACTTAACCTCTGCAGTGAGAGCGGCACCCAATGTTGGGGAGACTTAAACTATAGTTGAACTACATAGTTTAACTACAATTTGCTGTAACTTGCTCGTAGTTAAACTACATTCATATTTTGTAGTATTTCAACAGTATGTTGACCAAAAATGTCAATGTTTTTTCTTTAAAAAAATAAAATAAAATAAAACTGAGTTGAGAGGCATATTTCTGCTGGCATGTGAATTTTTTGTAGGCTATTATATTTTGTTTCATATACACCACATGTTGAGTATAATGAGTATAAGTAGTTGCTAAAGCTTTTTTTAGTTGTAGTTTTACAAACTACTGACAGGCTGAACTACATGTAGTTTTACAAGTTACACTTGCAAAGTGGCTTCCCCAAGACTGGTAGCATCCAAAGACAGCAACAACAATCTGCTTAGAAGTCATAGGTAAACAGATTTTCTTATAACTTCACATCTTGCTACCTAGTCATCACATTTAGTGATGTGATGATGGTAGTCTGTGTATTATTATAGTGCAAACAGGAAGTACTAATAGCTCATGCAGTTATTTCAATTATGCAGATTTGCCAAAATGAAAGGGTGAACAACTAACAAATCAGTTGTGGCCCACACCTAACTTACCCACTCCTTACCGGGGGTGACACAGAGCAGCGCACACACCAAAACAAAAAAAAAAAGATCTGTTTTCTATTGCTTATTTGCATGTCATGTTGTCTTTATATAATGTCACTGAGGTTGAAAGTAACAAGCCTGTTTTGTCAATGTAAGGAGTAGGAAGTACAGATGTTTGTGTTCAAATGTAGGATATAAAAGTAAAAAGTCTTCAGAAAAATAAATACCTGGAAAATCTACTTCAGTACAGTTACAAAGTGCAAATACTTTGTTACTTCCCACCTCTGTGAACTGTAGAGGTCATATTCTTACTGCATTTTCATTAGACAGCACACTCTAGTGGGTAAACAACTTCTTTTACCTGCTGTGCTTTGTAATGGAAAAACACTTGAGTGATCCCAGCATGGCTCAGTGTGATGATCCCAAACACTGTGAAAAAATGCAAAAACTCTAAAGTTTCCCTCTGCTCTATGGACCAGCATGGAGCACCTTTAAGCTGATTATTTTGGTCTTTGACTTCATTCATCAACCTTGTTTCCAGACTCAGTGGGCAAATAAACTCTCGTTAATCTAATGCCTGCTAACCTAACCATAACTAAAACCCAACTAAAAGTTACATTTTCAGCTTGTTTCTGCTGTCAAACAAATGTAAAAAAATGTTTTAAAGTAATCCATCTTACAAATACATATGAACATATACTCCCATTTATACATAAGCATACATGTCATGTTGACCTTTTCTGGCAACATTTTAGGAAAATCCTGCATAGTAGTAAAACTACATTTTAAAGAAGTAATAATCCTCCAGACACAGTCTTTGAACACCTGAAAGTTGTATTAATGAGTTGGTGATATGTGACCAAGAACTAGTGTTGTAGTGTTGTAGGGAGAAAGCAAATACTGAATGGGTGGAAACAAAATGTGTCAAAATGTTAAAAACACAGGGGGTTGGGGCTGTCAAACAGTAACCTACACTGCTAACCAGGGCCGATTGTAGCATCAGAACTTTAACGCTCTGCAAGTGTCAGGACCACCTCTGGTTACAGCGGAAAGTTAAATTCTGATAAACTGTACATTTTACCAAACATGGAAAGAGCGCCAATCGTGAGAGATCTGGCATTATTTACGCACAGTTTACCCGACACTAGGTACTTATCTAGAGCTAACTTAGGTCCGTTATCAATATGCTAAATGTGATCCGGTAAAAAACTGTAATGTTACAACAAATACAGTCAAACGTAGCGTTATTACATATGATGTTGTTAAAAAGACTGAAGGCGGAACCTTAGTTTGTTGTTGCCATGGTTTCCTCCCTGTCAGGTTATTGTGTTACACGCTATGAAGCCGGCTAACTTTATTTTCCCTAATGTGCGTCCTTAAATGATAAGTAAGTTATGTCAATTGATGTTTCAGTGATTGTTTGTTTGACTATAATCTGTTTATTGATTTATGTAAATCTGACGGCATTTATAGAATTTAAACGGCAGTTATAGCACTCGTTAGCATTATGCTAGCGCATTTCTACTATAACTATAACGCGCTGCATTTATAGTTACACAAACACACACGCGCATAGTCATTCTCTAGTTCGCGCTCTTGCTCGCTCCAGATTCCAGGAGATTGGATCTCATTTGCGGGCATCAGGGAGCCGCTATCAATATGCAGGAGACTCCCGGAACTTTCGGGAGAGTTGGGATGTCTGTAATACACAGGTTCATATATTAATGTTTTTATTTAACATGTGCAAGGTATGGCCTCGTGATTGGCACAGCAGCGATAGGGGCGGGTCCACCTCGTTAGTGGGACAGGTGCTCAGCTTGAAAGAGCTCCTGTGTATCGCTGAATGTGTGCATTGCTGACTGAACGACGTCTTCTGCCTGCATTTATCTGTTCACTACAGTGTATTGGATTCATGTTAATGTATTTAAAGACATTTCAATTTGTGGAAAAAATTGCAAGGGGGAATATAAAAAAAATGTCTAATCAACCAAAACTTTCGCAAACCCCAGTGTTGAAGACCTCTGATCTATACCATCACCTGTAACATCTGCTGATGAAAAATTATATTAAATGTTCACTAAATGACAGTGTTGTAACGTAACGAAGTACAAATACTTTGTTACTGTACTTTAGTAGAATTTTCACATATCTGTACTTTACTTAGTTATTTATATTTCTGACAACTTTCACTTTTACTCCACTACATTTCCTAAATAAAATGTGTACTTTTACTCCGATACATTTCTCCTAACCATCTGCGTTACTCGTTACTACAAATTAAAATCAGAAGAAATTTGAGTTGGTGACGTAATGCCTGTTTGTTGTCATGTCAACGTTACCACTCTGATAGCAGTTGACGAGCATCCCAACTACAGTGGTGAACTTGGTGAAGTCTGTGGTGGTGACGAAGATAATGTTACACACCGGTGACCGTATTTGCAAGAAATATTTTCATACGTTGGAGTGAAAGATTCTTCCTACCGGATTAAGTACCTGTTATGCCGACAAAGAGTCACTGAAATATTGGCATTCAAAAACTCCCCGTCCAACCTGAAGAAGCACATCGAGGTAGGTTAAATTAATTTTCATTCAATGAAGCCACAATATCAACGTTATTTAACATTATTGATCAAAGTCAAAGTGCTTTTAATGCCACACAACGAGTTGGTGGATTTTTTTTATGTAGGTCAGCTAGTAACAAACAGGAGACAAACGACCAGTTAACACAAATACAGTACAGGCTACACAACCCCAACAACAGCAATGAACCCAAGTCCAAGTTAATAGTGTTAGTGACTTGGTGGTAGGGGTGGGCTTCCAGTGTTTATAATTCTTGCAATTAGGTAAAGATAATATCAAATAATGGTCATTTGACTGTTATTGTTGAGTAACTTTTAAGCCCTGTACCTTAAGTTGTTTTGCTTATAAAATGTCTTTCTCTCATTGTTTCAGATAAAGCATGCAGGCCACCTCAAAAAATATGAAGAGCTGACATCAAGAAAGAGAAAAACGGCTCCTGAGACTCTTCCCACCACCTCCACCATTAGGCAGACCACATTGGTGAACATCAGGACTGTGTCTCAGAGGTCCATTGACAAAGCTATCCTGAAGTATGTGGTCCAAGGGCTCCAGCCATTCCATGTTGTTGAACAACAACCATTTCGAGATTTTGTGAAGGAACTGCAGCCTAATGCAAGAATTATATCATGGCTGACCCTGTGCTCCATGATTGATGATGC
This sequence comes from Scomber japonicus, assembly GCF_027409825.1. Classification (NCBI taxonomy): domain Eukaryota; kingdom Metazoa; phylum Chordata; class Actinopteri; order Scombriformes; family Scombridae; genus Scomber; species Scomber japonicus. The sequence goes on along the minus strand of NC_070595.1, from coordinate 6,225,801 downwards.
CTCCATGGGAATGAAGAAGGCGGTGACTGAGGCCATGAGGGGAGTCGACCATATCGCACCACTACTGACTGCTGCTGGTCTGCTAGAAGGCGGAGCTTCATTGGTGTTACTGACCATTGGATTGACCCTAACAGTCTCAAAAGATGCTCATCAGCCCTAGCCTGTAAACAACTGAGAGGTTCACACACATTTGATGTGTTGGCAAGTGCCCTGAATGACAACCACTCCTATAAATTCGGGGGAAGATTGTGCGAACAACAACCGACAACGGCTCCAACTTCATAAAAGCTTTCCAAGTTTTTAGTGAAGATGAGAACAACAATGCAGTCGGAAGTTACAGTTGACGCCATGAAAGCAACATCCAATGAGGTGTACAAGAAAGTGTACCAACATTTGGCAAGTGTAATGCACTTTGGAATAAATGTGGAATATCCACCCTTGCAGCAGAAACTGTTGAAGATGCTTGCTCCCTCCAGCTGCTGCGCCCAAATGCTACAAGGTGGAACTCTGTGTTCCTGGCAGTGGAAAGACTGCTGAGAATAATGAAAGAAAAGGGAGAGGGGGCCATCAGAGGCATCTGCATCAACTTAAAGGTTCCAATGTAAGTAAGAATTATGTATGTTTTATTTAGTTTTATTTCATCATAACTGAACATGAAGTCTTACGATTTTATTTACTTACGATATTTTTCCAATCCTTTTTTGGACACTAATAACTTTCACATTGTATCCCAACTTCCACTCATCATTGATCCATTTTACTTAATTACTCATCCAGCAATTATTTTGTTGGTTTTAGTTTTATTATAAACAATTATATTGTGTCTTTGTTTTCATCACAGGTTCAATCCAGCTGAACGTGCCTTCCTTACAGACCCAGATAGCATGCGGATGTGGGCCACTTGAGGCAATGATCCGGCACTGTAGGCATTCTTCTGGCCCGGACAAAACAGACGTGAACCAAAACTGGCCCATGTAGTAAATGACATTAGGGCCAAATATCACAAAACGAATATGGCCCATCTTTGGCCGAAATATGGCAAGTATGGCAATGACTAATCCGGATGTGAGCCTAAAGAGGCCCACATATAAGGAAACATACTTGGCCCACCTTTGTTGAAACATATTTGGGCCAGTCTTGGCCGAACTGGTTTATTTGGTGTGTTTTTGGTTGACATCTGGCATTGTGATGGCTTGGTTATGGCCCACTTTTGGCAAACATGAGCGGACCGCCCAAGTGCCATCATTCCATGCTGTATGTGGGCCGGATGAACATGTCAGGTGTGGGCCAGATATGGGCCAAAAGAGTTTTGCTATCTGGGGAGTATGCTGCTGCCATGAGCCCAGTTGCACAGGCAACCAACATCTTGCAAGCAGAAGCAAATGCCATGATGGGTTGGCTACTTCCGACCATCAACCTGCTGACCATCAAACTTGAGTCAAGTTGTCACTAAAGTACTGCAAGCCTCTGGTGGATGCTTTACAGGTAACTTTTATCCTTGTATTTATTTTATATTGTTTTAACTCTTTAATGATTAATTTCATCCATCCATTCATCCATCTTCTTCCGCTTATCCGGGGTCGGGTCGCGGGGACAGCAGCCTAAGCAGGGAAGCCCAGACTTCCTTCTCCCTAGCCACTTCGTCCAGCTCTTCCCGGGGGACCCCAAGGCGTTCCCAGGCCAGCCGAGAGACATAGTCTCTCCAGCGTGTCCTGGGTCTTTCCCGGGGTCTCCCTGAACACCTCACCAGGGAGGCGTCCGGGAGGCATCCTAATTAGATGCCCGAACCACCTCATCTGGCTCCTCTCGACGCGGAGGAGCAGCGGGTCTACTCCGAGCTCCCTCCGGATGACTGAGCTTCTCACCCTATCTCTAAGGGAGAGCCCAGTCACCCTGCGGAGGAAGCTCATTTCGGCCGCTTGTACCCGCGATCTTGTTCTTTCGGTCACTACCCAAAGCTCATGACCATAGGTGAGGGTAGGAACGAAGATCGACTGGTAAATCGAGAGCTTCGCCTTTCGGCTCAGCTCCCTCTTCACCACGACGGATCTGTGCAGAGTCCGCATTACTGCAGACGCCACACCGATCCGCCTGTCGATCTAACGCTCCATCCTTCCCTCACTCGTGAACAAGACCCCGAGGTACTTGAACTCCTCCACTTGAGGCAGAATCTCATCCCCGACCCGAAGAGTGCACTCCACCCTTTTCTGGTTGAGGACCATGGCCTCGGATTTGGAGGTGCTGATTCTCATACCGACCACTTCACACTCGGCTGCGAACCGATCCAGCGAGAGTTGGAGGTCACGGTCTGATGAAGCCAACAGGACCACATCATCTGCAAAAAGCAGTGACCCAATCCTGAGGTCACCAAACCGGACCCCCTCCACACCCTGGCTGCGCCTAGAAATCCTGTCCATAAAAATTATGAACAGGATCGGTGACAAAGGGCAGCCCTGGCGGAGTCCAACCCTCACTGAAAACAAGTCCGACTTATTGCCAGCAATGCGGACCAAGCTCTGACACCGGTCGTACAGGGAACGGACAGCCAGGGGGGGTCCGATACCCCGTACTCCCGGAGAACCCCCCACAGGATCCCCCGAGGGACACGGTCGAATGCCTTCTCCAAGTCCACAAAACACATGTGGACTGGTTGGGCAAACTCCCATGCACCCTCAAAGATCCTGCAGAGGGTGTAGAGTTGGTCCACTGTTCCACGGCCCGGACGAAAACCACACTGCTCCTCCTGAATCCAAGGTTCGACTACCTGACGGACCCTCCTCTCCAGCACCCCCGAATAGACCTTACCAGGGAGGCTGAGGAGTGTGATTAATTTCAATTATACTTAAATGTCCTTTTCAAAATGTGTTACTTTGGCATTTGGTTTCAGTGCTTGTTGCTGAAATGTGCTATACGAATACATTTATTCGTATAGCACATTTCAGCAACTCAGCAACCCACCTGCAAGGCTAGTTAACTAGCCTTGCAGGTGGGAATCAAGAACCGTTTTGGCCACATGTCAGGAGACCCTGAATTGATCGCAGCTACAATTCTAATTCCGTACAACGTGGACAAAGGATGAATCCACACAATCAAAACAGGTAGACATCATGGGGATAGTGAAAAAAATAAGTGTATATATTGAATCTCTCCGCGCAACAAATGTATCCATGGTTACTAATAAATAAATCTTGAATTATGGAGGAATGGATAGTACATAAAATTAAAATAACAAACCTTAACTTAAAACTTAAATGTGGGGTCATTTTTTATTTCCACTGTTGTTAGCATAAATGAATGTGATTTAACATTACAGCTATCAATCAGTCAATTTGACTTTATTCAAGTGTCAAGAGAGTCTTTATTGTCATTATGCTGGATAACGAAATATTTATTGGACCCGCAGCTTACATACAATAGCATAATAAATAGAATAGAATAGAGGTTCATGTTAATAAATAAAAAGTATTGCATACTAAGGCACACGTTAAATAAAAATAAAAATAGGACAAAATTATTTACACAGATATGGATATAGGGTGGCTGGGGATGAGAAAATAAAGTGCAGTGTGTGTATGTGTGTGTGTGTGTGTGTGTGTTAAACAACAAAAAATGGGCAGTAGACAGTTTCAAATGTTTGTGTTGTCCTCTTATTATAGGAGTGAGTGACAATGTCAGGAAGACATTCCAAATTCAAAAGGGAGTGGATGGAAGACCCCCAGTTCAGGGACTGGCTAGGAGAGATGTCAGGAGATATACACAGGGCATACTGCAAATTTTATAGAAAGTCTTTTGATGTTGGCAACATGGGTTTGTCAGCTCTAAAGAGTCATGCACGAGGGCAAGACCACATCAAGACAGCTGGACAATTAAAGAATGAGAGATGAATGATTTTATGAGGGGGGCTACTTCAAAAGACACAGGAGAGGGAAGTAGCTGTACAACCAACAAAGACTGAGCGGGACAGGGGAATGTGTTAGTGTATGACATGATAACTTGTCTCTGTAGCGGCTGAAAATGTCCTGGAAAATAATTTCAGGTTAGGAGTAGGAACCCTGACTTGGCCTGTTCAGCAGATCACATAGACTTGCTGAAATCCTTCCCAAGGTTTCCGTGAAGCTGAACACTCCTCTACCTGCCTCAGCGGCCTGTGAAAGGCTCTTCAGCATCGCAGGACTCGTTTTCAGTCCAAGAAGAGCGAGACTGAATTCTCACAACTTTGAAAATCAACTTCTTCTGAAGATGAACAGACACCTTTTCAGTTTCAGTTAATAACTTCATGCCAGTTGAAAGACACGTGCAGTCTGTCCATATAACACATGGAGGTTGAGAGAGAGAGCTAGTCACCATTGATGATGGCAGAATTTCAAGCCTCTTTCAAGAATTTTGATTATGAAATGCATAATCAAAATTCTAACCGCTCACTTCAAAAAAAAACAACCTTTACTTTTATTTTAATACTTAAGTACATTTTATATCAGAAAATTACTTTTGATACTTAAGTACACTAAATGTCAGGTACTTTAAGACTTTTACTCAAGTAATATTTTAAAAGGGCTTTCTACCAAAGTCATTTTCTGGTAAGATACCTGTACTTTTACTCAAATATCGCTTTCAAGTACTTTATACAAGACTGCTAAATGAAAACCTCCAGTCCCTGACTCTTTAATGAGAGTCTCCTGTCCATATTGCAGCTCCAACCAGTATACAGTATAAAGTGCAGAAGAGCTGCTTCAGATGTTGAATGTTAGATTATGCAAAATAAAAATATTTTCAAGCAGAAACTCTGCGACCATTTCATTCCTTTTTAGCTCTGGATGAAGTTTCATCAGATTCCTCCATCGCTCGAAAGCAGAGCCGATGTCGATTCTTGTTTTAGCTCTTGTAGCATTAAGCTCTTTCTTTGTAGCTTTTTCTAATAAACTTTTATTTTTCCCCGTGGGAGCGGCTGGAGGTGGAAGCCATGTCCCGCTTTTGTCTGTCACTGTCAGTCGTTACTGTCTGTTTACGGCTATCTCCGTGTATCATGGATATAATGCTGTGGATCCACAACAGACTCTCTTCCGGGTAGGGGTGCGCGCACGATTACGTAATGTGGAAGGGGAAAACAGGCAGGTCGCTCGGCCAATCATAGCATTTGGACCAAATGATATGATTGGTCAGAGTTTTCACTGAATATTATGAGAATGGAAGAATGATGAATTTCTATACCTGGTGGATCTCTCTAACATTTTAGAGTGCCATTACCTTATTAATAGCATTTTAACCTAAACAAAAAAAGTGGAAAAATTGAAAAATGTAAGGGTAGCTTTAAGCCTTTTTTACACTGAACCAATCAAAGCAGCATAGTGCTATTGCTATGTCTATGTGTGTTTCACATAGGTTTCACAGAGGTTTGAGGTGGAGCTGATTAACCGGGTTTTTTTCGTCAGTCAATCCGGTGTTTCAGTTTAACTGGTGACTATGTTAAGTGGTGAGTTTATCACATTATAAGATATGTTACGAGAGGTGAATGAGTCTTCTGAACACAATTTAATGAATATGTATTTAAAAAGGATTAAACTAGCCTATTAAAGGCTTTTAATAGAACACGTACTGTATACGTGAAAATCAACATAGCCACCTTCTGTAGCTGCTTACTGGCGGAGCAACTCTGTCCCCCTGTTCAGTGTCTGGACCTTTTATACAGAACAGCGAGGCGGAATAAAGTACCAACCAGAGAGCAGTGACCCCCTAAAAAGGGTCTAATGTCGCCCCTGCTGGTATCACAAACAGTAAGCAGTTGTGCTGCCTTCCTGCACCATAAGCAGCTTCCTTTGAGTCTGCATGCTTCTCTGTATTTGACTAGAATATTGAAACTAACACATAGACTGGTTTTGGTTAAATGATTGTCAAGGGGAACTGCTGTTATTGGTAGTGTGTGCTTACGTATGTGCCCTGTACTTGTCTCATGGTTATATTATAACTACAGTATATCAAGGGCAGAATATCAACTTCAGTCTGTTCTTAATTATGCTTTGTTCCATCCTGTAGGAGTCAGTGGAATTAATGAAAGGTTTACAATTTACTAAAAATGTTATCTTTTATATTAAAGTGGTGTATGCATATCTAGTCATATATGTTCCGCCTTTCAGATATTCAGTTTGTAGCTAGTAGTTTCCAATATTACTCTTTATAATATCTCTACGTTCAGTTCAGCAAACACAAACCAGATTTTTCAGACCTGTAACAAGTAAAGAGGAATATATTTTTCTCAGGAGTTGGTGGAGACCAAAACAAACCTTAGTTACTGTTGCTATGCTCTATAGCCTACAATATATATGGTGTGACATAAACAGTGAGTCTATAACCAATGAGATAAACTTGTTTACTCTCTGAATCCAGCACAACCATGGCAGACTCTGACACTACCAATAAAAGCCACAATATAGAGAAATATTGAATTTAAATATATTTAATGGCTGTTGCAATAGTATCAAAGATTGAGTTTGATGTCATTAAAAATCCTAAGGATTATAACTTATGCATGAATATGTGTATATAATATAACAATAAATAACTCATGTACTACACTGAGGTAATAACTCAGAAGTGCCGTGTTTGTAAAAAAGTCACTTTTATACACAAATGTGTTGCTTGAGTTTTGCAGCTCTGGTTCCTTTCACATTGTGGTTTTAATTTACCACGAAAAAAAACCCAAAAACAAATGACAAGTTAGAGAAAGGGGAAGTGTTCTAGCAAGGGTGAGGGCAAGCAGAAGTGTTTCTGTACATCGTGGTTTTAAGCTTTTTCTAAAATGGCGTTCTAAGAAACAGACGTCTGTATTCAGAGTTTAGAGGAAGGAGGATAAAATTTTAAAGATTCTTGAATTTGTTTCATTTAAATACGCAATTATTATCTCAGCACTTTTCAGTTTATATAATGAGCCATGTTGTGTTTTTTTTTTCCTATAGTCTTTCTTCTCCTCACTTCAACTTCAACTGCTGCAGGTCAGTCCATTTCCCTGTGTGATGCTTAGAATCATTTTATATTATCAGAATTTAAAATGATTTATAAAATTCTGACGTCTTTTGTGCCTGATAGATGGTCAGATCAGATTAGCTGGGAATGGCTCCACTCAGTGCTCTGGAAGAGTTGAAATCTATCACAACAACACCTGGGGAACAGTCTGTGATGATAACTGGGACTTACAGGATGCTGAAGTGGTTTGTAGACAGCTGGGCTGTGGGACATCACTCATCAACAATGGATCAGCTCACTTTGGTGAAGGAACAGGACAAATCTGGCTTGATGATGTGAGCTGTTCAGGCAGTGAAAAGTCTCTAACTGAGTGTCGACACAGTGGATTTGGGACACACAACTGTGAACATGGAGAGGATGCTGGTGTTGTTTGTTTAGGTGAGAAAACTTTTGAATCAAGTATTTAGAATAATTGTACATGGGACCAGGGCAGTTAAAAACCCTGACAGCAAGTGTGACAACGCCACCCTGGGACATTCACCCAGAGAATACCCACTTTAACATGTTCTTATAGTACAGAGAAAAAGGAGCAGAGATGTGAATTTCCAGTTTCAACCACTAAGTTTATTTACACAGATTTAATTTCAGACTCATAAATAATAAAATTTGGGACAGGTTCAAATTTAGGATTTATTACCAAAATATATTTATGATTCCCCCTGTTCAGTGTCTGGACCTTTTATACAGAACAGCGAGGCGGAATAAAGTACCAACCAGAGAGCAGTGACCCCCTAAAAAGGGTCTAATGTCGCCCCTGCTGGTATCACAAACAGTAAGCAGTTGTGCTGCCTTCCTGCACCATAAGCAGCTTCCTTTGAGTCTACATGCTTCTCTGTGTTTGACTAGAATATTGAAACTAACACATAGACTGGTTTTGGTTAAATGATTGTCAAGGGGAACTGCTGTTATTGGTAGTGTGTGCTTATGTGCCCTGTACTTGTCTCATGGTTATATTGTAACTACAGTATATCAAGGGCAGAATATCAACTTCAGTCTGTTCTTAATTATGCTTTGTTACATCCTGTAGGAGTCAGTGGAATTAATGAAAGGTTTACAATTTACTAAAAATGTTATCTTTTATATTAAAGTGGTGTATGCATATCTAGTCATATATGTTTGCCTTTCAGATATTCAGTTTGTAGCTAGTAGTTTCCAATATTACTCTTTATAATATCTCTACGTTCAGTTCAGCAAACACAAACCAGATTTTTCAGACCTGTAACAAGTAAAGAGGAATATATTTTTCTCAGGAGTTGGTGGAGACCAAAACAAACCTTAGTTACTGTTTCTATATGCTCTCATCCATCCATCCTCTTCCGCTTATCTGGGGTCGGGTTGCGGGGGCAGCAGCCTAAGTAGAGAAGTCCCGACTTCCCTCTCCCCAGCCACTTCGTCCAGCTCTTCCCGGGGGATCCCGAGGCGTTCCCAGGCCAGCCGAGAGACATAGTCTTTCCAGCGTGTCCTGGGTCTTCCCCGGAGTCTCCTACCGGTGGGACGTGCCCTGAACACCTCACCAGGGAGGCGTCCGGGAGGCATCCTGATTAGATGCCCGAGCCACCTCATTTGGCTCCTCTCAATGCGGAGGAGCAGCGGGTCTACTCCGAGCTCCCTCCGGATAACTGAGCTTCTCACCCTATCTCTAAGGGAGAGCCCAGCCACCCTACGGAGGAAGCTCATTTTGGCCGCTTGTACCCGTGATCTTGTTCTTTCGGTCACTACCCAAAGCTCATGACCATATGTGAGGGTAGGAAGGAAAATCGACTGGTAAATCGAGAGCTTCACCATGACGGATTTGTGCAGAGTCCGCAATTTCTTATCTCAACACTTTTCAGTTTATATAATGAGCCATGTTGTGTTTTTTCTTTCCTATGGTCTTTCTTCTCCTCACTTCAACTTCAACTGCTGCAGGTCAGTCCATTTCCCTGTGTGATGCATAGAATTTCAGAATTGAAAATGATTTATAAAATTCTGATGTCTTCTGTCCCTGATAGATGGTCAGATCAGATTAGCTGGATCTGGGTCCACTCAGTGCTCTGGAAGAGTTGAAATCTATCACAACAACACCTGGGGAACAGTCTGTGATGATAACTGGGACTTACAGGATGCTGAAGTGGTTTGTAGACAGCTGGGCTGTGGGACATCACTCATCAACAATGGATCAGCTCACTTTGGTGAAGGAACAGGACAAATCTGGCTTGATGATGTGAGCTGTTCAGGCAGTGAAAAGTCTCTAATTGAGTGTCGACACAGTGGATTTGGGACACACAACTGTGAACATGGAGAGGATGCTGGTGTTGTTTGTTTAGGTGAGGAAACTTTTGAATCAAGTATTTAGAATAATTGTACATGGGACCAGGGCAGTTAAAAACCCTGACAGCAAGTGTGACAACGCCACCCTGGGACATTCACCCAGAGAATACCCACTTTAACATGTTCTTATAGTACAGAGAAAAAGGAGCAGAGATGTGAATTTCCAGTTTCAACCACTAAGTTTATTTACACAGATTTAATTTCAGACTCATAAATAATAAAATTTGGGACAGGTTCAAATTTAGGATTTATTACCAAAATATATTTATGATTCAGTAAATAGACGCCACTACAGGAAGATGATTACCAGTGCAAAAGGGAGGCCTAGAGGAGTGAGAGGAAAGGGGGGTCACCACCACCACCAGTAGGTACGGGAAGAAGAGGTCACACACACACACACACTGCAAAACAAAAAGGCACACGGTTCGGTTAGAATATACAGCAACTTAAGCATGCACATAGAACCTACACAGGGGGAAACCCCACCCAGTGACCCACCACCTGTAAGCGTATGACAGCCCACCTACACTAACACTAAAAAGAGCCTCAACTATGTCATTAACTCACAAGATTGGTTTATAAAAGAAAATAAATCAGACCACTGAGTTGACCAAGGAAACACAGACCAGCTATCATAAATTAACAATCTATACAGTTAAACCAGGTAACCATATACAATAAATACATTTGTAAAAAGGCAAAAACAGCAGTAGCCAGAGGAAGTAGGGCATAGGAGCGGACATCATTTTCCAGTTCCTGTTGTAAAGAAAACACATTATACAAAAGTATATGGTGACATGTATACAATATATATTAATCCAATAACATATTTCAGTAGTTAAAATCTAAAGACCACTCAGGAGAATATTAAACAAAACCATCCAACTTAAAGATTAACGTACCTGCAAGTTACATGAACAATTTATCCAAATGGGATCTGGCACATACACACCGCACTCTTCTAATGAAGGGAGCAGCAACCACCTTCAATTCAATCGTCACAAAACGTAAAGTGCGTAAAAGTAACATAAAATGCCCAAACATAGAAAACAAGGTCACAACAGTCACGGCGTATGTCTTGTAATACAAGTTCAAACAAAAACAGACTGGCCGTAATCCTTACAATATGGGAGCATATCAAAACAAATGAGATGATGTAACTTAAATCTAATGTAAATAATATGGTTGATGAGAGCACATAACTACTGGTGATTGCTCACAGCTACATTTAAGGACTGAGAAGTGATGAGCCTCACCTGCTAACAATAAATGATTGCAGGGTGTGGCTAAACTAGAGTGACCAATCACATACACATGGATTTTTAACAGTTCTTTCAGTCAGTCACTGTGACTTGTGATGTGTGTCAACACCGTTCATTGCTGGAAAACAGCTGCTAACCACTCTCTGCAACATGTTGTCCACTGTTCATGAAACTGTGATGTAAGTGTAAATATTTGTTGAGCATTTAATAACTATGAAAAGCATTATATCTTACTGGCAGTTGTGACTGTAGTTATTTGTTTCTTCCACAGTCTCGATAATAAAAGAGTATCAATAATAATGGTTTTGGTAAAACTACTCTCAAGATAAACACATAAGAGAAACTTGTTCTATCCAGTAATAGTTTGTCTTCTGTGTTCTGTTTTAGATGTCAGATTAGCTGGATCTGGGTCCACTCAGTGCTCTGGAAGAGTTGAAATCTATCACAACTCCACCTGGGGAACAGTCTGTGATGATGGCTGGGACTTACAGGATGCTGAGGTGGTCTGCAGAGAGTTGTCCTGTGGGACAGCTGTTAGTGCCCCTCAATCTGCTCTTTTTGGTCAAGGAACAGGACGAATCTGGCTTGATGAGGTGAGCTGTTCAGGCAGTGAAAAGTCTCTAACTGAGTGTAAACACAAAGGATTTGGGACACACAACTGTGGACACAAAGAGGATGCTGGTGTTGTCTGTTCAGGTGAGAAAACATTTTAATCACTTATATGATATCCTGTGTGATGTAATAATATAATAATAGTCTGATTGGCAGTCTGATGGGCTTTATAAAGCAATGCTGATATATGAGTTGCAAAATGCAATGCAAAACTAATTTAACAGAAAAGCTACACTGACAAGATATTTACAAAGTCTGCTCAATGTTAAGCTGATATTTAGGAAAACCAAGCAGTTCTCCAAAGTGAACCAATATAGAAAGTGATTCATTGTTACTGTTTAGAAACACAGTTAAAGGAATGCTGCACTGTCTATCCTTGAAGTGTCACCCAAAGTACATTTCATAAATAGCAATAACATGTTAAAAGTTAAAAGGGGCTAGATTTTTGTGATATGTGTATACTGAAAATGGCAATGCTCCGTTTGCAGTTACCTCTACTTCCTCCTCATGATGAGGTCAGATTGTTGACGCCCACAAACAGTCATCTGTCCTGTAGCCTTGGATTCTGAGGGTGTTACTCAGGTCTTTTCATATTGTTCACCTTGTCCACTGTCAAATTTCAGACCTGATTCAGGCTCAAACATTTAAGAATCTATTTGAGAAGTCTGTATTTGGAGTCATGGACTCAAATGCACAACTCAAAATGGATCAGTTCTCAGAATTCAGTCCTTTAATCAAGATAAGGGTGATAACAGGAAAGCAGTTAGACAGTGTGAAAAATTCAAGAGCTGTTAGAGCTGTTAACCCCAGCTCTATCTTGGTATGCAGAACAATGGTGTAAAGTCACGCATGCACGCACATACTCACACATGGCTGACTAATTCGACAAAAAGTGTATGCGCAACTTCCACTTCGAAATCTGAATGACAAACAACCCCATTTATTACAAAGTTAACTGACACTTGCCTGGGGCGGCATGGGTTGCATACATCAAACTAGCAGTGAACTAGCAGGCTTTTGCGTGTACTTAAGTTTTTATTATTGTTATCATTTATCATGAATCCAGTTAAAGACAGGATTGGATAAACAAAGCATGTAAATTGGTGATTATTTGGTAATTGGTGCATGTCAATTCTGTCCATAGTAGTTGCCTCTGTGGTTGTCTCACCACTACATGTTCATTGAACTCTGAAAAAAATTGAAGGCAAAAGTGAATCAAAGATACAACACTGAATGCTGTGACTCAACTTGATTACTGTGTTATTTGTTTCAGATTACCTCCCAAAGCCCAGCATCTCCATGAATCCTGCTGGTGAGGTTAACTGGGGTCAGAGCATCAGCATCACTTGTTCAATCTCAACTCAGCATTTAGGTGGAACATTCATTCTGATGATGACCTCAGGCTCATTCAGAGACACTCAAACATCAAATACCAACTCTACTACCTTCAACATCCCTGACACGAACTTTGATAATGAGGGACCATACAAGTGTCAGTATGAGAAAAGCATTTCAATACGAAACTTCAGCTCCCCCCTGAGTGACTCTGTCAGATTCTCTGTCAATGGTGAGAAAAAGAAATTAATCAATACAATAAAAACACAACAAATATCACACAACAGTACTGCAGCATACAATCATTAAAAAGTGTTTTGAAAAAAACATATTTCCCCTTTTGTACTCAGTGCCACTGCAGCAGCCCAGCATCTCCCTGACATCTCCTAATGGAGGACTGGTCTGGGGTCCTGAAGGTGCAGAGGTCACTAGGGGCTACAGCTTTGTCTTGACCTGCTCCATTAACTCCAGCTATCATGAAGGCCGTTTCTTGCTCATCTTCTCTGGCTCCAACATCACCAACACCAAACCTGCAGTCAACCTCTCAGCCTCCTTTAACTTCCCTGTAGCTGAGTATGAACATGAGGGCAACTACAGCTGTGTGTATGAAGTCACTCTGTCCAGACGGGACTTCAGGTCACCAGAGACAGCACCGATTGTTGTTACCATTAAATGTAAGTAAGTAAGGGTCCTTGATGTAAAAAGATTTGAGAACCACTGACTGTTTTGGAATTAAAATGCAAGTGTATGCAGATGATGTAGGTTTGTGTAGTCATAAAAGAAGGAAATAAGAGCAAATAACAAATACTATTTAAAATATATCTAAATGGTTGACTGCTTCCTCATTGCACCCAAACACTACAAAATCGTCTACATGTATTTATTTATTGTTAAGTCCAGTTGCTTTAAAATGACTGAGAATGTTCACAGACAAGTGCACAAATATAATCACTACAATTCACTTTAGACTAAACTTTAGATGATCTCTCTGTCAGAGTTATTTCAAGTTAGAGTTAAAGGTTAGGTTTAGGGTTAGGGTCAGCCTGAACAGAGATTTTGCAATAATTCAGTTCATATGGCATAATTACATCAGGAAAAAAAATTGCAGCAGTGACTTGTGGAGTAATTTATACTTGTAGAGTATCAGATATGCTTTGAAGATGAACAATAACTGAATATGATGTTATTTCCTCCTATAGTCCCTTTGTTGCTGCTGGTATCCTCAGTAGCTGCTGGGAGTCTGCTGCTGTTCCTGCTGGTCTTGTTGGTGGTCTGTCTGGTCTGCAGGAAAAGACGAAGAGCCAAACATCCCATAACCATTGCCATGAGTCCAGGTCTGTGCTCACCAGAACACACAATTCCTTCATTTTTAATAAACACTTTAGTCCAAGGAATTTTTTGCTCGTAACAAACTGATTTCACATTCATGACACATTTTTGTGTTTCAGTGGCTGTCAGTGTTGTGAACCAGTATGACGAGGATGAGGAGATGGAGGGGGAAGACTATGTCAATATGGAGTCAGTGTACACTGAGACAAATCTCAACGATGACGAAGATGAGCAGGACGGACAGGATTATGAAAATGTTGAGCCAGTGTACAATGAGAAGAAACTCGAAGATGATGAAGATGAGGAGGATGGGGAAGACTATGAAAACATTGAGCCAGTATACACAACGAAGAAAGCAGGGTTAGTGGAGGAAGAGGATGGTTTCGATTGTGAGACACCAGAGAGTGACGAAGATCATGATTATGAGGAGATGGACAATGATGCAATTTACATAACTGTGGAGGCTGTTACTGTAGAGGACAACAGAGAGGAGGAAGAAGAAGATGACAATTTCAGTGATGATGAAAATGACTATGAAAATGTAGACCATGAAAACCAGTTATTTTGTGAACAAATTGTGGATATTTATATATAGAACAGCAGGATATATATAACATTACTGAAGTTCCCACAGGTCAGAAATATATTAGTGCTTACCATGAATAACGGACTGATCTATTGTCCCTCTGAAACATTTCCACCAAATGTCAAGACAGTGAAGTAAATGGTTTCCAGGTGTGTCTGGATGTCTGAATTTACTTTAAGATGCATAGAATAATTCAATGTCATTGTAACCAAGTGTCCTGGGTTTGTCTGAGATAAGCCCAAACTGTGTGTGACACACGGACACACACATGATCTCCTTTCAGGCTCACAACTGGTGAAGAGAAAATAATGTGAAATGAGAGATAAGGAGAATATGCTCATCATTGAATACTTACATCCCCCTCTCTAGTCAAACAAAATATGCTTATTGTTGCTTCACTGTGTAGAATGATGTACAATATGTGTAGAGTTTGTTTTCACATTCACCTGCTGAAGGAGGAAAGTTACTGTATTCGCTTCAAATCTGAGTCAGCTGATATAAAAACTATTTTCGAAGTGCGATGTGAAAACTTGAAGCCTCCAGAGCAGAAATGTTACAGTGAAGTAGGAGACCTCTCATGCCCAGCTGTTAAACTTTTAAATGAAATATATTTGTGTGTTAATTGATTGTGGATTTTTCAATGAGAGTAAAATAGTTGATGTAATTTTAAGGGTTTTTTGTTTTTGTTTTTTTAGATATTCATGAATAGTTGTTGTGGACAAAACACGTCAGACAGAATGTATTATTTTAAGTATTTTACTGTTAATATGTCGTAAAACATGACTGGAGGGGATTTTTAATCATATGTCGAGTTGGTAAGTGTTACACATAAAATATACTGTAATTATTGTATCAAATAATGTTATTGGGGTTTCAGGTTAAGATGTGCTAATGTAGATCAGTAATGAAATTTGTGTTGTTTTTTGAGAGTTCTGCACTGAGAAATATTTGTGTTGCTGTTTTAAACCATTTGAGGACATAATTTAAATATATAAATTGTACGTTTTTTATAATTAAATATTGCTTTAAAGACTACATGTGAAGTGATTCATGTTGAAAATATATATCTATACTTCATATAAATAAATTTTGTAATGAGGTCATATGTTATCTTGCCCATCTCTTTACACACACACACATAAACACATAACCCAGATATAACCATAGGGAGTCTTTAGCAGGATGGTCTCACATAACCATGAATACTGACCAGATTGGGTGGTGTAATAATAGTGCAGTAATTTAGAGCTGAGGAAAAGGCAGCCATCTTGAAACTCCATTTCTATTTCTGTTCCTGGCATCCCTTGGCTCACTGACACGCTTCTTTATTTTTGCAATAGCCTTCCTGATGACTCAAAGCTGACTATCTGTGTGTGTTTTTATTTTCTTCAGTCTGATGATATCTCATTCTGCCATAAACATGACCATAATGACCATAAACACAAGGCTTTAAAAGTAACTACAACACCTCTGTGACCCTGCCAACAATGACGGAACACATTTTACTTTAGTAATATATTTAATTGTAGTAATACTACATGCTTAGCGGTTAGGTTACAATCATCCACACTAACACTGTTGACAAAATGTTTAATGGATTAAAACAAAACATATAGAGAAACAATAGATAGACTGATATAATGTTGTCTATTTTGTCTCAGCACACTGTGACAAGCAGAAGTAGCAAAAATCCCAATGAGCCAATCACATGCGAGCTACATCACAGTTCGAGCCAATGATGTGAAGGCAGGTTTACCGTATGACGCTTAAACAGCCATAAATAGATATGAAACAGGCACCTTGTAATGTTGCCTCACACACACACACACACACACACGGACACACACATATGCAGACAGACTCTCTGGGGAATGTGAGTGTACTGAGCTCATCCCTAGAAGAACCAGTGATGAAGCCTTGTAACCTGAGACAGGAGACACTTCCTTCACATTGCAGGTCAGGCTCAGTTCTGAACAGCTGCTGAGGTCGGATTCTTGTGTTTGAGTTTATGTCTTCTAAGAGAAAAATGTACATACGACACATGACATGTAAACAATGAAAGTATGTGTGAGCTGTAACAGAAGCAGAAGATCATATGTTTGTTCTAATACGTACACTTTCAACTTGATTTAAACACATTTTAGATTAGTAAAAGTTTTTAATGAATGTTACAGAAGCATCCCATCAGCAATAAACTGAATTTCAGTATTTTGAGGTAAATTGGTTGGCAACTTTAGTCATGGCAGGTCAGACATATCCTAGTTTCAGCATATCATCTTTAAATGAATAGTTTTACATGTTGGGAAATATGCTTATTCACTGTCCAGCTGAAAATTAGATGAGAACTTGATACCACTCTCATATCTATGGGCTAAATATGAAGCAACAGCCAACAGCTGGGTTAGCTTAGTTTAGCACAAACAAGGGAACCTAGCTAGCCTGGCTCTGTCCAAAACTAACAAAGCCTGCGCAACAGCTCCCTGTAAAACCCCAATGTGTCTGTTATATCTTGTTTTAAATCAATAAGATGTGAAAATATGTTTAAATAAACAGAACGTATAATGTAAAAAAAGCAAAAGATGCAAAAGACGCTTCACTATTTTTATTTAATCTAATAACACAAAACACTGAATGGTTGGTCAGAGTCCACCTATACATAAGTCAAGTTTTGGCTGATACAAATGAACATTTAATGTTTATTACAGTAGATGCTGGATCTAAAGAAGTTATGATACTTAACCTACTGTAGATATGTTCAGAGAGAACACAACTTTTTAGTAGCCATCACACATTTAAAATCCCAGCCAGCATGTCCATGTGGGCCCCACAGGGGTTAAATGTGGGTACTGAGTGGGCAAATATATGGGTCTATATATGTGGGCTGGCTAAATGGGCCCCATTTAAGGCCCATTCTGATCCAACTTTCCAACTCTCACCCATTTGGGACCCACCTGAAACCCAGCCAGAACCCACTTGAAGCCCATATGGGCAAACACAACTGCAGGACCCATATTTGCAGCCCTAATTGAACCCTAATGGGATCCACATGGGCATGCTGGCTGGGATCACACACAAATTTGGAGGGAAACAATGATATCCTGTTAAACATCAGGACTACATAAAACATTTTTACACTTTCTTTTTTGTTTCAATAAAGAGAGTATTGAATTGAAAGACATTTGTTGCATGAAGTGCTTCAGTTCCAGTTATTTTGAGTGAATTATTACATCAGTTCTTTTCACCATATATACACCCTGCAGATGTTCTCATTCTACAGAATTAAGAATAGCCAAAAAGCTAACCAATTTTTATATTCACACACTTTAGAAATCTGTATCTGCTCTGTATATTAAGAAAGGAAAAAAACACAATTAGGACTGCAGTGTGAACATGGACATATACACACAAACTCAAACAGCTATGAGTATGACCATGAGCTGTCTTTAGCCTTTTGATGAGCTACAGGGCATTCCTGACCTCCCTGGCACATGCGAATAGACAGCAGTGAGCTCATGGGGCGTAAATAGCTCAGTGGGAGGGATGAAGCAGGACAGCTGGGATATATAAAGGAGAGACGTCCTGTGTTATGTCCCAAACTACTTAGAGGGGACTAACAACACAGAAGAAACTTAAGAGAGTACGAAGAGTTCTTTTTCGTCACTGGAGCCTTAAGATATCAAGTCTGAGGAGGGGAATCTGAAGAATCTCAAGACATAGCAGCGAGGATACGCAACACTCACAGGTTGCCTTGTAAACAAAGTTTTTATCAAGAGCTGTTTTCTGACATGATGTCCCAGCACGCAGCCTTGACCAGCCTGTTCAGCAATGACCCTTTCTTTAGCCAAGAACGGCTGCTGTGGCCGCTCCACCATGAGTCTCTCTCCTCGCTGCAGCAAGACTTCTTCAACAGGAGAGCCACACTGGCCAACAGCCTCCTGAAGGAGCTCACCGATGGACCCAACTTGATCAAACTTAGCCAGCTGCCCTTCATTTCCTCCACTTTCTCCAGGTATGTACAGTAACTCGCTATTGAATAAGTAGATGCACCTGAACAGGGTTATGTTTTAGACCAGTACAGTCAGAGAGCTGATTCTGATCCAGATTGTGATTCTCTTTCAGGGTGAGTGATGGTAAAGAGCAGGTGAAAGACGCTCCCAGCTCAGAGGTGCAAAAGCAAGTTGTGCAGGCCACTGAAAACAATGGTGACCTCCTGGTGACCCTAGATGCACGCGGTTATGCCCCCAACGACATCACCGTCAAACTGGAGGGGCGCAGCCTGGCAGTGGTGGCCATGAAGCAGGCAGGAGCAGAGGAGAGTCAGTCCTGTTCCTCCTCCTCCTCCAGAGCTTCCTTCTGCTCCTCAGCCGCCTCTCAGATGGGATTCGCCCAGAAGATCGACTTGCCCCCCCATTTAGATCTGTCTGGCTTATCCTGCTCCCTGATGGACGATGGACAGCTGCGTATCCACGCCCCTGTGGCCAAACAGCCAACCACTGACGAGCGAGAGGTGCCTATTCGGTTCAGGACATCATTGGAATTTCCCATCACCAAGGACAAGACAGAGGAGGACCACAAAAACTAATACACACATCACCTTAATTAAAATATACATGTTTTTATGTTCACACACATCCTTCCACTAAAAGACTATCTACAATGAGATGATTACAAGATGAAGAGATTATTTATTTTATAATTGTTTGTAATTTGTATAATTTGATGAAATGAAATAAAGTGATTTTCAGAAAATAACCTACATTAGTGTGTGCATGGGGCAGGGACTTATTGAAGAAATAGAAAACTATACATACCTAATGGCCTTGTGTGACCATAAGATGGCGCCAGTAACCTATTAACACAGAGGCCCTGCAGGGGGAAAGGGAGTGAGGGAGACAGAAAGTAGGAAGGAAGATTAAGAAAAAGGCCTAACTGCTAGCATTGCATTTAACTCCCCTCAGGTGACTAAATTAGTACCTTTAAAAGGTTCCAGTGACATTTGGTCACCTGGGGAGAAGTTATTTGTTAGCACGCTGGAGCAAGGTGACAAAGAAAAGCAGCAGTTGAATGTTTTATGAGTCCTGCCCTGAGGGGGTCACAGCAGTGGAGAGAAGAAATAAAAGCATTAGGAGAAAAGAAGTGGAAATGCCAAAAGAGAAGTGAAGTGAAGAGAAGAGAAGAGAGATTAGATTTATATATAGATGTATATATATAACAGTGTGACCTGCTGTTTTCTGCTATAATTAATATCTTTGCCTCTTTTTTGCCACCTATTATGTCCGAGACCTGACCCAAACCTTAGATAACAAATATTTCAAAATTTGGAATTCAAATTCAAACAATGCAACTGTCAGTAAAAGCTGAACTACAGCTGAACTTTTGTGTTTAGAGTTTAAATCACACCCCTGCTTAGTAAAAGCATATCAGCAGGAAATCAGAGGTCTGTGAAGTGAGCTTTGGTTTCTGCACCTAACTGAGTCCTCCTTTTCTGTATATAGAGAAATATCCAATAGATAGTTCTAGTGTTCTGGTTTCTCACCATATATGGATGATGTGATGGAAGCAGCTTTTTTCCCCCTTGGCTTTGGTCTTTGGCTTCTTTTGGGCATGTTTGCTCTTTTAAGGTTCTCCTTTTTAGGACAACTGTGGAACTTTTTTTAACCTTAGAGAGATTTTTACTATTACTCAATGTTTTGTATTCTATTTTTTATATCTTGAAAACTTCATATTTTGTAAATAATTGGGGGCAAAGCAGTTATAACATGTAGGAGCCACTTCAATATGAAAAACATGTTCTCAGTTGCATCTAGTGTTATGTATGCAGGTAGTTTTGATGTTATATGTCCAAATTTGAGATATTTGTGATCTGCTTGCATCTCAAATGAGTTAGATTTAATCAAATATAAATGAATTAATATACATTTAATTTGTTTGTAATGAGAAACATACAGAAAATGTATATTTAAAAAAATGCCAACAGCTGTATCTTCTCGTTAATTAGCCAGAGCAACAGCAGCACTGAATTTTCAAAGCATGTATTTATGTATTTATTTATTATATTTATTATACCGTATACTATGGCACTTATGCAATACATTAACCACATCTACTGTTTTACAAGGACCAACAATCATTTTATGTAGCTGTGGAACTACTGTCAACATCAAATTTAAAGGTGCACTGTGTATAATTTCGTAGCATTTGTGGAACAGACCTTCATTTGGAAACCGTTATTTTTCAGTGTCTTGGAGTAGCATTGTAGTTCCATCAGCATCTGTGTCTAGTGGGCAGATAGTAGACTATATTAAATGCAGTAGAATTAATTTACTAGTATTTACATTCAATTGTGGGATTCAAATAAGTTTATAACAATACATCTCAACACTATGAACTCTTTTCTCTGTGTCTAGCTCACTGACAGTCAAGTCTGAATGCACAGATTTGATTAGCTGATTAGTGTCGCTTGATTAGATTGGCTATGCACATTGGTCTGTGGGTTTCCGAGGGCCGCTTCACTGACGGTACTAGCTGGAGAAGCTGTGCCCATTAAAATAGAAACACTCTATAAAATTTAACAATAGTCCAGAATGCAGTCTGCTTATTAGTGACCTCTGAGGAGGTGAAGAGGGAGGGGTTGCAATAAGTTGGTTGCAATCTGCAACGTCACCACAAGGTGCCACTAAATCTTTCACAATGGTCCTTTAAAGACTTCACAAACAAAGCAAACAAATTTAACATGTTTAACAAGGATTTATTGTTCTACTTTTGAGCCTGCAAGTAAACCTGGGCTTTAAAAGAAAGACATATAGATGGTCACTTTCTTTCTCAGATGCAAATGTGTAATCATATATATGATTTAAATGTCTTTTTTATTTTATATCAATCTGTTTTTCTCCTCTACCAAAATGAAACAGGATTCTTTTTTGAATGCATTGTTTCCATTGCCTTGGATTTGCCCCCTACAAAACTAAATGCCCTTAGTTTGTAGGTTATTATAGCAAAGTTCTCCCATCTTTCTTTCTAATAGTCTGTTTTTATGACTTTGACACAATGTCTTTCTCCCCTTAAATTCTTCGTAATTGTCCTCACAGAATGAAATGTCTTCACAGGCACCACGGGGGGTTGTTGTGTGTAGGTGTATGTGATTGTGACTGAGCATGTGTTTGTATTCTTGCATTTCTACAGTCGTAAGGACCAAATGTGTTCAGGCATGTAGAATGACGTCCTTCAGAGTGAAGGCATTTTGCCGACAAACAAGTTATACGGATGTGTGTGTAGGTCTGTGTGTGTGTATGAGTATGTTCACACAACCATGCACAAATGATGATTAATCCCTTGGTGTGATATTTTGTCCCCCTCCCCACCCAAACACTTAAGACTCCAGCTCACATACGCAAACACACACACACACGCACACACACTTTGAAATGACTGCACATTTTCCATGGCGACAGATATGAGGTCATAATGATGATGGATTCTCCAGTCTAGTAAGGTGGTAAACTTTGTTTCTCCTGGAGACAGATTTCCTCCGCAGAGGACACTGTTTACATTGGCAGCCGGTTCTTTTCAAACATACAAAACTCTCATCTCAATAATCTGATTTGTACTTGTGTGTACGGCAGTCCGGGTGTTCTTTGGTTGATTTTCCACTAAAGGTTAAAAATCCTCTTGCTGCTTACAGAGACACCAGATACCAGATACCAAGACTCTACTCGGCCACAGCTGGATTGCTTAAAAGTATGTCAATTAACAGGAAAATTAGGAGTTGATTTGCTCCACTTTATTATATGAATTGTAATCTTTGCGGTTTGCTGAGGATCAGCCCTAGAGTCTTATTTGGTGCTGAAGTCAAAGTCAAGTTGAGGCATTCCATTTTCCAGGAATTCATGTAATTACTTGCTGCTTCTGTTACATACAAAAATTACAGTGGTCCCAAGAGCTCAAGGCACTGCAACTGATTACTAGACATCTTTTCTAATTTGACACAATGCAACATAATAAAAAACATGCTATAAATACAGAAAAGACAACCAAATACAAATAAATAATGTTTTAATTAGTGTATACAGAAGAACTGGCATGCTCCACTAACAGTAATGGGTGTCAACTAAAAAAAACAACCAAAAAAACCTCATCACCCACAGATCAGTGTACATTACTTCTTTAATGATGAACAGCATCATGTTTAATAGGGTCAACCTACAACTGCGACCCACGCTGCTCCGTATCATGAGTGCTGATGATAAATTTGTATAATTCACCTTATTTTTAACACCCATGCCTTAGAATGTTACCTTTATATCTACATAGGTCCTCATCTACGGAGCTCACCATGTTTCTACAGAAACTCAGAATAAGCAAACCAAATACTGTCTTTAGAGAGGGCCTTCCAACTGGTTTCAATCTGTAACTTCACCATTAGATGTCACTAAATCCTACACGCTTGGTCCTTTAAGTTGCAAAGTGTTGAGATATTACGGCCACTGTATAAAATAGTCACAATATTACATTAAGCACATACAGTTTTAATAAATGGAGCGAGAGAGGGATGGCGCAATAACTCAGCCATACATGTTGTGTATCTCTGAGCTGTTTCATTTTAGTGCGACATCACTGCCTACAGCTGTATCCCACCGGACTAATGCACTAACGTCACAGCAGAATTGGTGTATGCAGTGGTGAGCAATTCACCCTGCAGGTTTAATTTTGTGATGCTTTCCTGTCTCTCCAGGTATCACTCTAATTGTTACATCAATGTGTGTGCTGCTCCCCTTACAAAATGCCACATTCTGATCGATGACTTAAATAAATCTCAGTTAAGCATACCTGGCCTGGAGTAGGCACTTCATGGCATGCTTACTGTGAAACAACTTATTACAGACTAATTCTGTTCCCTGATCAATCAATCAAAAACAAAAACAAAAAAAAACAGCTTGTATCAATCTTAGTTTTGTTAGATTGGATTTCTCATGAATGACAACTTCACAGGGTTAGTCTGTAAGATGCTGCTTTATTTGCGGTACTGTGAGGGACGAGTTAGGCATTCTAACACTGCTAGGATTAGCTATTTGATTCCCACTGGGCCATCCTGGCTAAAAATGGATGAGCTTTTGTCAGCTTTTGTGAGTCATTTTGGATCAAGATGTCCACCAAATGGCATTAGAGTTATGACATGGTGACCACTGATTCATCAAAAGGTGACCAATGGCAGTATGTACTGTCAACTTCGACAAACTAGAAGAAACAAAATGTCAACAAAGAAGCCATCTGGTCTTGAAACTGCATTTGGCATTTTGTGGCAGAAAATGTGTTGGGCTGATTTACACTGCATAACAAAAAACACTCATTTGAAAACTGTGCATGATACAAGCATTCTCTTTGTAGGTAGGAATCTTTTCCAAAATGCTACACAGGTAGAAGGCAAAACGTGTACATAGTGAACAGAGTCACACAACCAATGATATTGTTGCTTGTAGCAATAATGAATAATAATAACAATAATAAAACTACTGCAATTGTTGACCCAGGTTTTTATCAAAATGTAGAACAAGCTCCTCAATCCCTAAGAAAGGTTCCTGCGGTCATGGGACAATTCCTGAGATGAAAACATGTTGTGTTGTTTTTAGCTGGCTAGCTTAGTCATTGATAAGCCTAAATCCAGGAACCAATTGGATTTTCTGAAGCTTCCTGGTGTGTACAGTCACTGGAGCTGTGATAGGTCGGAAAGAATCCTGCCAAACCATCTTGTTCAAATACATTTAAATTTCTTAAGTAACTACTCGTTTTGTACTAGGGCCAAGAAACACACACTTATTAAAACTAGTTAAAACCCTAAAAGTAAAGTGAAACAATCAAAATGTCCAGTGCACTCCATCTAATCCATTCTATCACAGAGCTCCTTGGTGCTATAATGATCTTAATGTAATGATCATAAATAATTTGTTTATAATGACCGATACGAATGAAAGTAACATCCAGCTCCATGAATAAAAAAGTCTGTCTGTGCTTTTGCATTTTCACCTCGTTGAAGACAATGAATAGAAAAGCATTAGGTAGATGTTTCTTTTTAAATCTTCTGCTGTTTCCCACTTTCTTTCTCTCTCTCTTCCCCATTTGTTCTTTTATGTTCCTTTTTTTCCTATTGAGATGTGTTTCTTTCATTGTCTGTAAGGTTGTGTTGCTCTCTCGATTGTCTGCCTCTTAATTTTCTTTTTGCCTCCACTCTAAAAGAGGCAAGCAGGTGTGTGCAAGATGTTGGGAGATCGATGGTAGAAATGAGCTTCATTGATCGGAGGATAGGCTACCAAACGGAGAAGCCCTGGGGCTCCTTGTTCACTTTGTTACCCTTCTCTCATTTCTCTGGTTTCTGTCTTTTTTCAAGAATTTCTTTTTTACTTTTTTACTTTCTCAGTTCCCTCCCTCCTCTCGCCTGCCTCTGATTTCTCTCTATGTCTATCTATATAGATATTTTTCTAGATATTTCTTACTTTCCCAGTGATGACAACTCACCTGTAAGGACCCTTGGGATTCTTCTGTCTCTAAATCTCATTTTACAAACACACGAACAGATTCTCACTCCTGGCTTTCCAGCATCGAATAAGAGGAGTTACAGCAGGACACAAGACAGCACTAAAGCTGTTTCTGACATGTCATAAATATGGGGAGAAGCCTGTATTATGCTAGAGCCTCATGCCCTGGGGAAACAGGCCTTACATCTGAACAAACCAACCAACGGTAACTGCCAAGGGCAAAAATCTCAACTGCTCTTTGATATTTTGAAAGTCTCAACACCATTTTAAGTTAATAATAATAATAAAAAGGTAATAGCCCATCCTTACATCAATTTTCTGCAGTTTATCCAGTTCCTTTTCATGGAGGAAGCAGCCTCAACAAGGTAGTTCAGATGTCCCTCTTCCTAACCATGTCCTCCAACTTGTAGGCATCCCTAGGTCAGATGGGATATATATGTACAATCCCTCCAGCATCTCTCAGTTGGACTGTCCACATACAAGGAAGGTATTCAGGACAATGTCCAAACAACCTCAGCTAGTTTTCAGTTCAAACATTCCATAGTTGTCCTAAATGTTTGGGCTCCTCGCCCTGTATCTAAGGAGACACCCTGCCACCTAGTGGAAGAAATAGATTTTGGTCTCTTTTGTTGGTACCCAAAGCTCATGGCTATTGTTGAGGGTTGGATCAAGAGTTTCACTAATCTTGTGTTCTAGCTTATCTTCATTTCCTCCTCATCACAAAATATTTGAACATTTGAGGAAGGGACAAACTTCCAACCCAGAGTGAGCAATTAAACAATTACAGATGCTGACGAGCACCTGATAGCTAGACTGTAATTGAGCCCTGTTGGGCTTAGCTCAAGGAAATCAAATTGAACCACCACCATGTGAGCCCACCACACACACAACAGGAAGAGAGATTAGGCAAAGGTCCAGTCTTTGTCATGAAGAACACTGGTTGCAAAACACTCTAGGGATTTATTTTTAGCATAAGGTAAGACATTCGGTACATCAAAAACATCAATATCATGGTGGCACTAAAGAAAATGTCAGAGGTTCACCAAAGTCAGTAGGATTTATCCTCTGGGAACCATGAATAACGCTACCTGTAGTTATGACCCATTTCTAAAGGTACACATCTTCAGCAGGAATATATGTATTGAATGTTTCTATTTGCTGACTATAAGAACAATATAAAGTGACTCTAGATTTATAATGTAATGTCAGGAATAAAGATTATGATTACGATGCTGCATTTTGGTTCAAAAGAAGTCTAACAGGTCTAATAAAGATAGAAGCAACCAGTTCGTGTTTGATAGCAAAACTTGCACTTACATTAATGTAAAAATTGTGCATGAGGAATACTTTCTTTAGATGTGTCCTTTTTTATATGATATGATATGATATTAAAGGAGGCTATGAGAGACTATGATAGCATCACATTTTTAATCAACAGCAGCAGGTAATGGAGTTAGCAGCTAGTTAGAATTTCATTTGCTGCATGGTATTGAAGAAGAAAACAACAGTGTAATGATATAGCTATGAAACTTGAGCGTATTAATCTCAGCCATTATATTATGTCTAATATCTGATTATAATTCCTGAAAGGATTGAGGCTTTGTTTTTTAGAGGTTTTTTGTGACACATTTTGGGATTTAGACTTTGCAGTATAGTCTGTATAAACAGCATAACAGCCCTCCTGAGGAACAGAGACATGCAGAGAAGACACTGAGTATAAAACACACATTCAGGGAACACGTGCATGCAAAAATATATAAAAAGGGGCAAAATGAGAGATACACACACACACACACACACACACACACACACACACACACACACACACACACACACACACACACACAGACAAAAACCCACAGCAGGGTCCATTAGAGAGACATGTTGGTCTTGTTGCTGATATGGCTGGTTATCAGTGAAGTCTGGCTGTCATATTGTCCTGACAGAGCGGAGATACAGATAGAAGAATCACAGACTTAAATAAATATTGAAAGGCTCCCGCACATCAGGACAGGAGATGGGCTTTAAAAGCATTTGCGTGTATGTGTGTGTGTGTGTGTGTGTGTGTGTGTGTGTGTGTGTGTGTGTGTGTGTGTGTGTGTATGTGTTTGCCTGTTTGGGTGAGAGCATATTGCATGTGCTTATTTATGTGCTTCGTTATCTGTATGTATAGCACTGGTTAACATTCCTCAAGATGTGATTTGCAGTTTCCCTTATTAAAAGTAAATGAACTCCATATTGTACATTTTAAGACACAAGTGTATACATGTGAGGGCGTGCATGTGTTTGTGGGTGTGTGAGGAGATGCTGAGTGACATGCAATGACAGCGACAGCACTGTGTGCTTTATCAGCGCTCGTTAAATGTTTCCTGCCACTCTTCCACTCCGCTTTCGGCGACGCTAACCTTTACAAGGCTGCTATTGATACTATCAGACACAAACACAGATGCGTAAACACACTGACGCACTGACATGCTCTTTCTAAGACATGTTTTTTTTTGTCTTATTAATGCATAGTGTATGTTCACATTCACAGCTGGGAGCTTCCTGGTATGACTGTAGTCTACCTCTGCAGGAGGAATAGAATAGAATAGAATAGAATAGAATAGAATAGAATAGAATAGAATATTCTTTATTGTCATTGTACATGTACAACGAAATTGAAAGTAATCCTTATGGTGCTTTCAGAGGATATAAGGATATAAGAAGATGCTTATAAAATAATGAAATAAATAAGTAATTAGTAGGAAAAACACATATTACACACACAGGACATTCCAAAAATTGCCATCAATATTACATGATTCCCCTTAATATTACACACAAAGAAATCAGGTTTTTGGAGCATTTAGAACAGTTATTGCTTTAGACTAAAAACAGTTATTTAACCTGCATGTCCATTTTCAACTGACCTGTAACATTTCCCTGAGGGCAGCATTTCAATGAGAGTGTGACCCAGGTGGGATGGGTCTTTGAGGATGCTGTAGAGATCTTCCAGGGAGGGGAGAGGGCAGCCCATGATCTTCTAGGTGGTGGTGACGACCCTCTGGAACACCTTCCTCTCTGCACCATACACAGATACAGTAGGTCAGAACGCTCTCTATGGAGCAGCAGTAGCTAAGGACACAAGCAGTTTCTGAGTGAGGTGGTTCTTCCTGAGGATCCTCAGAAAGTAAAGTCTCTGCTGTGCCTTCTTAATAAATGCTGTAGTGTTAGCGCTCCAGGTCAGGTCGTCCTCTATCTGGATACCCAGAAAGCAGAAGTCTGAGACACAAACACCGCTGATGTGTAAGGCAATGTTATAAATGTATTGCAAGCCACACTGTGCAACATGGATCTAATAAACTTGGGTACGATATCAAGTTTGATGTTTGATCACACCGACTTAATTGTAGACAATGATGCAAAATCAATGTACAAGAAAGCGTCATCAGCATGCATCATCCATTCGCGCTACTGTAGTGTTAAACAGTGACGCTCAGCAAGAATCATAGCTCACTCTGTTGGCACGAAGATTGATCCTTCTTGATCCTTCTCCAGTGGAGGTCTGCTCATCCTTCGAGCTGGACACAGTTGATACAGGAGGCGATGCAGCATCTCAAACTTGGGAAATTGAGACTCACAATATAAGTCTCCTCTGCAACATTTGTGAAAATCTGGCAAACCATTTATACAAGTAGATTATACTAGAGGCAAGCTCCTCAATCCCACACCTTTCTGAATGTAACTTTATATATAATAAGTAGCACTTACTTCTGATCCTGTAACTTTCTCAATGTTAACCCACCTCAATGGAATATTCATTTAATTGATATTAATTCTATAATTGTTGTATGGCTTTTAATGTTTGAAAAAGCCAATAAAATATGCCAACAAAAAAAAAGAATTGTAGCTCCATGCTGTCATTTTTTTTCACTATTAGCTGGAAGACACATCATACAAGCAAGGGTGTGAGTTCCCGACAACATCCATTCACCTCCTTAATATTGTTGTGGAAGCAGAAATCTCACAGATGGATATCTAAAGACCTGGACAATTCTTTTGACTGGATGAAAATGAAATACCTTTCACTCATTACTTTCCATTCTATGTTATTTCACTTGGATGTTTGCCCTTTAATGATATATGTGTTGAGTTTGACAGCAGAGTATTACATATGTCTTTACATGTCTGGAGAGGATCTTTTATTTCACAGTGATACAAACTAATGAATAAATGATTCATGTGCTCCCTTCCCATTTCTCCAACCCAGGCACAAACACCTAAATAATTCAGGTACACTTCAAGATGCAGTATAAAATGGTTTCTGATTAGACGACATGGGTCTGTGATGCTTTCTAAATGTGAGTGCGTGAGTGTGTGCATGTGTCTGGGCCTTCAGGCTGACCTGCAGCAGGTGCTGTCTCAACAGACAGACAGACAGCCCAAGGCTGTCAGAGAGAGAGAGAGAGAAAGAAAAAGCTGTCACCTGTAATTTCCATCCATGAGTCACCAGCAGTCACACCAACATTTAGAACAGCAAAATTTCAAACCAAAATCAATTTTACTTCAATGGAA
This sequence comes from Scomber japonicus, assembly GCF_027409825.1. Taxonomy (NCBI): domain Eukaryota; kingdom Metazoa; phylum Chordata; class Actinopteri; order Scombriformes; family Scombridae; genus Scomber; species Scomber japonicus. Next base: position 6,196,264 of record NC_070595.1, on the reverse strand, counting down.
CTGCAGCCATCAGTGAATTTTAGAGTTCAACTAATCTCTTTCGCGCCATCCAATTTCACATGACCCTGTTCTCCAGGAGTACCAACTGTTCCATGAAATAGGATGAGACGTAATGTAATCTGCAATCAACGATCAGACATCACATGTTTGAGGGGGGGTCTTTTAATAGCCAGTATGAACAGGAGGAATGTTGCTGCCATTAGTTTTATTTGTCTCAATTCATAAATGAATCTGTTTTCTGTAAAAAGTGTCTTTGGCAGCCTTAACGTGGACCGTGGGTAGACAGTCAGGCACACACACAGACAGAGACACACACACTCTCCTTAATAATTGCCCTTTTAGCAAAGCATTATCACAGGTAAAAATATTTGTGGAAGGAACTATGGTGTTCTGGCTTCTCCAAACACACCTACATTCCCCTTCAAACACACGCACACACACACACACACACACACACACACACACACACACACCACACACGCACACACACACACACACACACACACACACAAACAAACAGGCGGTTGGCTACTGTGTTTGCTCATGGGAATAGACTATGGTTGAGAGCTAATCTCTGACATGTTTGAACTGCTTTTATTGACTCTGTGTGTGAGCAATACACACAGAGAACGAGACAACGAAAGAAAGATTAAGCTGGGTCAATGGAAAAAGTATCCTGATTTAAATGATAAAATACATGATTATTATTATTATTATTATTATTATACCAAGTAAGCTTTAGATAAAGATGATTGAGAGAAGAAGGGATGAAAAAAGTTAAAGCAAGATGTTAAGTTTCTTATGGTAAGGTAAAAAGAGTAGTAGTAATATAAGATTGACGTCAAGCATGTGTCATCCTAGCATGTGTGTGTGTGTGTGTGTGTGTGTGTGTGTGTGTGTGTGTGTGTGTGTGTGTGTGTGTGTGTGTGTGTGTGCGCAAGACAATAGGAAAGATGCAAAGGACTCTGCCTCTCTCACCCTTTCTGTCTCTCTATCTATATATAGCACCACATCTTTCACACTGATGCTTAAATTGTGCTTTTCAAAGAAAAATCACATTTCTCTGCAGGAACAAACTGTTATTTTGTAAGTGTTGCATGTCCTACATCTAGATTTACTAAAGTACACTCAAACATTTTAGTTGAATTTCTTACCCTCCAGGCAGCCACAAGTTGCAAAGCAAACAAATACGGTCTGAAAATCAAATTGCAAACTTGCTCACAGGTAATTCATCACAGTGATCTTTTCCAAATCATCTCCTTCATTTATATATTTCCTTTTCTCTTTTTTTTCATTTTCAAAGCTACAGTATGTCATAATCCAGCTGAATAATTACATTCACTTGATTCAATTTCACGCTTTGCAGTGGAAAGTGATATCTGATTGCATTTTTCTCTACTACAGTAATAAGGGTGTTGTGTTACATAGGTCAGGTTTCACACATCTAGACTATACGGCTTTATTTATTTCCACTCAGTATTGAGAGGAATAAAGATGATTAGTTATGACATAATAAATGAGTGGTGGTTTTGTTTATTTATATATTTCATATTAGTTGAGTGTTATTGATATCTCAGCTCTGATTGTTCTCACACTTCAATCTGATATGTGATGCCTCATTCCAATTAAAACATATACAACTAACTGTCTGAGTGGGTTGTTTTCAGACTGTGTAACATTATCTACACTGACTAAATGTTAAATGGAAGTTGATTAAAATGATATCTGAAAAATCGCTCTCATTTTCAGGCTGAGCTGCACATAAACCGCTCAAAGAAGACTGAAATTGCAAACAGGTAGAAGACAGACAGTTTGTTATCTTTAGCAGTCCCGGCACGGAAAATGTCCAAATGCCAGAGTCACTGTCAACAATCACAGTATCTTGAGAATCATTAAAACCAAATGTCTCTTTCTTTCTTTTCTTTCTGCTTGTAGTGTTAAACATATTGCATCATGTATTCTGTTCTATATCTTCTCATCCCTGTATAGTTTATTTTGTCCCAGCAGGATGTCAGTGTGGTGTGATGTGATGTGTGACATATGGGTAACAGGTAACAAATATTTCACATGTGATGAATTCACATAAAGGCCCATGACGTTTATCATATGCTACATGTCATTTCTGGTTTTATTATACTGGGTAAGGCAAGACAACTTATTACAGTTACTCATGTGGGCCCCATAAGGGTCAAATTTGGGTCCCAAGTGGGTTTGTATACAGTTTCCATGGTGGCCCAACTGGGTTCTGACTGGGGTTCAGGTTGGATCCAACTGGGTAAGACCCATGTTGGCCCCATATGTTTGCCCATATGGGGTCTAAGTGGGATCAGAGTGCCTCGAAAGGGCTCATTTAACCATCCCACGTTTTAAAATTTTCCCTGTTTATGCCCATGAACACTCACTACCCATGTAGCCAGCCATGCTAGCTGGGTACAGACAAGATTTGAACCTACAACCTCTGAATTATCAGCTCTGATACAGAAAATTCCTAGATATGGCTGGCTAGCATACACGTTACCAGGAGCTTGCTAGCCACAGTAACTGCAAGTACTCACACCCACGTTTCCATTCTACTGTCATGCAAAATGTAGTCAAATAAAAGAACTATTACTGTGATCTACAACAATTATATTAACATTGTGGTTTGGCATGTCAAGCTAAAAATTTGCAATGAGATTACCTAATAAAAAGAGCGACAGTCAAAGCTAAAATGATGGAAAACTTTGTGGGAGACATGATGGAAATATGACATTTCTGTGTGTTTCATGTATTCATCTGAAGAACTTTAAATTCTCCTGATCACTCCACACAGATCTGATTTTTTGTTCAGGGAAGCTCGTACCAAAAGTCAGTAAACCAAGAACTGGAGGGTACAGAAGATCACTTGGCTGCGACTTTGTTGTCATGGCTACAGCAATGTTAGGGGACAATTGTAGATGAAAGTTGGGAAATGAACATGTTAGCTGGAGCTCATGTTGACTGTGCAAGTGCAAGAACAGAATACTTGACGGCTTATGTATTATTCCTCCTGTCCTCAGCAGGACTCAGAGATCTTGTGTGTCCAGATTCTTTTAAGGTCTGTTTGATGATGGTTCAGAGGCTATTGTCAATGTATTTACTTTAGTACACCGATCAATTCTCCTATAACCACAGTCAGACCACTGAATGTAACGTCTACTCTGAAAGTGAGAAAAGTCAAGTAATGTTACAGAGTTTAAATAGTTGCTGCAGACACACTGGACATGAAGCCACTGCAGGCCTACGACTAGAGAAAGACCACACACACTCTGTAGCCAAACACTATTGCCATTATATAAAAGGAGAAATATCTGAGACAGGAGGAGACAGAAGAGGTTTATGGATAGCCGAGGGGGGCTGGAATAGAAACAAGGTGATGCATAAAGCCATATACTACACATGTGTTTGTGCGTCAATGCCTTGGAGAGCTGAGACTTTACGTCACCACAACTACTTTCCAATGAAATTCCTGTATTCTTGCCTGGCAGCCTCATGGTTGCCATACAAAGATCAGAGCTCCGCCTAGTGGTGGGAACCAGAGCAGGTGCATCTTGTTTAATCATCTTCAACCCCATCTCAGCCAAATGAAATGGTCTACATGGCAAATAAAATAAATGTAATCTCTGTGAAATGATTTGACAGCATCATGTTTTTGAAATTAAATATAGGATTTCGACACTCCCCATCTGCACATATCTAATGCAATGAAAATGACTTAAATGTTCTCACTAAAGACCCAATTGAGCTCATCAGAAAACCCCATTACAGTGATTCCTTGCACCTTGGTGTTTCCATACAGCTGCTGCCTCTGTGCACTGCAAAAAAAAACAACAGGTCTGTAAGACCAATGCAGATGAAGTTAGAGTTATCACTCTTTTAGACATTTTCTGGTTGAGTGATAGAGTTATCTGAACATGTAAAGTGAGATTTTATGGATTTTCCTAAGGAGATATTGCTCATTTTTGCTTCTTAATGGTGAGGTCATAGGTCAAGATGCTGGTAGAGTTGTAGGAATTTACACTACTGCTGTATGGAACAATTCAGCAAGGGTGGATGAAGACTGGAGCCTACTAAAATATATGAGTATTTTCGGGAGAAAGCAGATGGAAATCCACAATAAACATTATTTTTTCTCCACTAATAGAGCTGTCATAAATGTCATGGCCTAAAATGTCATCTGGTAACTTTATCAAAAAACAGAGGACTGACTGCGTGACCGACGCGTTAGTAATGTCTCCATCATCATCATCATCATCATCATCACCATCTGACGCATTCGGCCTCTTCACCCACCCTTTTCCTTCACACACATATACACACATACAAACACACACACACACAAGCATGCACGCAACGTGGTTTAACCCCTCCCTCCTCTAGTGCTGCTAAACTATATAAATCACCTCTGTCGGAGTTTGAAACCAAGGTGCAGCGAACTGCAGAGTAAAAACTGATCCAACAGCAAAGACAGAAAAACAGACCTGATCCAGGACCCTGCAACAGTCAGAAACCACCCGTGGCTCCGACTTCTACCTATAACCTCCAAAGTCTTCTCAAAGTAAGTCTTCAACGCTTCTCACTGCTATTGATTTACAGATTATCAACACATTTTAAGCGAGGATGTTCATCTTTTTTTAAAAGAGTTAAACTGCATTGGAAAGCAAGTTTGTCCTTGAACAGTTTACACATGTTTACATGAATAATATCAAACAATTTGCAACTTTTCTGTGTAAAACCTTCTACCTTTAGATGACACCGAATGTCGAAATGCTTTTGTTTACCCGTTTCCTTTTTTTTCCAATTAACTTTTGCACCACACGTAAGAAAAATTATTGACTTCATAAAGCTCACACCTTTGCAGGCACACTAATGTTCTGCAAAGGCATGAAACAAGCACGCATTTAAACTGCAGGAGACAAAGTGATTCCTTAGGATTCAATGAATTTGCAATTGAAAACGACTTTCTAAAAGAGTTAACATGACGCCTAAAGGTAAAGGGCTCCCTAATCTTTAGATTCTATTGGGAAACGAAATCACCTAGACCTTTCAGCACCACGGACAGCGCTGCTTGCATTTCAATCAAACGCAGATCCAACAAAACATCTCAGCAAAGCATCTCTTCATAGGTTAAGAGTTAATTAACTAGTAAATTAGGCTCATTTAAGAGTGGTATAACATTATTTCAGACATATAAAGCACCCGAGATGAGCTTTTTAAAGTAAAACTAAGCGCAAAGGTGATTTATCTTCTGTAGAAGAATGAGAGGAGCGCTGAGTATAACGATGAAGTCAACCTGTTGCTCTTAATCCGTGTAAATATTTTAACACTTCCAGCTCTATTTATGACATATAGTGAGTATTTAAAAATAGGAGATGGTACCTACAGTATTGATCTATTTCAGAGGCACATAGGTAAATCCAGATAAGTAAGATATTCCATATACTTTTGCATGTTGCCCAAGTAGAAAAAACAATTTAATAATTATTGTTATTATGATCAATCATTTCAGGATGTTTTGCATGTGAGCTGTAGCAAGGCGGGATCACCCCAAATTGGTAAAGTCCTACAATAATCTGACAGTGTCTGTCCTCAAACAATGAGCATAATATGGTAGAAAGGGTATAATTTATGCATTAAAAAGAACTGGACCAGGATGATGCCTCATACACTAAAATAAGGGCAAGGGGCTGTAAAGGAACTATACTTTTTATTATTAGCTGTTTTCATTACTTATCACCTGAAATTAAGCTAATTTAAAGAAGTTATTTAACATTATAGCAAATCAGAAAGTGTAGGGAGTAGTAATGGGTAATGACAGGTGGACTTACAGTATAACCACATTGTGGTGGCTATCACAGAATATAATTGGTAATTGAAATATTTGTCAGCTTTCTTTAGGGATACTGATGGTGTGACTTGAGAGTTAATATCAAATTTACTAGTTTTTATGAATGCTGTGTAATAACTGAGGTTTTATTGTCTCATCAACAACCTTTATCCAGTTGAGGTTGGTCACTTTGGGGTGTTAAACTCACAGGGGTAACAGTGAGATCCACTCAGCCCCTGCTAGTGAACACAACTAAGATTTTATCAGGTCAAACTGACAAATATTCAATTCCTGAGCATTATTCTTATTATTAGTAGTAGTAGTCATAATAATAACATCCCTAAAGGTTATAAAGATATAACTGCCTCATCATCAATAGAATGGAAATCAAGCAATCGCAACACCATATCAAATATATTAACACATCTTACAAATGCTGTTATAAATGATTAATGATGATCCATTTCATACCAACCATCAAATCCTCAGCCTCCCTGATAATGTGTGAAATTAGTTTCCTCCTCTCTAGTCAATCCATTTTCTTCATCTTCACCCAGGAACTAAGCAACACTCAGCCAGGGGAGTCTGACAATAAGTCAATACACATCCTAAGGCTTTCTTATTCCTTACATGATATACAATACATTGACATGTTTCACTGCTTCACACACATCTATTTACTCATCAGACAACTCAGACTGAGCTGAACAGGCACATCGTAGAAAAATAAATGACCCACGGCAGCCGTCAGAGGAGTTTGACTTTGGACCCTCAGCATCTATAAGTCCTCACTTCTTTGTCTCTCTGTTCCAGATGGCCGTGATGCTGAAGCCATGGACAGTGCTGGTGGCCATTGTGCTGTGTGTGCTGGTGTGTCTGGGAATGTTGGCAGATGCCTACCCCCCCAAACCTGAGAACCCCGGTGAAGACGCCCCACCCGAAGAGCTGGCCAAGTATTACACCGCCCTGAGACACTACATCAATCTGATCACCAGGCAGAGGTATGAATACAGTACATGTACATGGGCAGTACATAGTCAATTTTGCAGTGTTAAATCCACACTTAAAGAGTTAAATTTAACACTATTTAACTCTTTAAGTGTTGATTTAACACTGCAAAATTTACTGTGTAGGTGCAAGTGTATATGTATGATATACACTTTGTTTGGTTTAGTCCTGTATTTCTATATTTTTGACAGCTAAAAAACCCCATACAACTTTCTATAATGAAGAAACTGTGAATGCCTTGAAAAGCATGTAGCGTTCAGGTTTCAGTTTAAGACTAGGATTAATGTTAGATTAGGGACTGCATGAAAGCTATTGGCATGGAGAAGTTACTTATTATATATTTAGACTCTCACCTTGATTTAGAAACAAATACCATATTTAAGATGACGAACCTTTGCTTTCGATCTCAACGTCTTGAATTGAATTACAACTTAATAACTTAAACACAATAGCCACCAATGCACATTATACAATGAAATGTCACATTCAAAAATTACAAAATATTCCAGCCACATTTCAAGAGTAAAATATATTATATTATTATTATATATTATATGGACTGACAAAAGTAAAAGGACCTTCCATGCTCCCTATAAAAGTAAGATTACTCTCCCTTTATCAAAAAAAGTGATAATGCAAAGCCTATCCTATCCTATCCTAATAATTTTCATACAGTTCCTAAATGTGTATGGTTAAGGATCAGTAATCAACATAGTGAGTGGAGATAATTATATATAATAAGAAAAAGTCATAATTCTGTGACTAGACTGCGATGTTCAGCTATTTCTCTTCTGTGTAATGGACCACATGGATCCCCAGAAGCCTAGCCTTTTTTTTGGTGTCTTTCCATTTTCTTCTTTATTCCAAATTTCTTTTCTTTTTGTTTGTTGTATGCGTTAACTCATAACTCAGCCCAGAGCTCTATATGTCTATGTGTGATGCACTCCCGCACTTATCCAACCCACCTCAACCTTTCGCCCACACACACTATGGTAGCTCAGCATATTAGATTACTGGCCACTTTCCAAAACCTCCAGGCCTCCAAATGAACGGGACCAGAGCAATAAAAGTGGTACAGATGGACCCAAGAAAGAATCCCAAATTCAGTTAGTGGGGCCTGAGCTAAGGCCTGCTGCTCTTAGGTATAAAAGTCACTGGTATGGAATTGGCAGCAGTAAGGCTGATAGGCAAAGGGAAGCATGGCTCATGAGCTATCTGCTGATATTCATGAAAGTCAAATAGGTCATTGATATTTAGATACTTGGTTTAAAGGGGACTCCTGGTGCCATAAAAAGTCAATACATCTTTTTACACTTCACTGAAGAGTTGCAGATGAAGACCAATGTAATAAAGATAACTAGTAAATGTATAAAGGTTTGGCTATATCAAATAAAATGCAGGAGAATGTGATGGCAGTCAGCTTTAGGCGGTGCAGTCCAGATATAATTGATGGACCTGGGCAGTTTAGTGCCTTTAGTGCATAAGTATATATGACAGTTCATAGTATTGTGTATACTGGAGTCTATTAAAGACATGGAAATCAGGACTGTAGCTATCATTGAAGTCGTGACCACTGTATTGTTTCTGGAAATTTGGAGGTTTAAACAACTTGGAGGGGAGTTGGGATTCTATAACGCACTGTATTTGTTGTTTCTTCAAACCCCTTTTAGTGGTTCAGCTTTGAGCAACACTACAACTGCTTTATGCAAACATTTAGAATTTTAAGACCAGTTTATACTGTCATCTCCCACAATGTGCAATATAAGCAAACATACTTACTGTACATTTCCATTAATTAATTAAGCCTTTTTCTCATTCCCTAATAATTCAACCTTTACATCCTGTTCATATCCTACATCCTCACAGTAGCCCAGTCTAATAATCCCCTCATCATTTCAGGGTAAAAGACATTTGGGGTGTATTTACAGCTGTCAAATGTCAAAACAGAACATTATATAAGGGTTAAATTATGTAATCTGTTATGAATTATTGAGAAAATAGAGGCCAAGTTATTTTAGGAAGAGTTTAATTTAGTCTAGCCCCAGTTTTTGTTGAAGTGGTGCCTCCTAAACACTGTATCATCCGCTGTATTAGTGTATATTGATGCTACCGTCCAATATTTAATATCGAACGTTCATACTAATGTGCTAGTCTCTTCTTAGTGTCTTAGCAAATACATTCTTGGCACCTTGATTATGAACAATCACAACTTGACAAATGGGTCAAAAATCATTTTACTTGTTGGGGAGAGGCACAAATGCGGGCTACATTTCTAAAAGCTGTGATGGAGATGTCTAAATTTCAGGTCAAGTAAGGCAAACTGGCCATTGCAGTGAAAGCAAGAAAAAAAAGAAATTTGATCAGATGGAGAAATAAATGCAAAAATGCAGAGATGCAGAGATAGTAGAAGACAAGAAAATAAAGAGCAGGACCAACCAGAGAGACTCATGGAGACATATGGGTGGAGATGGGCCATTATCAGACGGGAAAGCATTTTACATCCTGATGTGTCGCATTGTGTGACAGCTGAGACTGAGCCTTTCAGCTGTTTGATTGCTTTCCTACAGGGCAAGACACATACACACGCACACACACACACACACACACACACACACACACACACACACACACACACACACACTTAAGTGAAACGAAGCATAAGATTGGGTGCCGGAGTCTTAGAGTGAGGTGGAACAGGTGGTTGATGGGGAAAGAGAGGAACTGTGTGTGTGGGTAGCGCTGCAGGAGTTATGCTGAATAGAGCTGTTTCACCTACATACACACACACACACACACACACACACACACACACACACACACACACACACACACACACACACACACAAACACACACACTCACAGACGCATATTACCAAGTAAACTTTCTGTTAAACGGTTCTGTGATTTTACATTTGCGGCTCTCTTGGACCACTGGTTTCCTTATCAAGAGAATAATAAGACTCATCCAGACTAGGAAATGACTATTTGTATACACACACATTAAAATAGATGCACAGTCTGAATCTGGCTGTGAAATTGAACCATTAGGAACAAAGAAGGGGAACAAGTGGTCTAATATGTTGGAAAGGCAGAGAGACGGAGTTAAGAGGACCCAAACAATGGACTGACAAGAGGGCAAAAAGACACATTTATAAGATATTCTCTGTGCTTTCACATTTGGAGCCACAACAACCACTGAAACCAAAGATTTAAAGAAGCAATCCGCGTCCTTTTCAAGACAAGATGTAACATATAATGAGGTAATGACGTAGTCTTGATTTAGACAGTGCTGTTTTCATATATACTTACCAAAGACTCATTTGTTTAAAGAGGAACTCAGTCGATGTTACACATAAAGGTCAGTTTATTAGTCATGGTTAGTGTTACTCAGACTGTGAAAACAGTTTCTTAATGTCTTCTGTGTGAAGAGCTGCCAAGTCTGAGATAATAACCCTGATGAGATCATCATGGTTGTTTTGGGTCTAGCATGGAGACTACAAATGAGTCCTGTTACTAATTGGGGGGTTTGGAGCTTTGGATACATGAGGGGCATTAATAGACTGAAAGGCAAAAATGTAATGCTATTGCTTGCATTGTGGGAAATGTAGGAGCTTGGTGGTTTTAGAGCTTGACCCATGCTTGGGATTAAAAGTTGATATATCTCAACCTCTGCCTTGTCACTTTTGACTTACAACTTAGTAGTAATGTAAAGTAAACCGTGTTCTGTTTACTGTTCTGCTTTTAGCCACAGACATGCTTTCAGCGATTATACCACTTTAGTCCAGACTGAAATAGCTTAACAACTATTGGTTGGATTGCCATGACATTTTGCACAGACATCCATTTCCCCCCTCAGGATGAATTGTAATAATGTTGGTGAACCCCTGACCTTTCCTCTAGGTCTTGTCAGAATTTGAATTTATCCAATATCTTTGCAATGGCCAAATCTAAGAGACCCACTTTCTTCTGTGCTGTCCACATTATGAGGATTTGAGAGAGTTAATGTTCCAGCAGTTGGTGTGAATGAATCCAGACATATTTTGGCATTCTGATGAGCAAACAATGGGAAGTCTCTTTAACTTTGATGTATTTAAGCTGCAAGTTTTGTGGCAAAAGCCTGGAAAAGAAGCCAAGATGAACTGTTCAATTAATATTTTGTCTGATGATTATTGTTATCATTATTATTATTAATTTTTAAAATGTTTCTTGGTCATGGTTATTTGAAAAGGCGTACACTGTAACCCTAACCCTGGTATGTATGAATTAGTGGTGTCTTGTAAACCGATGTGGGCTGGACATATTCATATGCATGGCATGATAATAAAGATTCCAATCAATCGATCAATCTAATAACATTCCCATCGACCTCAGTTGTACTTTGTGTTTAGTGCTAATTACCAATGGTTGTTTTGGCTTGTTTATCTCTTTATAGCAAATGTAAATTGTTAATGAAGGAAATGTGTTTGGATGTTTTCATTTTTAAAACTTTCTAAAACTCCTCTCTTCATCTTTCTTGCAGGTATGGAAAGCGTTCAACTCAGGAGGATGTGGTTGCAGAGCTGCTGTTTGGTGGCGACAACAACAGAGATCAGAGATCAAGGTAAAGACCCTGATACACATAAGCTGAACGAGTCATGCGACCTGCGCAAGTCATTTTTACATTTTTGTTTTTATCTTCCCACAGATACGAAGACTCCTACATGTGGTGACTCCACCACCTCTCTCCCTCCTCATCGGGCATTCCCTCTGGGTGTGTCCCAAAATGCACCTAGAGGGGCCGACATGTGCCTATCACTTCTGATCCCCGAACCTAAACCCAACTGATGACCATCACTGACTGGAACACAAGCTCCCCTTGTCTTTCTTGTCACTGTCTCACATCTCTCATGACAACAAAATTGTACATAATTTATTATTGAAATAAAGATATATATGAGATCAGAGCTACTAATCAGAAGGTGGAACTGTGTCTGTATGTGTGTATGTATGAGCATCTACTGTCCACACTGTTTAGAGGAGGAAATTCTTGTTTTACTGTTGCTTCTGTAAAAAGTAACATCAGAATAAATGAATACAAACAGTTCTGTGTGATTAACATTTGTTGAAAAGTTTAGAATAGTTTTCTTTTAAGATGTATATAATGATGTTGATAGTATGAAGAGTCCACTCATGTTACAGTATATTCTAGCCTAAACTTCCTGGATTTCAGATAATTCATATCATGTTACCACATCAGTTTTAGTAGTATAATTTAAAAGAAAGATAACCCTCCCTTTTAAATTATACTTAACCCTAACCCCTAACCCTAACCCTAGGTACTCCACTTATTTGACCTATTAAATGATGAGTCCAGTTTTTTCTTATTGTCAACAAATCCAATGAAAAGACGAAAAATCAGATGATGAAAGATGAAAAATCAACAATGTGTTTAAATTGTATTTAATATTCTTTTTAAATGGTTTGATATTTTTCTAAAACAGCTGGGTAATCAGCAAACATTATTCATTAACACAATTCATTAACACAATTCATGCCTTTTTGTTCAGTTTTATCACTTTCATAGCATAGTTTTTGGCAGGAGCAGGCAGCTGTTTTCAGTAAAGCTCTAAAAAGCCACTTCTTCCCCAGCACACAACAGCAGAAGTTAAACTTCTAGCTGGTGGATCATTTAGCAGCTAAAAAGCCAGATGTTTTCCACTGGAGTTAGTGGAGAGGAAAACAGAACTAAAAGATAGCAGCCAGAAACATGACTCCAAATGAATGATAATGACACTCCATATCTACTAGACGTAAAAAGGCAACTGTTCACCATATCAACTTACATGGTGATAACACGTAAGTGTTGTTTACACTTTTTTTCCACTGCCCCCAAGTGACCAGAAAATCTGTCATTAGAGGTTTAAGATATCATCACTGCATAAGGCTTGAGAGTCATAAATGTTAAAACCTGGCAGCCTGTACAGCCATCACACTTGTGTTTCACATTGCAAGCCATTGGTTTCCACTTACAGGAACATCTGCCAGGTTATTTTCCAGCACATAAATGAAACCGGGTTCTCTAAAATCTGTAGGCTGTGAAATTAGAACATGTTGAGACTCTAGGTTCTCTAAAAATGAATATATTTAAATGGTTAAATTGTACACTAAATTTAAAAATATTACAGATTGCACCATGATAATATAATGAATCACAGTTAAAGGAACATACAGTGTACTTTCATACTCTATGTCTATGTGCACTGATGATCACAATGAGAAGTGCTTTCAGTGCCTATGCATTTTACCTTACAGCTTGGTTTTAACAAAGTAATGAGTATCCTTGGAATAAATAAAACAGGATTATAGTGGGATAATATCATAGTAATTACAGCAGTGGTTTATTTGCAGTAACATGATAATAATAGGGCAAAACATGACAGTAATATCAGGTAGAATGTTTCAATAATTACAAAGATTATACCATTATCAATTCATTATTTCCATGATATTACTAACTGATTCTGCCTCATCATCTACTTTAGTTTTTTCCCCATTTTACAGTAACAAAATCCCAACGGTCTTATTGTTATTGCAAAGATATGACCTAGTTTTAATATCTGTATTTATCATTGAATTGTTCCCAAGATATTAACCCATTGTCCCCTCATTAATTGTTATTACTGGGCTGTAATAATACAAGTTCAACCAATCACTCATCACCCCATCAAGTCAACGCTGCATACACAAGAGTTGACTCAACTCAATTGTAATACTCCAATATCTCCACTGCATGGTGCTGTTGCATTGTTTTCACAGGATAAATACAGTATGTCTGCTGCAACATCCTTCCAAACATAGAGCTGAATGGAGATTGTCCTGTTCATATAAGAGCACATATCAGGTAAAAACACAAATGAAAGAGAATTTCACAACAGAGCTCTATCAAGGGTAATGGACAGAGGGGACGATGATGTCCTGTGTCTCAGTTTAATGGGTCATAATTTTAAAATTCAGCTCACAAGGTTGTGATTGACCCACTGCTGTCATTCCCTCCTCTCAAATCTGAGAGTTTGTGTTCTTTAGTTGCAACATCGCCAATTGGAGTATATCAAAACAGAGATATACTCCAGCAATTTAATGTTACACTTCTAAAAACTGTTAGCGACTTCTCAGGGACAACTTTTAAAAACAATGGTCAAAAACCAATGCTGACATATCCTGACTTTGGGTCACTAGTAGAATTTTTTTGTTAGATGTCGATGTCTCCACTTCCCCAGTTCAACTTTACCTTTCAATAGTTGCAGTCTTATACTGTACCTAGACCTAGCTGATGACAACACTACTGTATGACATCACCTGGGTTGTAAAGGCAATATACAGACACTGGCTACTTTATTAGGTACACCTGTACAATCTAATTCAATCCAATACAACAGCTCTGCTATAAAATTCTATATTTATGAAGCCTATACATTGGAATTCCACTTTATGTTTATTATTGAGGTCATACTAAGTGGTGGTAGCATACTGGTTGTGCATTATATTGAATGGTGTTCCTAATATTTTGCCCCTCTCATGTTAATGGAATGGAGAAAATATTAGGAACACCATGCTATATAATGCACCCTAGTACACCATCATCACCCACTATGAACTCAATAATAAACAAGCAAACCGATCTTGATGTGAAAAGTAAAAACATAAACAACGCACTGGCCCTTTAAAACGCCTCAAATTCTAATGTAGCGTGTCGATTGACGTCAAGATCCCAAGAATATGTTGAATTTTACCGGAAACGAATCACATTTACCTTTAAAATTAAGGCCTAAACAATTAAGTTAAGTGTTTAACATTTTAAGTTACCACATATTCATACTGTATACGGTATGTTTTAGATCTTAAAGGTCCATTCTATATATTTTATTCCGAGGCAACAATAACAATTTATTGAAACAACACGTAGGGTGGATTATTAGGGAAATGTAGGACGGGACATTGACCAATGTTGCATAACTAGGCTCCAGAGCATCTCTTTTTCTATTACATTTAATTTAACATTCATGTGAACATAGAGGCTACTTTTATTAACCTATCTGATGCAGAAAGCAAAACAACATGTAGACCAACAAAATTAAATGACCAAATATTTGGCAGATAAGGCTGCTTCGTATAACTCAAAGTATTTCTAAACCTAAAAAATCATGTCCGAGACAATAAAATCTACAACGATTTGACAGGAGGAATATTAGTATACGTGCCATTTTCATTTTGAGTACAATATCTAAAAAATGCCTTCTAATTAAACAAGGAAACATCTCAGGGATTTCACATGATGTGTTGATATAATGAATTGGATTCATATGTAAATGGGGTGAACAAGTCATAACTGGAAAAGGTGTTACCCTGAGCCACCTTATAGCTGCCAAGAGGGTTTTATTCTGAAGTCAAACGGAAGTCATGCGTATATTACTGTTGAAATTGACGCTCCTGCTGTCGTGACTGGCTGCACAGAGCCAGACGATAACAAGAAGCACACGAGACATCACAGACCGCGGGTAACCTGCCTCACTGTGTAGAAAGGTAAGTGAACGGATCTATATTCTAACACTAACATGGAGGCTTTATTAACAGGCGAATGTGTATTGCAGGTGCTGTTGAGCATCTCTCTCTCTCTCTCTCTCTGTCTCTGTCTCTCTCTATCTCTCCTCCCACTGAGGCTGCTTTATTGTAGAGCAGCTGTGCGGGACCACCGTGTTCACAAAGGTGCGTGCGTGGCAATGCGCGTGTGTGTGTGGATACTTAAATAATAATAATAATGATCTAGCGCGCACATAGTAATAATAATATCAGAATAGTATTTAATCCAAATTTGCTGAGGTAGCATTTTCTCCCTTTGTGTGTGTGTGTGTGTGTGTTTGTGTGTGTGTGTGTGTGTGTGTGTGTGAGTGAGCATGCTTTGTTATATATGACCCCTGAGACTAATTAGAAGACCCCTCTATGTGTGTGTGTGTGTGTGTGTGTGTGTGTGTGTGTGTTTGTGTTATATGGGGAATGCTCATTGAATAAAGCCAGCAATATTCAAGTTACCATGTTAACAAACATGAAATACACACATGAGCCTATGGAATACACTCACAAACAGTGCTGATGATGTTCAAGTGAAGACCACAAAACGTGACCACGCACTTGACACTCACTCCACACCCACACACTTTACACACAGACACACATAACATCCATAGCATCCAATTGGGCATAATATATTATTTGATCATGTCAGGACAGGTGAAATCATGTTGAGTGGGAAAAGAACAACATTGTATCTTCACAGCAAGGCAGAGAGAGAGTGTGTGTGTGTGTGTGTGTGTGTGTGTGTGTGTGTGTGTGTGTGTGTGTGTGTGTGTGTGTGTGTGTGTGTGTGTGTGTGTGTGTGTGTGTGGGTGGGTGGGTGGGTGGGTGGGTGCACCAGGCATCATTTGTTTCTTTATATATTGGAGCAACCGAGCAGATGGAAGATGGTAGGAGACGGAGGGAGGAGGGGCAGTGATGGAGGAGGAGGAGGAGGAGGAGAGAGGGGAATAAATAAGGGAGTAATAGAGGGGAGGATGTAGGAAGGAGGGAACATTAAGGGTGGGGGCTGTGAACAAGGGAAAAAATAAAGGGTAGGGAGAGAGGATGCTGGGGCGACGGAGGGAGTTGAGGATTCAAAAATGTGGAGGGAAGAAGCAGTGAGGGAGGATAGCAGTTAAAGTAGGAATGGAGAGAGGTGGAGAGAAAGGTAGAGATGGAGGTGAGGAGGAAGAGGGTAACAGATGGAGTTCACAGCAGTGTATGTTTGGCTTTTTTTGTAGTTCAGGTGTAGAGTAGCTGAGCCCAACTTGGAGCTTGTTTACTTTTTTTCTCTGTTCTACTTCTCTACCACTATTCTGTACATCATTTTCACCAACAGGGAAGTGGAAGTGATGAAGGACAAATCCACAGTGTGTCCACACAGTCATTTAAAAGTAGATGTGAAGCTCATATGAGTCTTCATCAGTCTGAGTTAGTCATATCAAGTGATATCTGACACATTTACAGTCTTTTTACCATCAAATCACCTCTTAGTGTTTAAACTAAAACACTAAAACACTATAACGTTGAAACATAGAAGACTTGATTTGACTCATTTGGACAGCTGGGGTCATTTAAAATCTTTGACTCGTGACGTTTTGGTAAGTTTTCTCTGCAGAGACGCTAATCGGCTCTCTGAAGGTATACCACTTTTTTTGCCATAATCAACTAATATATTCTTTCAAAATGGATTAAAAGCAGACATTTTATGTTGGGTCCACAAAAAAAGAATGTGTGCAGGGTATTCATATGCTTATTTTCACATTTTAACACCATTCAATTTGACTAAACCACATAGACATCAAAAAATGTTGTTTACCCATATGTGAAACTTTCATACTGTGGATGGTAACAACTCGATTTTGCCCTCCTTCTGTCTGTTTGGTTGTGTCTTTGAAAACTTCTTTTGAAAAAGAAACTGCTTAAATCTATCTGAAGCGAGCAGTTATGTGTCATGAGAGCTTCCATGCTTATCAGCAGACAAGTCCCACATCTGTAAAACACATACCTGTACTGGACTTGGACCCACAATTAGTATCTTCAAGTACTTCCCATTACTCCTGCTGCCATCAGCTTGCCTAAAATTAGTGTAAAACATAGATAATCGTGTGTAGGATCATTATTCACACCTAGTTAACCCTCCCTAGTTAATCTCTCCTCGATTCCTCTTTCGCAGTTTTAAATCTTTACAGCTTTTCTTACTACGCCATCCCCTCTTCGACTCATCTCTTGCCTGAGGTGTTGTGTAATGTCTACTCTAGCATAAGCACCATTGTAAGCGTGTGCGTGTGTGTGTGTGTGTGTGTGTGTGTGTGTGTATGAGGCAAAACTGAAGGAGGGCAGGTTTCCATGGCAGCTACGACGAGCTGTACTAGCAGCTTTGTCATAACAATAATAGATAGATAGATAGATAGATAGATAGATAGATAGATATAGTTAAAGTATGACTCTTTGTTCTCCTGTCCCGCTCCAAATTGCCGTTGTATTGTGTCTGCTGTCACGGTGATGTTTAGATTAGTTACACCCACTTACCCCTCCTCTAACCCCTCTATCTCTCTTTCTTTCTTTACTTTCCTGTCTTTGTCAACCTCTCTCTCTTTCTCTCCCTCTCTCTGTACCATATCGATGCTCGATTCCAGAACAATCGCTGGAGCTCCGTCCACCCTCGCCGAAATCACTGCTCGCTGTGTGTGGTTGTTGTGCTTTGTTGTGGTGGGAGGAGTTTATAATACAAAGACGCATGCTCCAAGCCAGTAATCACAGCAACTATCAAATGAATCTGCAGATTTTCAGCACACAATGAAGGAATTATAAGAATAACCTGTGTTTTCTTTGCTTAAAAATCAGTGATTAACAGAATACTGCCTGGAGACCTAAAGTTGGAAGATATTGACTCAATATTTTTTTTACTGAAATAGGTCTCAAGTGGGTTTGTCCACAGTTTCCATGGTGACCCCACCTGTGTTTGCCCACATGGGCTTCAAGTAGGTTTTGACTGAGTTTCAGGTGGGGCCCAATTTCGTGAGACCCAATATGGGGTCTAAGCGGGATCAGAATGGACCTTAAATGGGGCCCATTTAGCCAGCCCACATGGGCTTCACATGTGGGGCCCATGTTACTGAAACCATGTGGAACCTGCAGAATTTGCCTGGTTCAAACCCATGCCCACTCAGTATTCACGTAGCCAGTATTTAACCCATGTGGGGCCCACATGGACATGCTGGCTGGGTTTGTCACTTGAATTTCTAAAATACCTTTTGCTGACCTCAAAATTTCCACTCTGGTTACTCTCTCTCTCTGCCTGTCTCTCTCAGATTTACTGAAGCTCTACCATGCCTGTGGCCTCCACCAGGACAGAGCCTGGTGAGACCACACACATTCCTCCTCATTAGCTCCTATCACCATATTATTACTAATTGTGTGTTCTTTATTTATGCCTGCCTGAACATTCAGTTGAATGAGTAAAAACATTGATAAGAATACAAGACTATATCACATTAGCAGAAGTCAATGTTTCCTCTAGGCTGACTGCTCTGTAGCAGTATTGGAGCGTGGGGTGCTGAACAAACTGGGGAGAGACTCAGCATCCAGACATTCCTACATTCTCTGTTTAGAAACAACTAAAATTGACTCTTGGCCAGTCCTAGAGCCTAAACCTAAATGCTTGATTAATCCCCATGTATATCAAAATCTACACTGCTTGCCATTATTAACTTCATGAACATCAACATTTTCACATTTAAGGTAAGTGAAATATAAACAATTATAAAGAAAAAGGGAAAATCTGAGATTTGGCCCATCAGTCATATCCTGTAATTTCATGCCACCCTGTAAGGATTGCACTGTTGAATATTAGTGCCATTATTAGTGCCAATTGATGCCATTCCCAAAGGCGGGAATGGCATCACTATTGTCATGAAGGTTGTTTTCTCAGACTTTACATATATCCTCAAGAACCATGATACAGTCATTTGACAGGCTTTGTAGTGGTCTACATACAAGTAATCTGCTAATCTGCTTATATTTATTATTTTGTTTTGCCTGCTATCTGGCTACAAAATACAGTCCACACTGTACACAGTGTTAGTATAATTAGCTTCATGTAGTTAATGTCAAGCCCTGGTTTAAAGGATCAGATTTTTACAAAAAGGTTAATTTAATGAAATTACCTGTATGTACGATATATAAAGGTCTGACTCACTGGCACCTCCCAGTGATAGGATTAAAACAAGGCACAGTGGTGGGAATGCTTTGCACCATTTTAAATTTGGTTTGTTTCATTTGTTTATTTTTGTGTTACAGCGCCCCAGATGTTGGACGCAATGAGCGACAGCACCAATAGCTCCACCACAGCCAATGACTTGGACCTCATCTACCTCAAGGGCATCATGGAGAGCCCTCTGGTGTGGAATACACACATACACACACACACTTAGAGAACTGTGTGCATGTGCAAGCGTGTTCACTAACTCTTTTTTTGTTTGTTTTTTTGATAATTTATTCATTATTTTTGTATTATTTTGTTGTATTTATATAACTGTGTTTGACTGTTTGTTAGGAGCAAGAGGAAAGCCTGAAGGAGCCACGTCTGTCAGCGGTGAGGGAGAACAATGTGGAGCTCCTGCAGGAGATACTCAGAGACCTCGACCCCTTCACAGACCACTCTGACAATGCAGCTGAGCTCTCTCGCATACTTGTACAGCCTCACTTCCAGGTGCAGAACACACACATACACACAGTACCCCATATTGTATTGTTACATTACGTTTAAAATGCAGTCCACCATCAAAATGTCTAAATACATACATTTTTTCTACTTGGTGTCTAACATTGAATTTTCTTTTTTTTTCCTGTTGGTTTGTCAGTCTCTACTGGAGACTCATGATTCGGTGGCATCCCAGGTGTGTGAAAGCCCACCCCCCAGCCCATGTGACTTTGTGGATCATGAACTGGATGATGGCCCCACACACACCCTGCACCCACCACCTGACGCAATTCGAATGGTGGGCATACGCAAAGTGGAAGGGGAGCATCTGGTAGGTAACATTATAGCATAAACACATACAATATGGCTGATTCATTCCATGTAAATTAGTGCTGTTTCGGCTCCAACCTTGTTAAGTATATTTAATCTGTGAATACTGATATTTTAATCAAATTACAGAGGTCCAATTCCAATTGTCTTTACTTATCACTCTATATGTTGATTTTATCACCACAGTGACTGAAACAGTAACCTACATGAACTGTGTTTCAGGGTGTGACATTCAAGGTAGAGGGTGGTGAGCTGGTGATAGCCCGCATCCTCCATGGAGGAATGAT
Source organism: Scomber japonicus (assembly GCF_027409825.1). Taxonomy (NCBI): domain Eukaryota; kingdom Metazoa; phylum Chordata; class Actinopteri; order Scombriformes; family Scombridae; genus Scomber; species Scomber japonicus. Next base: position 6,175,500 of record NC_070595.1, on the reverse strand, counting down.
AGATCAGCAAGGACTGCTGCATGTTGGCGATATCATCAAAGAGGTAAGGAAGACCATTAAAGGTACTCTGTGGAGGGTACCATCCTGTCACAGTATTCTGCTAATAGACAGTTGGTTGCAATAATGCACCAACGAAGGCGGTGAAGAAGAAGACAGATACTGAACAGAAACACTGAATGTGAATATAGCCTAACTTTACCTAGTATGACTTTTACTTACCAAGAAGTTTTGATCTGCCATCAAACACTATGTTTCTATATTCGAGTGTTTTTAGAGGAATAGTTCAAGATTGGTGGGGAAAGATGCTTATTTGCTTTGTTGTTGAGAGTTGGATAAGAAGACTGACACCACTATAATGCCACTATTAAGCTAACCCTAACTCTAACCCTAACCTATAAATAATGGAAGCAGGGAGAGACAGTTGGCCTGTGTCTGTCCAAAGTCCACTATTAACTATGGAGTATCCCAAGGCACTGTCCTAGGCCCTGGGTAAACTGTCGCCTGCCATTGAATGTGGCGTGGCAATTCATAAAATTTCGTCCTCTGTGCCGGCAGGTGAATGGCCGAGAGGTGGGCCAAGACCCCAGAGTGTTACAGGAGGAGCTACAAGCAACCAGTGGAAGTGTGGTATTGAAGATACTGCCCAGTTACCATGAAGCAATACCACCAAGACAGGTGACACATACAAACACCACAGACACATAGTAGCCACACATGGTCATACTCCAAGGCATAAATTATGAATCTTCACTTCACTTTTTTCCAGGTGTTCTTTAAGTGCCACTACGACTACGATCCAGCCAACGACAACCTGATCCCTTGTAAGGAGGCAGGGTTAAGGTTTGAGACAGGAGACATCCTGCAGATAGTCAACCAGGACGACGTCAACTGGTGGCAGGTGGAGTACAGAAGCAGCATGTGTGCAATTTTCACTTCTTTGTGTTGTTTTGAGGATTCTACAGCAGATAGAAAGCAAATTCAGATTTTCTTTAGATTCAAATGCTCGTTATGAATATGTACAGTGTGTGTGTGTGTGTGTGTTTGTGTGTTATTCAGGCATGTCATGTGGAGGGTGGAAGTGCGGGGCTGATACCCAGTCAGATGCTGGAAGAGAAGAGGAAAGCATTTGTGAAGAGAGACGTGGAACTGGCACCTGCAGGTGACCGAACTAGAACAGTTCAAAGACACTGATAATGAATTTAAAAAAAATAATATTTAATAATGGAGAGACTCTTAAGTAAAAGAGACTATACATATTGTAAAGAGATGCACAAGTGACACCAAAAGCCCTTTTCAGCTTCAACTTGACAAATATAGTTGACTTGAGAGAAAGACATAGCCTGTGGTTTTAGCAACTATGTTATTATGATGTCTTCCTTACATGGTGTGCCACATCTTTAGTTTTCTGCTGTTTTACACTGCCATCTGGTGATAAAATGCCAGGTCTGCAAATAAATGTCTGGGAAAATATATAAGTCAAAGCACCTAGAACACCAGTCAGTTTTAGCTTTCAAATTAATCTTGCTAATAATAACCACTAATAATAATATAACTAGCCTTTTTATTACTTTTTTATGAATTTCCATTCATGTGACAGGAAATCTGTGTACGGGTGTTGGAGTTAAGAAGAAGAAAAAGATGATGTATGTGACCACCAAAAATGCAGGTAATAAAACCTTAATTTCTACAGCCCTGTAGTCTAAGTAGGTGTTTATAGTCCTTATATTGCTTTCCTGTTTCAGTAATCCCTCCTCCCTTTTTTCCTTTCTCAGAGTTCGACAGACATGAGATCTTGCTCTACGAGGAGGTGGCCAAGGTCCCACCTTTCAAGAGGAAAACTTTGATTTTGATTGGCGCCCAGGGTGTGGGGCGACGGAGACTGAAGAACAATCTTCTTCTGAGGGATCCACAGCTCTTCGGCACCACTATTCCATGTATGAAATCTAAATATATTAAAGTAGTCCATCACTAGAATCATGGTTAGAAATTATTTAAAAGACATTAATTACCTATCTTTTTATAGTTTTTACATTGTAACTGTTTTACATCGTAAATTACTCAAACAGTAAACATAACTGTGATGTTGTTTTCTAGGAATTCCAGTTGAGCATGACTTAGTTTCTGTTTTTACTGTGTCAGATAGCCATTACATTGTGTAATTACTAGAATATGTAAAGTGAATCATGACTTTGTACTGGAGGGAAAGTCCTTTCAGATAGGATCAAGTTTTGATGATCTGTCAAACAGACACAGCTACTATAAATCCTTTGTTTTAGATGTTTGCTTTAGCTTTGGTGCAGTGTTGCTCAAAGATCTGATTATTCAAAACAAACATTTTGAATCCTTGTGGAGAAAAGTTTCTAAAGATACCATATATAGGACCATTTCCACTGCAGGAACTTTTGCAGGGGTATTTTTACGGGCTGTGACCGTAGGAACCGCCCCTAAAGGACAATCTCCCGTAACTTTTAGGGGGGCAAAATGAGTCCCTGCCTCGGGGTATGTAGTCCGTGCAGCCCTGAAAAATTCCTGGGTGGAGCTTGAGGTTGACTCTGTGCTGATTGGGTATATTCAAAGCGGATGTGACATCAACACAAAGCGCCAAAATAAGCGCCTATGAACTGTTGCAGAATGATTATGGCACCTCCAGAGTCCGGTGGGTCCTATCAAGGTCCTAGTCTGCAATGGAGACACAATGGCTGAGAGGACTGAGTGAGAGGACGTTCCTGTAAAGTTCCTGCCTCCTAAATTTTACCTGGAACTTCTTTAATGGAAACAGGACTCATGTTATCATAAAATCTGTATACAATTATGCACATAAGACATCCAAAATATTTCTCTTTGATGTAATAATGCAACCATAAACACATGGTCTTGGACATGGACATGGTCTTGAATATTTTTCTCTGTGTAAACAACCTACAGCTTTACATAAGAGCAGGAACATGCTGACACAGTTAATATGTGTGAGGCTGACAGATAAAGACTAAACAGAAGGGAAAAGGTGGCATAACTGGGTTTTTATACCTGTCCAGACACCTCCAGAAAGCCCAAAAAGGGGGAGCGCGATAGTCGGATGTACGCCTTCACCAGCCGCAGCAAGATGGATGCTGATATCAAGAACGGGCGCTTTCTTGAACATGGAGAGTACGACGGCAACCTGTACGGAATCAAGATTGACTCTATACATGAGGTGGTGGAGGCAGGACGCGTCTGCATACTAGATGCCAATCCTCAGGTAAAACACATACAAACACATATAGTTGTATGGAATCACCAAAAAGACTAAATGTACATGTTAATAAGTGAATAAATAGAATGTAAATGTGTTTTTACAACTTCGGTCAAATTTTTCTACATCTGGTTTCTGTCTATTATTACATTAACAGTTTACCACTGTTAATAAATAACATTCAACTCTACAGCAGTTTTCAAGCGTTTAGTTTGTGTTTTTTAGGTATGATATTTTTGATCCTTCAAAAACAGCACACAGCATTTTAAGTATGGTTGTATTTATTTGGTGCCATGTGCCTTCCTCAAGGGCATCTTAACAATAGACACTGTAGCTGAGCACAATGTTACTCATTCAATGTCACAAACCAGGAATGTCCAGCCAGTTGGTGAACCTAAACCCAGTTGTTTAAACCCTCTAAAACACTCTTTCTGTAATTCTAATATGTGTGTGTATCCATGTGCTCATTCTAGTCTCTCAAAGTGCTGAGGACGTCTGAGTTCTTGCCATATGTGGTGTTCCTTCAGTCTCCTGACTTCGAGGTCCTCAAGGCGATGAATCACTCAGCTGTAGAGGCAGAGGTGGTTGATAGGACTCTTACGGTAAGAAGCATTTACTGTATGTTCATACACCTGTATAGTAAAGTAACAATTTTAGCTCAGCCGATTCAGGAAGCTGCAGGGAATTAGAAATAGTTCAAAGATGAGTCCCTGTGATTTATGTCTTTTTTTCACACGCACATCCTCAGCAGTGGGTAAAGCTAAGTCATGTGTTCTCTGTCTCAGGATGAAGAGCTAAAGAGGACATGCAACGACAGTGCTAAAATCCAGGCGGCCTACGGTCAGTACTTTGACCTCACCATCATCAACGACAACCTGGATGAGACCTACCGCACCGTCAAAGCTGCACTGGAGACAGTTTCTAAAAACCCCCAGTGGGTCCCAGTCACCTGGGTTTTCTAGAAAGAGGCTATGGAGAGCAGAGGAGGGAAGGAACGTCAGGAACAAGAAAGAAGCATTTAAAATATAACCCTGTGTAAATGATTGATATTCTTATTTAGATTTTCATATGTTTCGATAGTGATGACATCTTCCTTTAACAATAGTTTAGCATCAGAACAAAACTATTTTCTTGCTATAAAGTAACAGCGTTGCAGGATAACATACAGAATACTTTCTTGTTTTCATCTATTATTTAAACAGGGTTATATTTTTCGGTAGGGAATAGAACAAAAACACTGATTTAGTCCTGAATGTCAGAAATTCACAGATTTTACCTGGATGCATCAGTATCTACTCAGTAGAGTATGTGAGTGTGTGTGTGTGTGTGTGTGTGTGTGTGTGAGTGTATGTGTATGTGTGTCTCTGTCTGTGGCTGAACTTTGTAGTGAATACTTTTGTATGTTTCTAAATGAGTTGTGCCATTACTGTTGATCATCAGCAGACTTTGTCATTGTTTACATTTCATGAGACAGATCAGCACACTTAATCTGCAAGTTATTGGTGGGTGTGGTATTAATTAGCATACCTGAGGTGAGGGTTGTAATTAATTTAATTCAACACTGATGTATTTACCAAATCTTAAACCTATAAAATGTTTCAAATAAGGACAAAACCCACTGTAAAAGCCCAAAACAGATGTTCTAAAACTGTCTATTTGTGGGTCTGACCAAACCCCCAAAGGTATTCCTTTTTTATCGTAGGAAATAAATAAGGCAAGCTATTTAATACAATACATTTTTTAACAATTGCTGAATTGACGCATGCAACACTGTGCATGTTGAACAATTGCTGTATAAAGCAGAGTATCTGCAACACAATCATGCAGAAGACACAGGAATGTAAAATTAGGTTCTATTGGAGAATGTTGTACTTGACAAACTAAGTGTGAGTGAGTAGCATCAAAGACAAGCAAACTTCACAATCCATGTGCTCTCTGTCAGTGTTTGCAAGCATTGGCCGCCTTTCTTGTCTTGCTCTTTATTTATTGTACTGACACTCACAAACGCTTCAAGAACACAAAACGACATACAGAGGTAATTAAAAAGACAAAAAGCACTCCAATATGCACGTTAATATTAGTAATAATAGTAGGGGGGGAAAAGCCACATCTAGAACCATTTTGGTGGTCTAATTTGATATATGGAAGTACTGTGATGACAACCAGGTACAGTGGAAGAAAAATCTGTATCATTTTAAACAAGACTGTGTGAGAGTTATTACTAAATGTATTGTCAGCAAGATACGTAATTCTCTAGGTCTATCTCATCCCTCATTTAGTGTCTTTTTTGCCTTTTTTAGCCAGTACGCACCTGACCATTTCTTGCTAGCTATCTCCCTAATAAGAACTGACAATTACTGATCCCAATTTAATTCTATTCCGTTACTAGCAGCTACAACTACAGCTACATATGTCAGCTAATGTGCAAATCACAATGATGATAGATGATTAGCTGACTGAGGCTAGGCTGTTATAGTCAACCCATTCCTTACGTCAGCGTTTTACAACCTTTACATATTTCTGCATCACAGAATAGTTTATTTTCTTCAACAAAATGACTAAATGACAAAATCACAATTGGTAGACAAAGGCTGACAGTAATGAGCTTGCTTTGTTTTTAATGGTCATAAGTCAAAAACATTGCAACTGCTAACAGTTAGCCTTTACTTCAGGCTATCACCAACCACGTAATGGTTTAAAACATTATGAAAAAACATTACGTAAATTAGCATCTCATGGAATACCCAACACCTTCATTTTAGTAACATACGTTCTTTAATTAGTGCTGGAGCAGTTAGCCATGAAGCAATTAAACAACAACATGTTGAAATAAAACTACCTACCAAGTGTGAACCAGCAGATTCTGAGGTTATGTAGCATCTCACAAGCTTAGAATATCTAAACGTGAAATCAGTCAATCAAAAAGTTAACGAGATCAGTTTATACTCGTGAACACAGTCAGTTTTCACCAAGTTCGGAAGACCGCCAATATGGTTTATAGAGGTGGCATTACAGTACATAGTTTCATACCCTTCAACATTAAAACACACATACACGCACATAGAAAACTTTGTAGAGAAGCTCTATTTTATTACAACATTGTATTTCAGAATTAATTCCGTTCAACACACATCTTTTTATTTTGTAGTATTTATAAATCTCTTTGTTGTATTTATGAACTCAGTTGTAAACAGTTTGTAGATAGCATGTAGATACACAGCGATATATAGATACTGATATAGTAGGTTCTTGCCTAGTATTTACAGTATGTGACACTTAAGTGATAACTTTGAGAATGTCATTAGTAAAGACATGTGAATGGTAGCCTTTGAGTGAACAACACAGCAATAATTGAGAGGGAAAAGAAATTTTAGCAAAAGGAATATACTGCTAGAAACAGACTAAACTGAAACAAATTAAAAAGTACGAAACTAATTAAAATTTCAACACATTTTCTTTTATCAGGTGTTGTGTTGTACACTCTTAGGCCACCATACATGTAACACTGTCTATGGTGCCAACTGCAGAAAGCTCCTTGAGCAGCTTGTTTGTACTTTTATTGTGGCAGCTACTGAATACTTTTGATGCAGAATGAATTGTTTTAGCGATTAATGTAAAAAGAAAAAAAGGTGTGTGTCTACTGACAAATAACGTACACTTAGACCAGTTGTTTTAATCCATATCTGATGACAACCTTTGGTCATTTTTAGTCAGTCAGTGTTTCTAAACCTTTTTTTTTTTAAAGTGGCTTGAAAATAGCATATAATTGTCTGGCAGCTATATTTGAATCTCTGTAACCTGGAGTGTTTGGTATTGAGATATGCCACGTTTGTTAATCTCTCGAGGACATTCCAAAAACTCAGCCTTTTTCTATGAAATCTCATGAATGCAATAAAACCATTTTAGTCACGGTATCTTTACAAATTGATGTATATTTAAGTACAACAGTAACAAAGATATTGTCTTTATCTGTTTTTATTCCCTTCATAAAAACATGGCACACTGACAATTTGCTTTTTGAATAAATGGCTGCTCATGTAGATGTAGAACATGTAGCCAACAGAGCAGGGTTAGGTTTACTGTACATATGTTCATTGTGTATGTACTAAATATGTACCACTGAAGGGTTTCATTCCAAAATGCTGGGGTTAAAAATTGATACTTTAAAGAGGTACTCAGTAGCATCTCTTCATTAAACACCTCCATGCCTGCTAAATGATGTCTTTTAAACTGGACAGTCCCAGTTTTTAATACTGTTTTAACTCATCTCCAAGCCAAGATAACCCTGATAACATGACTATGATATCATCTGGGTTATTTTCAGACTTTTAAAAAAAACTCATCTCAGAGCAAAAAAGTCATTATGCAACTGTTTCCACAGACTGAATAGTACTCCCCATGAGAAATTACTTGTTCTTGAGGTATAACATTTGTGGAGTTCTACTTTAAATGTACAGGTCTCAGTGTTTCCCACAGATCTGAAGGCAATGTGTGGTGGTAGTCCGGCGACCGACGGGGTTTCGGTAAACCGGCCGACGGGGGGGGGGGGGGGGGCTGTGTGTGTGAGCTATGTGAGAGAGACGCGTGAGTGACAGAGAGACGCAGGGAGAGCAGAGAAAGGAAAAAGGAAATGCAGCTTAACGAATACGATGCGTATTTTTTAATTAGCGTTAAAAAAAAAAAATTAATAACGAAACGCAATATGTGGCGGCCGGTGTTAAATCTGTGGCGCACCGCCACAAATTAGTCTATGTGTGGGAAACACTGGGTCTGTTTTTTTTTTTCAAATATAGCGTAGTCCTATCACTGTTAATGGACTCAGTTGGAATGTAACTCTGTGATCAACAATAAAAACTTTGACCTTTTACCGGAAAGCTCTTCTGTACAATGATGGGTATTGTTTTTAACTGGTTGTGCTGAAAAGAATATGGCACTTGTGCTTGGCATATGATTAGTAACACTTTGCAAAGTGAAATTGTTGATTGCAGAATCAGACTTTATTGATGCTTGTGTCTGTACTTAATAAATGATCGATTTGCAAATTGAATGAAATAAGTCATGATTTTCTGTGTCTTTTTATGTAAAAAACACAAAATAAATATATCAGTCAACAATGATGACTGCACACACATCACTCACAGAATACTCCTCATAAGCCAAAACAAGAGCAAATCATATGGATACCAAACCAAACATTTAGCTAAGTAAAATAAATCCCCTGATACTTAGTCTAATCCACTGACACCACTGATCATGTCACCACTCACCAGTGTATAAATATAGGAAGTAGTTGGGCGTTTCTTACTTTTGTTTGTTGAGCACATGGTGGGTATGGTAAGTAACAAAGAAAGACAATGCTAAACTTATGACACTAAGAATTAAACGAATAAACAGTAACTGAACTTCATACATACAGTAGTATGTGTCTGCAAATGATTGATTACTGATAAAATAATGGCTTAACAATTACCAAGCATAGTTCAATTAATAAAATAGTTGGTGTTGATGGTGAAAATGGGGACAAGTGGTGTGTGCCATGATAATATTGGATAAAATGTACTCGTTAGCTATCTGTTAACAAGCTAATTTTACATTAACAGGTCCTTTGTAATGTATATGGAGCTTACGAGCAGCGAGCTTGGTAACGTTTGTCCCATGTAGCTATAAAGAGTGAAGTCACTCTATTCTTAATCGGTTGACCCTAATGTAAAATTATACAACCCGAACGTCACCCATTTGTCAACAAATTTTGCTGTGACACAGATGTTCCGTCATATTTTGCAGCCCAAGTATGAATGTGATTTTTTTTTTCAAAATGTGCAGAAATCTGTTCAACACAAAGTCTGTGATGTCTGTTGTGTTACTGAGAGATTGACAAAGACAGAATTCCTGTAAGAATATGAAGTCCTCTTAATGTATGCATACATTCCGTGACAAAAAAAGGATTGGCAAGATGAGCAATTCAAAAATATCTCACAATCACTTTAAAAGCCGCATCAGGTTTGTTAAAATGTAAAAATGTTTTTTTTGTTGGTTTTGAAATTACATTTGCACCATTACACCTACTGAGTATTTATGCAACCACTTAGACATTTTTGCCATAATAATCCTCTAATATATTCTCTCAAAATGGATTAAAAGCAGAAATTTTACGCTGGGTCCACAAAGAAAGAATGTGTGCAAATTATTCATATGTTTATACTCATAAACATAAACATATTCATATGTTTATACTCACATAAACATATGAATAATTTGACTAAACCCCATGGACACAAAAAACATCATTTTAACTAAGAATGTAACAATGACATACTGTCTCAATTTCCACTGTAATCAGTATTAAATTACATAGTGCTTTTCCAGGAAACTACCAGTCACATGTCAATTCATATCTAGCATATTATAGGAACATTTTGCACCTGAGAAAATAAAGTGTTAATTAGATATTTTACATTTTTATACACTGGAAATGGCTTACCAACACAGTGGGCCATTACACACAAAACAATTTTATACCTTACACATATTTTTATCTTATCTTATTTTTAGCCTTTCTCTCCTTTTTACTGTAATCTCTATTTTTCTTTTTTCCACTCTGCATTTCACTGAACATCTTTTATGGGCATGTGACCTTTTTAAATTTTGAAAAAATATTTCGACTTGTTCAAACATTGTGCTTTTCTCTGAAATATCCACCCTCATGGCTTCTGGAAGGCTGAACTGAAACAGTAATACTAACATACATGCACCCTCCTCAGCTAACCCGGAAAGCCAAGTGGCCCCAAAGTGTCCCTTTCACAGCATTTAAGCTCTGAAAGCATCTTTGTTCCAAGCATGCAATTACAGTGAGACAGTAAGATGTTAAGAGGAAACAAATTCATCCTATGAGTCGAGTGTGATTAACTGATGAACAACCAGTTCTCTCTTCTCTGGCAGTCTCATGTCTTCGGCGTGGAGAATGTGCAATCTGCTCTCCTCTTTGTGAAATCAAAATTTCCAAAATGTCATGTGTTATATGTCAATCTTAACCTTAACAACCATCTATCCCCCTTTTCCTTCGCTCCACCCCTCACTTCAACCCTCTCCTTCTGCAGTTAAACGCTGATGTTTGATGGAATGTCTTGTTGGAGGATAGCTTTCTTTATTCTTCTCTTACCGACTTCATCCTTCACTCATATGTTCTCCTCATCCCTTTTCAATCTAGACTAGTCTTCCAATCTACCTTTTTCCTGTTGGTTTCCTTTCTGCTCTGCCATTTGTTCCCGTCCTTACCCTCCTGCTGTCTCCAAATAGCCACCTCACTTCCTGATAGTGCTCTATAGTACATCTCTCCTCCGCCATGTGGTGGTGGCTGCTGGGTATATTGAGCTGTGTGCTGCTGGCATTGATCGTCATCTTCTTCTTGACCACCGGGCAACGCCACAAGGTGTTCAGCGAGAAGTGCCTAAGGCCACCAGGACCATTGGTCACTGATAGCAAACAGAGGGATGAAAGGCTGAAGAAAGGTAGGAAAGGTTTCTGATACTGTCTCTTGAAGAGGAATGGGTTCACAATTCTCTCACAAAGCATTAGTCCAGTGCCCAAAGGAACACTGAAATTGATGGGGTCCAAGACCCACAGCCATCGTTTTGAACAAAAATGTATTTAAAGGCTTATCTGAAGACATTATGAAGCTTCAGCCATCCGAGTTAGTTAAATTAAATGGATATCTTCCACAGTTAGTTTTTTTAAGGAAATTAAATACCTCCCTTGTATTTCGACAGTGTCTCCCTGTTGAGCTGTGGTGGAAGTATAGTAACAAAAAGAGGGACTTTTGCACTAAAAAGACTGATGTTAAAACATAGATTTGAATTGACTCATTTGGACGCTGAATGTTCATATTAGCTTCAGATCAACTTTTCAATACATTTTTACACAAGAAGAGGACTGTGGATTTTGTCCATCATCATTTACAATGCAAGTACATTATAAAGGGATCTTCTAATGGTCAGTATGAACAGGAGGGATGATTACAGCAAGACAAACAGGTTTTAATGTTCATTGGAGCACTTGACTATTGTTTAAGACTGACTTCAAAAATTGTGATTCTGTCCTTTAATCTGTTTAAAAGAGCTTTGTATGATCCTTCAACATCCAACTAATGAATGATTAGAAGATTCACACCCATTACTAAACACAGGTGTGGAACAAGGACATTAAATCTATTCTGAAATCTCAGAAAAAGACTCCTACTTATAACTTGAGATCTTGGTTCATCAAATGTATGACTTTTTCTCTTGTAAAAGTGACAAAGTCGACCTTTTGACCTGAAAAGAAAAGTTAAAAGTTTAGTTAAGTAAGAAAAACCTCAGCTTAAGCTTTGATTTACTGCACTTTTCTCTTTGGAAATCCAGCAAGCTCAATTTAAATGTAGAATTTCCTTTAAGACTCAATGTGATTCAGTAATTTAAGTAGGTTTAACAGCAGAACAACTGCTTTAAACAACAAATGTTTTCTTTGACATAATATTGCATATACACAGTACTTGAACAAATACTGAAGTTCAGAGACGGTTTTCAGCCAACAGCAGCACTTCAGTCATGGTTAATCTGTAAAATGACTGTGATCATTGTATTTCTGAGGGACTTCTCACTGCTTGGTTGGGGGGGATGATGTCCAGAGGCCCATTGTGTCATAATCTGTCCATGCTCACATTAGAAAGCTCACTTAAATTCAGCTGTCACAGCATTTGAACATATAACAGTTCTCTGTCTGACTTTTTGACTGCAGATATATTCTCTGACAGTTGTAATGTAACTGAAAAAAATCATGATCTTCCAAGACTCTGATATTGAACTGTAGCCTGTGCTCCCCTGCAGGATTTCGTGTGGACCGTGTTCCCCCTGCTCTGGATGCTGTGGTGATTGGCAGCGGTATTGGAGGTCTATCAGCAGCAGCGCTTTTGTCCAAAGCTGGGAAAAGAGTTTTAGTTCTGGAGCAACATGATCAGGCTGGAGGCTGCACACACACTTTCGAGAATAAGGGATTTGAGTTTGATGTGGGTAAGATGCCGAAGTACACAAACAAATACCAACATACATATCTAATATTTTCCCTGCAGCTGCAGTGCATCATCTCCAGCTGGTGGAAGATAGTTATACTGTGGTCAAATAAAGATCCATAGTCCTGTTTCCATTAAGGAAGTTCCAGGTAAAATTAAAGAGTGGTGTACAGGAATGTCCTCTTAGCCATTGTCTCCTTTGCAGAGTAAGACCTTGATAGGACTCCAAGCAATCATTCTACAACAGCTTTAATTGTCGTAATTGCTTATTTTGGTAGTTTCTGTTGATGTCCCATATACCCATATACCCAGTCGGCACCGAGTCAACCTCTAGCCTCACCAAGGAAATTTTCAGGGCCGTACAGAGTACATACCCCAAGGCAGGGACTCGTTTTGCCCTTGTAAAACTTCCGGGAGATTGTTCTTCTGGGATGGTTCCTGCTATGGTAACACACGCCAACGGTCACAGCCCCGTAAAATTACCCTAGAAGTACCCTGGGAGGGGCCTTCATGATTCATGTTTTAACCTTTAATATTCAAAAAAGACTGAAAACTAAAAAGAATAATTGCAACATTTGACATTTTTATAAATTTGCATGACATCTAAATCCTCAAAGCAACCAAAAGAGCACAACTGAAACTGAACACATACATTATTGTTGAGTTATATCCGAGGATAATGACCCATGACTGGGACGAGGACAGTGGCACAGTTCAAACCACAAATATGTGGTCTCACTACCATGATGTCCTTCAGTTCACTGTTATGTTTTACTGCTGCTACAATCATTTTGAGTTAATCATAGGGCAATAATTGCTTTCTACTTTATGGACACTAATTTGTACAAATAAACTATCTTGAGTAATGTTCATTCACTCACTACCTCACTCATTAACAATTATCTTGTCTGCCCTCTGGTGGACATTACAAGGCTTTATCCCTGAAAACCACAGCACTGACTAAGGTGCTCTATCACAGCTCTCACAGTGGGTGCCTTTGGTTGGTTGTTGAAATAGTCAAGTAAAGTTCTGAGTCTTGGAAAACATTATTGCTATATTCCAAAACGCCAACACAAGTGTTGTTTAATGAATGTGCAGTAATGGCAGATATTATCTCAATATACAAGGTAATGAATGTTCTAACTTTACTTTACTGTCAGTTTGTCATATTAAACACTGTTATCTACTACTTGGAACAAAGTTGTTTTAAAGCATTAAGTATATGATATTGATTCAACCCAGGAATCCATTACCTGGGCCAGCTTCATGAGAACAGCCTGCTGAAGGTTTGCCTGGATCAGATCACTGAGGGACAGCTGCAGTTCACACGACTGGAGCAGCACTTTGATACACTGGTCTTGGGTCAGCCTGGACAGGGCAGGTAGGGTACATCTTACACTGGAGTGTTGCTGAGTTTCTGTCTTCATTCCTCCTCCTCTCTTTGTTATGCATCGGGAACTATATTCAAATAATCAACTACAACAAATCCTAACTCATATTTTGATTGGTTAATCTGTCTTTGTCTCTGTCTTTCCACATTTCCTAATCAAAAGAATTCACCCCATCGCTAACCCATCCCACCCTGTTTTATTCTCAGGGAGTACCATATTCATGCAGGGAAGACTGAGATGGCAGATAGCCTGAAGAAACAGTTCCCAGAGGAGGAGGAGGCCATTGATGAGTTCATGAGATTGATGAAGGTAGAGAGGGAGGGAGACAAATACAGATGGATATGTGATCAAAGGAGAAAGTAAGAGCTTGCTAAAGAACCATGTTAAAGCCATTGTAGCAGCTAGTTGACACTTACAGAGGTGCTTTGAACTAAATGCTAAACATTAACCACGTTTAATGCTTATCATGGAACAAATGTAATTACACTAACTTCTGCTACTTAGCACTAAACATAAGCTGGGCCATCTGAGAATGACATTAGTTTTGTATGTATCTGAATGTGTGCACCAAAATTCACAGCAATGCATCCAATAGTTGTCAAAACTAGGATTAATATGTAAAGTTCCATATGTCTTAAATCTGGGTCCACTATTCTTCAGTCTTTCAATGTTAGAACCATCATAACACAGTATTTTTCTCTCGTATGCAGACAACATTCAGCTCTATATAGCTCCCAAATTATATGCCTTTACTTTACGTTATACAAGTAAAGTTTATCCGAATGTTTATGAGTTTTAAATGTGCCTGTATGTTCCCTTCTTGCAGCTTGCTTCTCGGCGGACGCCACTTATCGCCACACTGAAGCTCATACCATACTGGCTGGTTAACTTCCTGATTCGGACTGGCCTATTATATCGCATATCTTCAGTGTTCCAGCTAGCAACAACCAATCATTCAGAAATAATGTCCAGACTCACCCAGAACAAGGACCTGCAGGCACTATCGGCCTATCTGTTCTATGGTGCTGGACATACAAAAACACATGTGCATCATATGTCACACACATATTTAACATCCTCTTCACTCTTATGTATCATGTCATTTTCTTTAAGGTGTGCCTCCTAAAGAGTCCAGCTTCCTCATCAACGCTCTCCTTCTTCACCACTACAAGCGTGGTGCGTACTACCCACGAGGGGGCGCCAGTGAGTTTGCGTTTCACATCATCCCTGTTATTCAGCAGGCAGGCGGTGCTGTACTGGTCAGGGCTCCTGTACAACGCATCCTGCTCAACCAGCAAGGGAAGACCTATGGTAAGAAAGGGGAATGGAGGCTGATTGTGGAAAGCTAAGCATGCACAGCTCGTTATGTTCATGGAAGTCGGCAGTGAGGTGGTTTTTGACTCTGTTTAGATCTTAGTCTTTTTTGGGAAGTCACGTCAGAGGCCTGCAAGTTAGCCACAGGTTTCCAGTTATCTAAAAACTGACACAGTCAACTCCTTTTAATGCATAGACCTTAGACCATAGGATTTGTCAAAAGTCAAACTTGCTTGCTTTTTGATTTGATTTCTTTTTTGTCAAGTCTCATGCCTCATCTTTGTGACTTAAGTATGACTCAAAATGTTGACTTCCAACCTGATAATGCCAAATGTCTCCATTGTGTGTGTATGTGACAGGTGTGACAGTGCTTAAAGGAAAAGAAGAGATTGAGGTCCATGCTCCTGTTGTTATTTCCAATGCTGGGATCTTCAACACCTTCCAGAAGTTTCTGCCTAAGCATATACAAGACCAACCAGGTATTTAACCATAGATTCATTTGACTGCAGCTAGTTTTTACACTGCAGTTTTTCTTCATTTGTTGTCGTTGTTTAGCACATATTTCCTGAAATGTCTCTCTGTTGGTCATTTCAATTTCCCCAAACTGTCTTTGTGTGTGTAGAGATCCACTCACTGTTGGGAATGGTGCGCCATGGTATGGGTTCCTTCTTGGTCTTTGTTGGCCTGGATGGAACCAAAGAGGAGCTTGGCATTGTTTCCACCAACTTTTGGATGTACAAAGACAATGACTTGGACTCACTGTAAGCTTTTTTATATTTGTTTTTATTCCCTCCTCTCTGCTTGTATCCTCACACTCTTCATTTTCATTCCCAGTACAGACTTTCATAGGGGGGGGGGGGGTTGTTGCTGAATTTATCCACAAGCTTCAGTCAATCTACATCTGTCTTCATTTTCATTACCTTTAGCAACATATTTCATGTTTATTTAACACCGTTTTATGGTTTTAGTAGCTCTTAATTTATGTATGTGTCTGTTTGTGAGCAGAATGGAGAAATACTCTTCTCTGAGCAGAGAGGAGGTATTGGGGAACATTCCCATGATGTTCATCACATCTCCATCTGCCAAAGATCCCACATCCAACACCAGACACCCAGGTAACACACTTTCACATGTATGCAAATGCTAGTTAGAATGCCATTAAATCTACGTCCCTTCTAAACATGTTTTAACCCCATAAAATATGACCTCTTGCCTCTAGAAATAAGACTAGGTTATGGCTGTAGCTTAAGGTTAAAGCAGATAAACATTTTTATTGATTTCTTCCACTTTTAAAAGACATGATATCACTTCCTGAGAGAGCTCCATGTGGAGAAATACGAACTTTGGCAGGCCTGTCATGCATTATTGTGATATATAAGCTATGGCTAGACAATCGCTCTCCAGAGGTGGGGTTCAGTGAACAGTCAATTGCGGACAAAGGATCTTTCAGGTCTTGGATCCTGATGGAATGACCTATCTGGTGTAGTTGATGTTAGATAATATCAACCAGATTCAGAACTCTTGCACTACATTTTAGGATTGAAGATTGAGGCAAGTAATTGTTTGTTGTTCAAAAATAGAATTGCACCAAAAACATCTGATCGACTGCATTGGTGTCAGTGAGATGCTACAGGTATTGTCAGAAAATTAAATCTGACCCAGTTTGAAGGCCTGTTAGATGCCAAAATACACAGCTCTTCTACCTGAATGCTTAGGCAAATTACCACAAATACATTGGAAGGTGTTCTACCTGCAGTGTTTCCCACAGAATTTCGAGAGACTATGGTGGTTGAACCTCGGTTTGACCCTCTAGAGGGGTCCAGGGGCACATTTCTTAAGTCAAATGCATCATTCTGGTGCAATCTAAGAGCAAAATTAAGAGGTTATATCAATAAAACATAAAACATTTGTACTCTAAACAATTTTGTGCTTCAGAACAGACATGTTTGGCTCGCTGTGAAACTGTGGTGGCACAAATTAGACTATAGTGAGCCGCCACATTCTATATCATTGATGGGAAACACTGACCTTTTTTTGCATGTATTCAACTGTGCTACCACACTATGCTAAACTGCCCTGCAGCAAGTTTACCCACAATTAATTTTTTGAAGTACAACTCAGTAGTTCTTTCAAGAAGATCAAAATATAATAAATATACTGAAACATTTGTATCACTTTTCCTTTATTGCTCTTCCTATCTCTCCTGCAGGTAAGTCCTGTATGACTTTGCTAACCATGGCTCGCTATGAGTGGTTTGAGGAATGGGAGGGGACAAAGCTTGGTAAGAGAGGACAGGACTATGTGGATATGAAAAACAGCATGGCGCAAGAGTTGCTGGACTGGGCACTAACCATCTTCCCTCAACTGCGAGACAAGGTTTGTAGTATTTCAGCCTTTTGTTTTTGTTTACAGCCCACATTTTTTAGTTTAGTTCAGCCTCACATTTCTCATCAACCTTTTTTTAAACAGCAGCAGCCAGTAGTTTTCTGCAAAAAAGCTTTTAAATTCTGGTGATGAACAACATTATCTGTTCATCACCAGAAGAAGACAAATAAAGTTAACAACAAGCTATTGAGCACAGTGGAGCATTTAGCAGCATAGAGCCAGATATTTCCCTCAGGAGTTATTGGAAACTAAAGCACAGCAGAAACAGGTTTGAATATTGGACTAATGTTTGTCAGTTGGCCAGAACATATGATCGTAAATTATATCTAATGTTGCCACGTGTTTTGTATAAGCAATTGTTTGCTAGACAAGTTGATAGGGCTGTATGTTGATGTTTTCAGTAATTCAATAAATTAAAACTGTCAATGTGACACTATAAGTAGTATCTATGGCAAATTTGTTCTATAAATAGTGTGTGTGTGTGTTCAGGTGGTGATGGTGGATGCAGCCACCCCTCTAACCAATGTCCACTATTTGGGCGCTCCAAGAGGTGAGATGTATGGTGCTGAACACAACTTGGAGCGCTTCAACCCAGAAACCGTTGCAAGGACACGAGCTCAAACACCGATCGACGGTCTCTACCTAACAGGTAACCTGACTAACGATCTCATCTGGTCCGATTGCTACCAAGATTAACCCACCTGCTCATTGTTTGTGTATGTGCTTGTTTGTGTGCAGGTCAGGATGTATTCTGTAACGGCATGGCTGGGGCTCTGCATGGTGGACTGCTCTGTGCCTCGGCTGTCCTCAATCAGATCCTCTATATTGACCTTCTAGCCCTGAAGAACCGCCTCAAAAACAAAAAAGCCAATCATAAGCTGACATGAAAGTGACACCAATTTGTTTGCCAAACCCCTTACCCAAACAGCAATTGTCCATTCATAGTTTAGTAAGTTTAACTAGGCACATCAGGCCTGTCAAGCTTTCTCCACATGCCTAAGTGATGTCCATGGGGCCTCTCGTCACTTGTGTTAAGAATGGTATCTTTTTAGCCTTTTTGGTCAAAACCAAAAACACAACAGCAGAAGTGTAAGGAGTAGATTTAACAGAGTGATGATCCGCTCCACAAACCTTGTCGGGCATGTCCAGTTTACTGTCTTTCTACCTATCTATCATTAGCAGCTTTGTCCTCTCACTACTTTACACTACATTTGCCAAACACAGTGCTTATTCCTCATCTGAAAACATTTTGTGTTTGGAAAATTTGCAAAAATACAAATGTGCTAAGCAGCTAAACAGGGTTATGTTAGAACAAGAAAAGAGTCTGGTCTTACATTACATGCATACTTATATTTAACTAACTAACTAACTAACTGTCACTACATTACTGTAGGACATAATTTTATTTATTTCATTGTCCTCTACGTTGATCATCAGCTGGAGAGAATGTTGACTTGGCTTTTAGTGCAAATCATGTATGTAACCATTAAGTACATACTTGGGATGTCTTTTTACATGATTTTTCTTTGAAAATGAGCCAGCTGGAAATATTAGTTTCCAGAGACAGTATTTACAACCATCATGGTGCTAACACTGCCATCCAGTGACCGCTTTTGTCTCACTTAAAAAGAACTTGTTAAATCTACCATCATAATCATTGTAAACAGTGTATGTGCCATTTGATAACTGAAAGCTTGACAGGCTTAGCAACAGAAACTAAGGGGTGAGGGGTTTGGTGAACGGTCAGTTAATACCCTCATTGTTTAAGTATAGCCTATAGGAACTTAGAAAGTTTAAGTCTTGTAATGCATGTGCCAATGAAAGAGTCAAGCCAGGTTTCATGTCTGCTTTCATTTTGCAGTATGATTTTCATTAACTTCAGCATCATAACATGCATGCTGTTGTGGATGATAAAACACAGTTACATGGTTTGGTCGAGAGCCAAAAATCAAGATGAAAGTATTTGTTTTTTTCTCAGCCTTGAATCTAGTTAGCCCTAGTGACTTTCATGTACTTGCTGTATGACTTCTCCAGACTACACTGTATCTGAAATGTTTCAAATAGTTTAGCCAAGGATAGCTGTTAATGCAGTGATCAAAAACAGGAACAAAACATAGGTACAAGTTATGTGTGAATATAAATAAAGATAATGAGATGAACAGAAAGAGTAAGTAATGTGTTTAGTCTTCATTTTTAACTAAGTGTTACCATCAGACCTCAGGGATATAATCTTTGTCTGTTAGCAAACAGGCCATTAATGATCAACAAAATAATCCTATATTTACATGCTTTTCCAGCACTTTCAACAGCAACTCATCTTCATCAGTGATGGACCTTTTTAATGCAGCTGAAAGCTCCTGAAAGTAGCATCTGTAGTGGTGGGATAGTAAACAATATTGTTTTTTCCACTTCACAAGGTCAAGAATAAACTTTTACACTCATGACAATTTTTTGACTTCATTCATATACTATACAAAAATGTTGAATCCCAACATATGTAATCAAGACAACGACGCTAAAATATTTTCTCTGCTATGTTACTGCAATGATACAACCAATGATATGATAAATGTATAGATACATCTCTAGACCTATACACATTGCCACAACACCACCAAAACAGATGTATTTTCAAAGGTATTGATACCCCTCTACATAAAATCAACATTATCTTTGGCTAAATACCACATGGGGCTAATGGGGAAATATATCTATAGTGTATATTTATATTGTAATTTGGTTGAGCTCACTCCTTAAGAGATAAGATACAGAACCAGCCATTGACAGACTTTGTAAAACCTTTACTGTTTCTCTTTTACTTGCATGTAATCTGCAAAATGCCACAAGCTCTACATAATTGGCACCTAGAACATGAAGCAGTCTGAAGATTTGGGCGTGTTCCAGTCATAATGTTGACTGATTTGTTTTCTCTTGAATTACTCCAACTGCAAAAGTCTCCTTCACCGTTTGAGCTGATCACATACCACCCACAAGTATGCAACAAAAACTTGGCTAACAGGAAAGTTGACTGAAAGATAAAGTACAGGAGTGGCCTTACAAGAAGCTGAAGAGACAAGATATTACTGTAATACAGCATCTTTATTTCCTTGAACAGAATACGCAGATTGCTACTGTACAGTTTGTTTATTTGTCAGCTAGTGTCTTCTTGTTAACCTGTGTCATTTCCAATGTGATTACACAAAGAGTTTTCTTACCACCTAATTACAGTAATTTGAGTTTGTATCTTAATTACACTTTCTTATTTTATTTTGTCATATCATCTTTTTTTTTATCAGGAAACTAAGGAAGCAGATGATAAACACACCGCTGACAATTTTGTTGTTGTTATTTCAGATACCACAGAAAGAGGACTTGCCATTTCTCCTGGTTTCAATGAGACTGCCCATGACTGGATGTTATGCAAATTGTACTGGCTGCTGGTTGCAATACTTCACCACTTTGATAAGCCTTTAAGATACCAGTCACTATTAATCAATGTGACATTGGGTCACTTCTGAACTGAGAAATTGTGCTGGAATTCCTTTAAACTTTAAAGTCATTAAGGATTTTTACCAAAAAAGGGTGAAATTACACACACATTTTAAATATAATGTTATATAAAACAAAGAGTTTTAGCAGCTCTTGCAATCTGGTGTCATATGACTTATGATGAACATAGTTTAATATATTCATATGTATCATAGCTGTCCTTGTCAAACTTACTCTGGTAAAATTCCCTCACACAAATAGTTCTTCTATAAATGATCTGTTACATTTAATAGAAACTATGGTGATGTTAAAATTGAAACTTTTCAGTATTTATCACAATATTGTTATTAAACATGATAAAGGTAGATACATGAACATTATGTGCCATTTATTAATTATAGGCAATGTAAACATGTGATAGTTATTTTATTTCTATTGATACTGATTCATAATTACTTTACACTTCTTCTAGTTCAAGTACATCCAACAGCAATTGTGCACAGGGTGGTTTTATAAATGTATCAAGAGTTTGACATTTTCCACTGAACTAATGTTGAGAGTTCCTGTACTGAACCAGGGCATGTATGAATATTTTCTGGGAAGCCAGCTAAGGAATCATAGCATGAAAGATTATATCACTGAAGTCATGTGATGTTTATATAACACAGTTTTAGTTTCACACAGTAATAACAATACAAAGACAAGACGACAGTATGAGACAAGACAAACATATCTACTGTATGTTCTATGATCATTACACTGAAGAGAAATAAGTAGTGAAGCTAAGCCATTATATTCTACACATCTAACTATCTAGCATGATAAAGAAAGATGGCTTTTGTATAAAATTACCACCAAAATCTATAAAAAGAAAGCAGAATTAACAAATTCCAAAAAGTGTTTTCTCAGTTATCACTCACTTCCACCTTCATGTACGGTGTGTAGCAGTCGGACATGGTGGCCATAATGGTAACAGTGTCACTTTTATAGGTGAGACTGGGACCCTTTGCTTGACCTCTGATAAACATTTCGCTTGTGTTTTTGGACATCTCACGAAAAAGATCTCTATTGCACTCTGTGCTGATGTCAAAGATTCCCAAAGCGTATGCATTGAATTTCGCTTTGAGGTCAAAAGGTACCTTGAACAGGACAGCGATTTTGTTTGTGGACTCTTTTGTGGAATTATTGAGGAGATCGTAAGTGAAGATGCCGACAGCTCCGCATGCCATGTTTGGAACCTTCTTGAACAACGCTTCCCCGGTTGCATTCGGTTTAATAGCCGGTGGGAGCGGAACGTAGCAGCGTCCTCTCTCTGTGTACACCCTATAAATATAAATGATGAAATGAAATACCTTAGTGAGGACACATTGTTAAATATGAAAGAATACTTGAAACTAATTGGCAGTTACCTGGGGTTACAGAGCATGTAGTTAGAGCACTCATTCTTAATGTGAACTTGGCACTCACGATGTGTTGGTAAAGTATTGGCAATAAAACCTAAAAGGTCAGAGGCTAACCCTGCACCTTCCATGGCTTGATCCACCATCTCTGCAGTGAGATTACAATTACAATATGTGTTGTTTGGTCTGCTAAGGTATGATGTCAAGCATGCAAACTATTTTGGCAGGTGTCACTTAATTATGCATCATGTAACAAGCATGGATGAAATCCAATTAAAGTTGCACCAACTAGTTTGATGTCATTTCACCCTGTGAAAACTGGAGAAATAAAAAGTCTTGGCAGGTGAATTTTTTTCTTGCCAGGATGATTTTTTGTAATACTTATTTTGGTCACAAGAGGCTAGATACATTGACATGATAAATATATTGTGTGCCAGGAAGTTATGTGATATTACTCTCATGTCTTTATTTTGGCTAGAAATACTACTAATATAATTGGAGAGTGGGATGTTCGTCCGTCTGTCTGTCGGTCTGGTTTTAATACACTGTGTTGAAGGGACCCATTAACACATCCAAGCTCACCACAATCAGTAGCCCTCTTAGGTGAAGGCATATTATGAACTGCTATTTGTAACTATTGCAGCAGCCTACTCATTTTGAAACATGCTTAGCAGTTATTATTGATGATATCGATGCTGATGATAACTAAAAAATCTAGCCTTATGTAACCTAGCACATAATACAACAAATGTATTATTATGGACGCAGAGTTGTAACATTATCACATCACAGCAATGTTAAGCCATGTGTGGAATTATGGAAATTTCCATTTCTTTTGAAAGTAAGATCTGACTGACTGGTGAGTCTTGTGTGGTTGTATATTATTGTACAGTAGCCTTAGAAATCTTGTGAAGTAACCTATAGGAAGTAAATTATAACAATTGTGTCTACTTTTGGGGTCATTAATAGGCCTGCCTTGTGATCTCCAATACTGTGAGCTCAAAGTTAAAACAACAGAATTCACAAACCACAGTAAAACAACCTAAGGGTAGACTACAGTGTGTGTGTTTGGGGACTGGGTTTAGAGACCCCCTACGTAGGGGTGTGAATGACGGGTGGAAAAGACAACAAAGAAGGGAGAGGTGTCATTTTTTCATGGTCACAAACATTTTCAACATGCCTAACAAGAGCAAATCACGGTCGGAAAATACTCAGGTCGATGCCGCCAAACGCTGCATGACATTAACGCAAGGTGGTGAAACTCCAGAGAAGTCAGGTAAGAAACCACCCTTTGCTTCAAAACACAATCCATACAGTAACTAATGCTACAGTTTGTTAGCTACTCACCCATACAGCCTTCCAGCCATGTAGCCTAATTATCCTTTCGCGACATGAATTCACTCATTATGTTCCTCTTTGTCTCAGGGTTAAGATCCTTTTTTTCCCAGAGTTAATTAATAAGTTGTCTAACAAAAACTTTGGTTTATGAATGAGGGACTGGGATCACATTGCTACCACAAATAAACTTGCTGTGGACACACACACACAGACACTCACACTTCTGGCGGTTGTAGCATCTTACTACCAGTTGCCTGTTTTAAACCAAAATACCTTTGCGCAGATAATTGTGAGATGATGACACCTGAAAACATTTTTTGGTGGTTAGATAATGCTGGAAGTAAAATTATTGTTGATCTGCATTTTTTATGAGAGGCTGCACTCATGTTGGTTACCACTAAACAGCCAAGCACTAGCATTAGCATTAGCTACTGTGTGGAATGTGTTTTGAAGCAAAGTTAGTGGTTTCTTCTCTGGAGTTCAGCTACAGATTCCACCACAGTACTTGGTACAAGATCTCAACACTCTCATTTCTGAGACCTTCCCTAATCTCCAGAATGGATGTGGTCACAAAGACAACCCAAGCAATGTATATACTCATTGCTTGGGTTTTGGCATTGCTGAGGGTTTCACTTGTACCCTAACCCCATTCTCTTCACTAGAACTTATGTCCCTGCATAAGACATCTTGGTCTCCTGACAAGTTCTTCACCTTGATTTAAGCAGCTCCAGAATTTCTCAAGCATTGATATAGTATATTTTGCCATGTCACAGCACAGGGTCATGTCAGGTATGATGAAGAGTTCTCTGTTTGTCTTATGAAGACATAACAGTAGCTAACAAAACCTTCCTCTTTTCATATTTTTGTGTTTTGGTGTTCTTAGATCTCAATTACTTTACTAAGACAGATCACATCAGTACCTGGTGCTTTAGCTCTCAGAGGCCCCATGGCAAAAGAGATATCTGTAAATTCATGTATGTATTTGGTTATATGTGTGAATGGAAGGGGTATGGTAAAGGGTTTTGATTACCATAGACTGATATAAAATGTATTTGGAAGGAAACTATAGAGCAGTTCTTGTTTCCTTTAGAGAAACAAGCCAATCATTGTCATTGCTGTGAGTCAAATTACAGATCAGTCTGTCCATTCTTGGTGCTGCTCTATAAATGAACCTTCTTGACCTTAAGCACATTTGCAATCATATTGTTTGCTCATGGCTCAGCAGGAAACACTTTAGGGGCTGGCACTGGTCTTCAGAGAGGTTTTGATAATCAGAAACAGGTTTTGCCCTACACCAGTTGTATAAAAAAGAGACCTTCAAGCCTGACAGCCAGAGCTTGCAGCAGTTCTTCAGAGGTGTTCACACCAGGTAAGCAAATAATAATAACGATACGACATTTAATTTGTACTGCACTTTTCATTCATAGTGAAACTTGGCATGCTACAGTATTAATAACATAGAATACAACATAAAGAAAATACCAATAAGAATATTTACATTTAAGCATCAATGACAAATTTCAACTTGGCCACAACCTAACTCACTACTACTACTACTACTACCATGAAATGCCAGCAATTTATGTTTTAGTTGCATCATTGTACAAAGAACAAAACAGCAACACAACATGGAAGGCTGTACACTTTTATCTCAAAATGACCCAACTACAAAACTAACTGTAATGGAAGTGGAGCAGAGTAGTAGAAATTAAGAAAAATAGATCTTGTTTCTGTTTGCTGCTATTCGCTGGTGCAACCTTAAGTGTGTGGATGGAGGTAAAGAAGGAGGTGTTTATAGGATGCTTTTTTTTAATAAGACAAGTCAAAGACCATTATCATAAAACGCTTCTTGTACCAGAACAATAGTGGAACGAGATAAACAATCTAGATAAAGAGTGTTTGGACAAGCTCTACATTTACGCAAAACCAACATAGAGCTCTTAAAGCTACATGTGGAATTTGGCTCAAGGACAATCTGGACAAAAGGTCACAGTTTGTAGTCTATAGTACAGATTAGAACAGGCATTGATATCAATATGGGCATATGTATTGATATGCCTGTATTGCATATATATTGAGTCATCAAAATAAAAAGTTATGCAAAAGTATTTCCCTTGTCTTTTATTAAATCAACAAACATAATGTAGTTTTAAATACATGACCATACAAAACAATTCCATGTTTTGGTATATTAATCAAACCTGACTGCCTGTTTGTACAGTGGTCACTACTTTTTCAACATTGTGGTATCATATTCAGTGGCCAGGAGGATGAATGGATGTCTAATTAATTCATATAAGAACCATTATTCTATAATTGTACCACATATGTGCATTTATATTTAAATATGTATGTATCTGTCAAAATATATTGACATACATTGTCTTATGTTTTGTACCCACATGCATGTAGACGTGAGCGATGTGAAGTATCTATGTATGGATTTATTACAGAGCAGTTATTGTTCATTGATACGACCCAGTGTCCTACAGGTGTAAGCAGCATTTTTCCATAAACATCTGATTATGTACAGGAACTTATTTAGAAAGAATTGTTGTTTTTGGAATATGTCCTGCTCAATATTTACAAAACGCATCAAAATGTAAATGTTTTTTTTTTCTTTTCATTTGATGTTTTAAAATGAAATCATTATCTTTATAAATGCACAAAATACACTGTTGAAGATTAAAATATTCACCATTTTTTGGGGTTACACCATGGGACACTTTCTGGAGCACTTACTTAGCTTACTTACTTACTAGCTCTTACTTTTGGTAAAATGTTGCAAATGTTACATACACACACACATACATATACATACATATATATGCACATATATGGTGATGTAACATCAACATTATTAACATACTGTTGCTTTTTTTAACCATGTGAAGAAATTGTCAATGCTGTCGTTCTTCTGCTTAATCTAACACTTAATTTATCAACATCTGTCTGGTAAAACTAAGTTTAAGGGATCTACTCTGCATCTTTGAAGTGCTGTTATGGCAAAAGCAGTAGGAGCAGCAGCTGGAGTTATTGGGGCAGCAGCAGCAGTCGGTGGTGCAATTGCTGAAATTGCTCCCACACATCGCCAGTGCACCATTGAGATTAGAAATGAATGCAAGGACTTCAGCCTTTGTAATCCCAGGTACCTTGCACATTTTTATAACATCTATCTTAAAATAAAGTAAACAAATGTCTCATAAAAATTGTTCTACTGTTTCTATAACTAGGATGCACTTTGACAGTGGAGGCTGTGCCATACCTCTGTTACCTTTCATCTTCCCTTTCAAATCTGACATGGCGCAGTTTGTCAAGACTCCAAACACAGCATGTGGATCTGTTGGTGTCTTCACTTATGATCTCCTGAAGAAGGATGCAGACCAGCCCACTGAAAAGATAGCTGTCATGTTCTCTGTGCCTTATAACTTTGATGTCTATTCAAACCTGTATGCAGTGGGAATCTTTGACATGAGCACAGAGTGTAATAATGATCTTTATCATGAGATGTGCTTTAAGACAGGCAGCTCATTTGTCAGAGGTAAAGCAAAGGACCCAGGTCTGATTTATAAGGGTGATCATGTGACACTCATGGCTACAATGTCAGACGCTTACCAACCTGTCATTAAACTGCAAATTATGACTAAAATGTAAAACTGGTTCAAAGCACTCAAGGACACCTTACAAGGCACATATAACACAACAACAGTACATCAAACAATACAATTCAGGTAACATTTAGTGCAAAGATAAAGAATAACTATGAATGTGACTACAAAGTACATTAGTACAATACTTAAACAAGAATCTGATTGCACAGTCAGTGTGAGACAGATTAGATATGCTTCTAGTGATGACATGGAGTAATGGTGCGCTTGTGGCATCTTGTGGCCAACATTAGTATTACAGCAACAAACACTTGGAATAACTGCATCTAACAAATCAAATGGAAGATACAGCTTATGTTATATTTCAGTGGAGAGGGAGAGAGAGGATAGAGAGTGAGAGAGAGAGAGAGATTAAAGCAAAACAAATCTTTGACCATTTTCCCCCTAAGTCACAGTCAATATATGATTTACATAATTTTCTGTCACAGTCTGTCCTGCCACTATAGCTCAAGTTTTATTTTCATGATTTGTGTTTCCTGTTTTATTTTGGTCACTTACCTCTTGTCTCATTTCAGATGCACTTCCTGTCAAGTTCCCCGCCTGTGTGATTGGCTGTGTCTCAAATGGCGCACTTGCACACTTCAAGCACTATGTTTTAGGGCATAGTGCGTTCACACTGAAGAACAAGCGAAAACTCAGTGCTCTGAAAGTACCAGGATGGTGCACTTATAACGGACAAAAAATCCAGTGTGAGATGATGGACACTACTCACACTAAACGGACGCCATTTTGCCTACGTAGCGGAAGGGGAGGGACTTTTTGCCCAGTTTTCTGATTTCAATAATGGCGGCCAGCAGCGACATGCAAGCCCGTCACTTCCGCTAAGTGCAAAACGCCAGTGCTCCATTTCAGACAATACTTACCCACGACAGTGTGCACTACAGAGGTAAGTGCTCAGTGCGCACTACGCACTACATTCTGGTGCACTCACGTAAGTGCTCCATTTGAGACACAGCCATTGTCTGCCCTGCCCTAATGTGTTGCACCTGTGTCTCATTGTCTTCTCTCTCCTAGTGTATTTAGTCTGTGTCTTCCCCTCCCATTGTGCCAGATCTTTGCTTTTTGCAAAAGTTCCAGCGTTTCCTTGTATTGACTATTGTGTGCCGACCTTTGCTTTGCCCATTACTTACCCTTTAGCCTGCCAATTTTGTTACCTTTGCCTATTGGATTGATTACCCGTGTACAGACCTGTTTGCAATTAAACTTTTGAACTGTTCATTGCCTGACGTCTGTTTTGTGGGTCCATCTATTATTTGTGCCTGATCATTTCTGCCAGCGAGCAGATTAGGTTCACGGAGTATGTTGCCAGGGTAACTGACTCAGAGTTATGCTGAACTGGCTTTGTGAAACCGAAAAACCAGAGTTTCTCTCATCTCAGGGTTAACTTACTCAGAGTTTTCACTAAACCTGCTTTCTGAAACAGGCCCCAGGTGACCTAACCCTAACCCTAACCCTAATCCTAACCCATCAGGATAGAAATGTCTCACCATAGGATAATCTGCAGTGACTCTTTTTTCTAAATTGGGGCCAGTAGGAGTAAGTTGCTGGCAGATCTAAGGGTGCAGGCGGAGGCTTATGGCATGATAAGTTCCTGTAACACTAAGGCTGTGTCTCAAATGGCGCACTTGCACACTTCAAGCACTATGTTTTAGGGCATAGTGCGTTCACACTGAAGAACAAGCGAAAACTCAGTGCTCTGAAAGTACCAGGATGGTGCACTTATAACGGACAAAAAATCCAGTGTGAGATGATGGACACTACTCACACTAAACGGACGCCATTTTGCCTACGTAGCGGAAGGGGAGGGACTTTTTGCCCAGTTTTCTGATTTCAATAATGGCGGCCAGCAGCGACATGCAAGCCCGTCACTTCCGCTAAGTGCAAAACGCCAGTGCTCCATTTCAGACAATACTTACCCACGACAGTGTGCACTACAGAGGTAAGTGCTCAGTGCGCACTACGCACTACATTCTGGTGCACTCACGTAAGTGCTCCATTTGAGACACAGCCTAACACTCAATCAATCAACATCTGTCTGTTAAAACAAAGTTTAAGTGATCTACTCTGCCTCTTTGAAGTGATCATCTTGCACAGATGTTATAGCAGAATTTGCAGCTGGAGTTATTGACACGGCAGCATCAGATGATGGAGCTTCTTCCACAGCTTCTCGCCAGTGCACCAAGTTATTTTTTCATATACAAGTTATGCTTTATGGTGTTGTTTTGTTTTGACTGTGTTTGATCATTCTAAACTGATATCTGTCAATTCTTTAACACCAAATAAATCTGTAAATTCTGTCTGTAATAAAATAGTATAATCACACAAAACATATAAATCATATAAAAGAATTATAAACATATGGCTTTACATTTCTCAATATAGACATATATTGAAAAAGAGGTCCTAAGGTTTTTTTAAACTAAATAATTAAAATGAAATTGTTGAACCATCTAAGTAAAGTTATGCAAGAGTATTTCCCCCTGTTTAGTTTTTTATTACATCAACAAATATAATGTAGTATTAAATATATGACCTTACAAAACCTGACTGCCTGTTTGTACAGTGGTCACCACTTTTTCCTCACAACAAGAACATTGTGGTTTCATATTCAGTTGCCAGGAGGATGGATGAATGTCTAATTATATAATGTAAGGAACATCATGCTATACCCATGCCTAATATGTGCTTTATATTCTAATATGATTGTACTAGCAAAAATTGGCATACAATGTGGATTTTGTTTTGCGCTCACTTGCATGCAGACATGTGGGAGATGTGACAGATGTATTTATAGATTGACTACAGAGCAGTTCATGTTTGTTAGGGAATTGTCCATATTTAGGTTCAAACACGGACTTTGAGGTCATAGTAAAGGCAGCACTATCATCTTGGCAGAGAGACATATTGTCTCTCTCCTTGACACAGTGAAGGCAACTGTCTATGGTGTTTTGGGGAATGCAGGAGTCACTTTGATAATGGTGGTGCAGCATTGCTGTGGCACCTAAGGTCATAGGACTGTCTGACTACCTAAAACCCACAGATGGGCCTGGATCTACCATACGGGCAATCTAGGTGCCCCGGGGCTCTTGATCAGTAAGGGGCCCTCCATGATGGGAGAAAAAAATATTCGTATTCTTTTTGTGTTGGACTTCACAGAAATACAAACAGTCACTTGAGGTCGATAATTATTTTTGCTTTTATGCAAAGAAAATCAAGTCTCATGATTGACGGTTTCATTTCTCAGTTTGACGATTGGGCAAGTAATGATTGGTCAGCAGGTCACAATGCACTGTGGTTAGTTTGTATCAGCTGGTGTGTGGGAAAATCAATCACTTAGGGGGATATGGACAGTGCCAACTGTAACAAAAACCCCAGTGGGAAAGCCCAAAGACAGTAAAAAAGGAAGAGAAAGAAGCGACTGTATTTTATAAATAAAAAGTCAGTAAGGAGGCTTTCTGTACTCTTTTCGGCTCAAGTCTGAGTTTGTGAAGGAGCTGGAGACTTTTATTACCTCATCTCTGACTTTGAAGAAAAAGGTAAGAAAGAAAAACCTCTAATCTACTGTATTCTGTAAGTGCATTTAATAGTATTATCTGTTGTGATTGGGTGTAGACACACACACACACATACACACATATATATGTATATACATACAGTATAGTGTATTGTGGATGAATTTATTTTATAAGCTGTTTGCTTAATGTGTTTTGCATCACTGTAGTGTGATGCTGCTATAGGCCTACAGCACACATATGTGTGGGAGTTCATTTGTCATGTGCATTATATGTTGGCTTTTGCAGTGTATGAAGTTGCCTCGCTCACTTAGTGACTCTTACTTTGAAATGTGAATTCAGCTGAACTGTGTATCTCTCAGGATGACATTGTTGTATATTCAGTCACATCTATCAGTAATAACTGTTGTGCTGTCTGTTTGGTTGATTTTCAGCTAACACTAATATTACCATCATCTTGAGCCAAATACTGCCTTCAGATGATTTAACCCACTGTATCATTGTCTTGTGATTTGTGAGTGCAGCAGTATTTTAGCACTTAGTTTATTGAAGTGTAAGCAGACCTGCACTCAGCTCAGCTCAACTACATATTCAGCTTGTGATCAACAAGTGTGTGATTTGACATGTCAGCTTGACTGGACCTAACTCCAAATGCGGATGTGTCAAGTTAAATTAAGTCATTAGTGGTGCCGACTTTCCTCCCGCCTGTTGCTCAAAGCAATTCCACTTGTGACACCATGTTGTGTTGGAATAAAGACTGATTGCTTTGAGGTTGACATATAGTGTCTTTTACTTTACAACCGGCAGGGTAAAATGAAGGTTGGGTAACCACTCGTGGTTAAAATCTATAAACCTGCCCTGTGACATCCCTATTATATCTGGTGGTGACAGATGACATTATGCTGCGTTCCATTTACCTCGTAGAGTGGAACTCGTAGCTGGGAATGATGTCACACGCAAGTTTGTGTTGTTTCACTTTAGAAGACAGAAAGCAGTTTTAGTCAGGTTAGCCACTGATAGCTCTCTTAATTGATGTGTAATTCTCTTAAATTGCATCCACGTACTTACATCTTAGTCCCACCCACCGTGGATGCATGGAGAGACACAAGGAAACCACCACAGATGAAGAAGGAGGTGGTTATTGATAGAGATTTTAATTATGCAGCCCATATAACAATGGAGGGAGTAGACAGGAGTCCTCAGATGTCTTGTATTGAAAAAGGTTTATTTACTTGATCAAGGAGAAATGAGCGAATGATCAGTACACATTACATACTACTGACGCTTCCTTCATATTCTGAGGCTTCTCTCCTCCGGGAATAGACTATAACCCACACAGATAACGTCCAGGGTTGAGCCATGCCCAAATATGGACAGATCTAACGCATCTACAATATACAGAATTTAGTGTACTGGTCTATAGACAAAACATTGCTTAGACCTTTGTCCTACATCCAACACTATATCAAACTTCTTCTCCAGCTGCCTCGACTCCATTCAGGGAAAACAGTCAAACACATATCTGACCTCGGCTGCTATAGCAACCCTATCAGAAATGGCTCCTGTTTTCCCCAAAAGGAGCAGACACACTGTTTACCACTATCTCAAGGGGAGACAGTGTCTGTACCTATCATTTGGTGAGGCCTTGCTATGACCGCAAAGCCTAGTTTGACCCAGTGCATATTAATGATGGAAAATTCCCTAACAATCCCCTCTTATTGATCAGGAGATCAATACTGACTACCCATACTCTAGACATTACAGTGGCAAGACTACCCACGGAGTACCTCAGAACAGAAGCAGCATCTACAGTACAAATCCACAAAAGTCAGATAAGACAATCAAATAGTATTGAAAACATAAACTCTCACAGTAACATCATTCCATTACAATTAATGTCCCTAGGGAAAAATAAAATGAATTTAAAACATTTCATGAAAATCATTGAAAACATTTCATGCAAATCATAACAATTCCCCTCTTATGTACCACAATATGCCTATTCTGTCACATGACACATGAGTTCTGCCTTCCGGCCAACAAGGGCAGTTGTGAAGCTCACCCTCAAAGGAATGAAGAACCCCTGTAATACTGAAGTATTAAAGGCGCTCAGGACAGACGTCATGAGTCATATGCACCTATCTCACAGAAGCTATATTTCCCTAAAGATCCTGAAAAAGCAAACAAGAACCCTGTGCTAACTACTCCTAGTCTAGCAAGGTGCTTAAGGCCACGCCTCGATGGTATGGAGGTAACAAGACCTATGGTTTACCTTATCTTATCCTATTAGGAAACCTTACACTTTGAAAGGTGGTACATACATACACATGTGATTACAGCAATACAGCAAAATACTCATTTCATCCCTGAAAA
This sequence comes from Scomber japonicus, assembly GCF_027409825.1. Taxonomy (NCBI): domain Eukaryota; kingdom Metazoa; phylum Chordata; class Actinopteri; order Scombriformes; family Scombridae; genus Scomber; species Scomber japonicus. The sequence goes on along the minus strand of NC_070595.1, from coordinate 6,142,355 downwards.
GGAAAAGTTAAATCACATTAACAATTTTAATCATTGTCACACATTTAATTTATGCACTGACGAGTCTTCAACCCATGTACTTAACGTACAGTCGAGGGTCACCACCATGGAGAGGTTACTAGCACTTTCGAAGCATGGTGGCCTTGAATCCATCATCCATTTCATCCTCTTCATCAGTTGCAGTTGTTTTTTCTTTTTTTATTGCATTCAAATACACATTTATGAAATCAAGATCACATACAACATTCTCTATAAACTACACAAAGAAATGATTCTGCTTATTCAAACTAGAGAAATGTTTAACTGTACTTCATTAAACAAAAATGATTAAAGTGATTAGTAGTTATTTTGAAATTTGGAACACACAATAAAATCTGGAATCGTTAAAACAATGAAACCCTGAAAGGAAAATAAAACAAGGAGTACATGAACACCCAGAAGCCTCTGAGTTTCATCCGCAGACAGCAGGTGATACGCATCTGCCTCAGTTTAACACTCAGACACATCACGCCTCCCACTATCTGACTCCCTGATTCATTAAACTAAATACTTTTGCTTACAGACCTGAGGTCTCCTCCTCCTCGTCATCATCCTCCAGGGAGAGGTCATCCAGCCCAAGACGCTGTATCCACTCCTCAAAGCCTCGATAATCATAATATCTCATTGTCACATTATTGTTAACATTTGTGTCAACAGTTGTACACACCTGGGGTGCTTGAATGACGGATTTAGTGGTCTTCTTCACCATCAGCTTAATCAGCCAACTCATACAGGCACAGAGGAGGATGAGGAGGAGAATGATGACCAGCAGTGTAGTCAAAAGCTTGATCAGGTTGGACCCCCATGGCCCGAAGATACCTGAAAAATCTCCAAAATTAAACCCATGGTTAACATGTAATTCCTTTATACCTAATGCAGTTTCATGTGCCATATCCATCACTTCAGCTGTTGCATCAGAAATGTAAGAACAACATTCAGAGCCTATAACTTTACAGGTGCCACCTTGTGATGCAAGCAGGAGGTCAAGAGCCATTCTGTTCTGCAGAACTACTGTTTTGACTTCCTGTAACTCCTTATGTTCAGCCAACATAGCTCTACTGGAGGCATTCAGGTGACTTTCTAAGACTTTAGATAAAGATGCAAGATCCTGTTCGTGACGCCAGTTTGATAGAGATTTTAATTATGCAGCCCATATAACAATGGAGGGAGTAGACAGGAGTCCTCAGATGTCTTGTATTGAAAAAGGTTTATTTACTTGATCAAGGAGAAATGAGCGAATGATCAGTACACATTACATACTACTGACGCTTCCTTCATATTCTGAGGCTTCTCTCCTCCGGGAATAGACTATAACCCACACAGATAACGTCCAGGGTTGAGCCATGCCCAAATATGGACAGATCTAACGCATCTACAATATACAGAATTTAGTGTACTGGTCTATAGACAAAACATTGCTTAGACCTTTGTTCTACATCCAACACTATATCAAACTTCTTCTCCAGCTGCCTCGACTCCATTCAGGGAAAACAGTCAAACACATATCTGACCTCGGCTGCTATAGCAACCCTATCAGAAATGGCTCCTGTTTTCCCCAAAAGGAGCAGACACACTGTTTACCACTATCTCAAGGGGAGACAGTGTCTGTACCTATCATTTGGTGAGGCCTTGCTATGACCGCAAAGCCTAGTTTGACCCAGTGCATATTAATGATGGAAAATTCCCTAACAGTTATGGATTGCTTTTTGTGTGGCAAGAAAGGTCAAGGAACATTCTCATTAAAAAGCTTCTCATACCAGAACAATAGTGGAACTAGATAAACAATCTAGTTATTTGTCAAAGTTATTTGCTTCGTACAACAGAACACCAACTCCAAACTCCACTTCAACAGTTTGGAGATGCTACAAGAAAGTCAAACTCATTCTTTTGTTGCTACTTAGAGAGGACAGCCATTATCCAAACAACTATAATAGGTTATAGGTTTTTCTTCTTCAATCTAACACTCAATCAATCAACATCTGTCTGTTACCACAAAGTTTAAGGGATCTACTCTGCATCTTTGAAGTGCTGTTATGGCAGAAGACGTAGGAGCAGCAGCTGGAGTTATTGGGGCAGCAGCAGCAGTCGGTGGTGCAATTGGTGAAATTGCTCCCACACATCGCCAGTGCACCATTGAAATTAGAAATGAATGCAAGGACTTCAGCCTTTGTAATCCCAGGTACCTTGCACATTTTTATCACACCTATCTTAAAATAAAGTCAACAAATGTCTCATAAAAATTGTTCTACTGTTTCTATAACTAGGATGTTCATTGAGAGTGGAGGCTGTGCCATACCTCTGTTACCTTTCATAAGGCCTTCCAAATCTGACATGGCGCAGTTTGTCAAGACTCCAAACACAGCATGTGGATCAGTTGGTGTCTTCACTTATGATCTCCTGAAGAAGGATGCAGACCAGCCCAATGAGAAAATCGCGGTCATGTTCTCTGTGCCCTATGACTTTGATGTGTATTCAAACCTGTACGCAGTGGGAATCTTTGATGAGAGCAGAGAGTGTAATTATGATCTTTATTATGAGATGTATAATGACAAAGGCAGCTCATTTGTCAGAGGTAAAGCAAAGGACCCAGGTCTGATTTATAAGGGTGATCATGTGACACTCATGGCTGCAATGTCAGACTCCTACCAACCTGTCATTAAACTGCAAATCATGAGTCAGTGACTGACATAGACAGTGACTCAAATGTCTGGAAAAATCAAAACATTGTTCCAATGCGTTTAATAGCTGTAGGCTGACTGGTTGCTTTTTGCATTAATAATCATATATATTGAAATGCAGCATTTTGAACCTCTCCGCCTTAGAACCAAATATAAAGCCAATAATACTGATATCAGTCTAGAATCTAGATTTAACTCTTTTGATTTTTGCTGAAGGATTATTTGGACAAAATGAACAGGCACTAATGACAGTCCAAAGTTGGGTCTCAACATAAGTTATGTTTTAGGGTTTTTTTTGTTTTGTTTTGGCTGTGTTTGATCATTCTAAGCTTATATCTGTTAACATCAAATAAATCTGTAAATTCTGTCTGTAATAATATAATCAAATACTAAATCATACAAAATAATATGAAGAATGATAAATTATGACTTTACATTTCTCAATACAGGCGTCTATTGATAGAGATTCTAAATCATCATATGCAATCATTAGTTAAAAGTATTTGTTCATGTTTTTTTTATTACATCATCAAACAAACATGATATAGTTTTAAATAGGTGATCACACCAAACAATTCCAAGGTTTGGGCAGGCACTAATGACAGTCCAAAGTTGGGTCTCAACATAAGTTATGTTTTAGGGTTTTTTTTGTTTTGTTTTGGCTGTGTTTGATCATTCTAAGCTTATATCTGTTAACATCAAGTAAATCTGTAAATTCTGTCTGTAATAATATAATCAAATACTAAATCATACAAAATAATATGAAGAATGATAAATTATGACTTTACATTTCTCAATACAGGCGTCTATTGATAGAGATTCTAAATCATCATATGCAATCATTAGTTAAAAGTATTTGTTCATGTTTTTTTTATTACATCATCAAACAAACATGATATAGTTTTAAATAGGTGATCACACCAAACAATTCCAAGGTTTGGGATATTAGTCAAACCTGACAGCCTGTTTGTACAGTGGTCACCACTTTTTCCTCACAGTAAGAACATCTTGCTTTTATATTCAGTGGCCAGGTGGATGAATTCATTTCTAATTGATTAATATAATCAGAATGAATAGTTGGTCTCCTCTTTATGGGCAGGTTGGCACCCTGCGTGGTAGCCACTCAGTGTATGAATGTGTGTGAATGGGTGAATGAGATGTAATGTAAAAGCGCTTTGAGTAGTTGTAACGACTAGAAAAGCGCTATATTAGTAGAATCCATTTACCATCTCCATGCAGCCTTTTCTTGTACAAATACACACTCAGTTACTATGGAAACTCGACGAGAAAGGAAGGTGTCTTGTTATAAAAAAAAAAAAAAACCCTCTTTCAAGGGAAAGCTAACAAAGCCTTCCCCTTTTTATATTTGGAAGATTTAACATTATGAAACTTACTGGAAAGTGATGTGAATGTGACTTCCTGATCTCTTTTGAGAACTCTATTCAGCACACATTAAACTCTTATAATTGTTGCACTATTGACCATGTTGGACCTTTTTCAGGAATGTTGTGGTTACCGCCTGAACATTACTGTCACAAATGCACGACTCCAAGACAAAGTACTTAACAATATTTTAATAACAAAGTAGCAAAGAAAAATCACTCTTACAGGGAATATGAATTCAAAGCACAAATAAAAATCACTCACAGAAAAGAAAAACTGTAGAACCAAAAATCACTCTTTCGAGGAAAACCAACAAAGATACAGCACAAAGACAAAGTACAAAAATAATGGCTATGACTATGGCAAAAAAAACAACACAGAATTCAAAAACCTGACTTGGAATAACGTGGCTGGCGTGGTGGAAAAGACCAACTGACACAGGACAAAGGGAAACGCAGACTTTATATACACACACACACACACACACATACACACAAGGTAATGGGAAACAGGTGGAAACAATCAGGGCGGGGCAGACAATCAGACCAGTGGGAAACACACAAGGGGAAGGAGGAAGTTACCTGAAACGAGAGGAGTGTAAGATTTCAAAATAAAACAGGAAGTCACGAGACAGACAAAACTAGGCAAGGCAGTTTTATTTATATCATTTCATACAAAATGGCGACTCAATGTGCTTTACATAAAGCAGAAAAACATGTAATTTGAGAAACATTAAAACATACAATTAACCCGCCATCCCCCCACCCTGCACACTAATAATAAAAACAAAGTACAGAAAAATAGAAAGAGAGAAATAAAATGCTAGAATAGAGCATTAAATATAAGATTGCAGCATAAAATAATGATTTGCTTTAAAATCATTAAAAGGACATAGAGTGCAAATGAAAGATTAAAATGTAAAATGCTTTAAAAGAGCTCAATCATAAGCACAGGAGAAGAGAAGTGTTTTTAACCTGGATTTAAAAATGATTTCAAATCTGTTGGTAGTTTGTCCCAGTTGTGTAAAAGCTGCTTCACCATGTTCAGTTTGAACTCTGGGCTCAACTATCTGACCTGAGTCAGTAGATCTCAGAGCTCTACTGGGTTATATTCTACTAACATGTCATTCATGTATTCTGGACCTAAACCATTCAGTGATTTGTAGACCAGTAGCAGAACTTTAAAATCTATTCTATAGCTGACTGGGAGCCAGTGTAAAGACTTTAGAACTGGAGTAATGTGTTCTGATCTCTTTGTTCTGGTTAAAACTCGAGCTGCAGCGTTCTGAATGAGCTGCAGCTGTTTAATGCTTTTTTGTGGGAGTCCAGTCAGAAGAGCGTTACAGTAGTCGAGTCTACTTGAGATGAAAGCATGAATCAACTTCTCCTGGTCTGTTTGAGACATAAAATCCTTCACTCTGGATATGTTCTTAAGCTGATAGAAGGCTGTTTTGGTGATTGATTTGATGTGACTGTTGTCAAATCTGAGTCTATCAGCACGCCAAGGTTTTGGACTTGGTCCCTAGTTTTTAGAGAGAGTGACTCCAGATGTTTACTGACAGCAATCCTCTTCTCTTTATTGCCAAAAACAATGACCTCAGTTTTGTCCTGATTTAATTGAAGGAAATTTTGGTTCATCCAATTAGTTACTTGCTCTAAACAGTGACACAATGACTGTATTGGACTGTAGTCATCTGGGGACAGAGCTAGGTATATCTGTGTGTCATCTGCATAACTGTGATAGTCTACATTAGAGTTCTGCAGGATTTGACTCAAGGGCAGCATATATAGACTGAACAGAAGGGGTCCAAGAACTGACCCCTGAGGAACTCCACATGTCATAGCCACTCGATCACATTCATAACTTCCAACAGCTGCGTTGCCAGACAGATTTCACTGGGGCACGTGCCTCAGTATTGATCTGCAGTGCCACAGTAAAAATTTCACCAATAAAAAAATGTACACTTCAGAGTTTTAAGTCTACATAACATAGGCTACGGAATGCGCACATAGCTACTTAATATAATTCATTGCTACTCTATTCACTCCACATACACAATGCGCACATGGCTACTTAATATGGTCATTTATTCACGTGTAGCGACTTCAGCGTCAACTCGAAACCACTGAGAGAGAGAGAGAGAGAGAGAGAGAGAGAGAGAGAGAGAGAGAGAGACGCTGTGAAGCAGCTGCGTGAGGTACGTAACGTTAGCCGACAACAACTTGCTAAATATATTATTTTGATTTCGATTTGACTAAAAGAGTATTACTCCTGTAGATGGATATCAGAAAATTATTCGCTCACAGCAGGGATAAAGCAGCAAGGAGGAATGAGAGAGGTAAGTCCTAGCTAGCTAGGCAACATAAATCTGTGTTAATGCTAAGTTAGCTAACTGATTCCTTGTATCAAAACAACCGTATTAATTTGCTGTACAGATAGTGACTTTTGTTAGATAAGAATGGGAAAACCAAAGTGGTGACGAGCTGTCAGTCAGATCCAAGGGGAATTTCCAGTGAGTTTATGAAACAGTTCTAACTGTGGCATAATGTTGGTTATGGTCAGCTGGTTCTGGTTGTGGAGATAAACAGACAAAAAGTGATGCACTGATATAAAAATTCTTGATATCAATAACAGATTGTTTAAACAAATATCTACAGATGTCAATACTGTTAGTTGGTCATTTATGTCTGAGAGCAGTCAAAGGTGATAGTATATTGCACCAAATCGTGGGTGTTTAGTCACCAAACCAACATAATAAACACATACAGCAGTACAGGCATAGCAGCATTGATGGATCAGAGACCTGACCAGCAACAAGGGCAGATGAAACTGGCGCATTTTATACCCCATCACTGGTCTAACTAATTGGAGGCTTCCACTCACAGGTTTCTTTTAACAAAATATGATTTCACAGCTAAACACCACAAACAATACCATTACATCATATTGATCCCTACTGCTGTACTGCTGTTCTGCTATTTACACCCCCCCCAGAATAAACACAAACCCACTACAATAAATATACATATATATACATACCAACTACCAAACCCCCCTCTTCCTATCCTCTCACTTGGTCTCTCCCGGAACCTTTAAGTTGGTGTTCGTATGCCTGGGGACTCTTTTGGAGGACAGGTAAGTGTTAGGGAATTTTCCATCATTAATATGCACTGGGTCAAACTAGGCTTTGCGGTCATAGCAAGGCCTCACCAAATGATAGGTTTAGACACTGTCTCCCGTTGAGATAGTGGTAAGCAGTGAGTCTGCTCCTTTTGGGGAAAACAGGAGGCATTCTGATAGTGTTGCTATAGCAACCGAGGTCAGATATGTCTTTGACTGTTTTCCCTGAATGGGGTAGAGGCAGCTGGAGTCAGAGGTTTGCTATAGTGTTGGATATAGGACAAAGGTCCTGAGTGAGGTCTAAGCAATGTTTTGTCTATAGACCAGTAGACTAAATTCTGTATATTATTATTATTATTATTATTATTATTATTATTATTATTATTATTATTATTATTATTATTATTATTATCATTATTAATATTATTATTATTATTATTATTATTATTATTATTATATATGTGTTGGATCTGCCCATATTTGGGCATGGCTCAACCTTGGGCATTATTTGTGTGGTTTAAAGTCTATCCCCAGAGGAGAGAAACTTCAGAATTGAAGGAAGCATCAGAACATAACATGTACTGATCATTCGTTCGCTTCTCCTTGATCAAGTAAATAAACCTTTTCAATACAAGACATCCTGGACTCCTGTCTACTCTCTCATTGATATATGGGCTGCATAATTAAAATCACTATCAGTAAGAATACACAAACAACTCAAACACAGGCTGCAACTTTAACACTCTAATAAACACTCATTGAAATATTAAAGCACATTTATGTTGTGTATGCTGAAACAAAGCTCAACAGCTCCTCATTTCCACTGTTTATCAATTATGAACACTGGAGGTGCACACACAGTATTGTCTAATCTAACTCCCTCTCTCCCTCGGGTGAAGCTGATTATCCACACCCCCACCTGGCAGAAGACAACACACATCAATCACAATTCAATAAAGATCAATGTGCAAACTGCTAATAAAGTGCAACTATCACAATGAAAGTGCCATGTGCCATTATTAAAGTGCATAATTAAGTTGTTTAAAAGTGCCATTAAAACACTGACCCAGTTGTGCCATATTCACAAGGCCAAAGCCACCAGTCACTTGTAACGAAGGGCTCTTCGTTTCACCTGCCTAAACATAGCTTAGCAAGGAACACAATTTCACTTTAACTCCACTGATCTACCACTACTGCTGCATTTATATAGTTTCTATTATCTACACATCCAAATTTAAAGTCAATTTGATTTCAAATATAATTTAATGACAATTTAGCTGTAAAACTCTAACCAGCCTAAACACACTATTTTGTAGCTATAGTGAAATCAATATTTTACAGCTGGTTAATATAACTGTCGTCATTACAGGTCTACTTATGTGTAATGTACTCATGTGCAAAAAGTTTGCTTCCTTTATTTCACCAATCTTGCTTCTCACTTCCCAGACAAGACTGCACAAAACAGCAAAGTCTCAACATGTTAACAGTTCCATGTTTTTACTACAGATGTGTTTGTCAACATTTCAAATGTTACTCATTATCCTGTATTTTATTACAGACATGCTTGCAAAATAAATCGTATTTAACACAGAGGTGTTGTTTTCTTATAGTCTGAGTCACTGTAAAAAATATTCAGCTAAATTGGAGATGAAGCCATTTTATCAAACATGTATCATTGTTCTCTACTGATGGAGGTCCATTCAATGTATCAGAGGCCCTTTATATTTTTTGGCCCCTGTACCTCAAGCAGACTGAGTCCGCCCGTGTTCACCAGTCTAATGATTTCCTCTAAGCCACACAATTCTGACAAATCACATCATACAGCTCTCTTACTTTCACTTTCTCATGTAGGGTCAGAATGACTCAGCCTATTATCACATTACATACAGACTGTTCAGAGCTGGTGGGAGGAGTTGGTGATAAGGTGATCTCGATGATGCTGTGATCCTCAGACATCTACTGTATATAAAGGATGCTGACTGGTAGGACTGGTACCAAGGAGGAAGCCACATCCACACAGGACAGGAAGAGCTCTGACATCAACAAACTAAGGTGAGATTTTACATTTCTATAATAGGTTTGTTTAAATAACTTGTCAAATCTGTACAGGTACAGTTTTTGTAGCAGGCATTAACATTTCAAAGAAAACCTTCAGTTTCATGCTGTGATATTTCTTCTTGAAGCTTTGCCTGTTCTGGTTAGTGAGGGAGAGGTTTTGTTGCTGTGCAGCTTTGCAGCCATACACACAAAAACACTTATTTTATGTTTTCTTTCCATGATCATCTATGACACCAGCTCAATAAATACAACACTGCAAAAACTGATCTCTAAGAAAGTAAAAAAAGATTTGTTTCAAGAAAATTAGACTTACTATATTATATTATTAGAAAAATAATATTGTCAAGCATTTTTACATTAAAAAACATATTTTAAGAAAATATATCTCACTTTTTCTTAATAAGTTTTTCCAGCTAATATCAAGCTGTATTTAAGCAGTAACAAGGTTAGGAAATAGATTACAAATGATTCAAGCAAAGGCAAATGATTGTTTTCTTATTTTAATACAAAGAAAATAAGAATTGTAAGAAATGACAATGATATGTTTTTTTTGGTTATTGTTGTTTGTTGTTATTTATTCATTGGTTTTGAAAACATTACAAATATGACAATGCAGCTTAACACAACTACTGCTGAAACCTCTCTTTTTACAAAAAACACTGTACACTATTTAAGAGTTACAGCTAATAGCAGAAATATATGAAAACAAAGTGCAAGATTCACCTCAAACTGAAGAACCTTGCTTGTGCCAAGTTTGGGATCTCTATTTCATATCTCATATAATCACTATCAATACATGAGCGAGATTCAACAGCATCGTACAAGAAAGCCATTGCTGAGTGGAGGGCTTATTCTGCTTCATGGATCTATAGGAACCTGTGTAACGTAGTGACCAAAATAATATTAGCCTTTTCCTGTTTTCACTCATGTAAAAGTTAAGTCAAATTTGTTATTGCCTGCATCAAGGCATCAATAGAATATAAAAGGATAAAAATCTTTTACAGAGTGCAGGTAGTCAAATGGTTAGAGTGCATACCTTGTGAGCAGAGGTCTCCAGTTCAAATCCTGTCCTTGGTAATATTTCAAATTGCAACAGTTTACTAGAAGTAAAATCTTCATGATGTTTACCAAAATGGTTTGATGTTGTAGATGAACTTTTACAAAGATGAAGAGGCTCGGTAAAGGTGAAGAGCAGATGAGATGGAGTCAGAGAAGCATGACAACACAACACCTGGAGGAGAAGAAGAGCATGAAATCAAACCTGTAATATCATCTGTGACAAATGATGAAGGTCATTTTAAAAGTTAGAGAATACAAATATGCACAAACTGTGGAGGGTTAAATAACACTAACCACATGATCATATGCAACTTTTTTTCTTACATGACCTTCCAGTAGAGAAGCTGGAGGAGAGTGGAGCTAAAAAGAAGGTAACACATTCTTAACTTAATGATCATGTTTATACAGCTGTATTCAACAGAATGATTGTTTTAGTAAAAGTATACTGACAATTGTACTATCACACACAATGTCTACACACAGACCTCTTTAAATGTTTCCTGAACAGGTTCTTCTCATTTCATGAACTGTCTTATTTGATAGTGGATGAGTTACCTTGACAAACTTAATCTCAGTAGGTTTAACTTGGAGAACTAATTGAATTGTCTTCTTAGTGTGATCCAGTGAGTGAACCTGGTGAAGCTCAACACTCAGAAAAGAATGATGAAAGCACAGAAGGAGAGTCTGAAATCAAGTCTCCAACCATTGAGAAAGGTAATATTATAATCAAAGATTAAACACATCACTGAGTCACACTGCTGCACTGGGTGACATGTACCTTGTCTCAGAAGAGTGTTATTACTTTAGTTTAGAAACGGATCCAAACACTAATAACAAGAATCAAATGAAGGTCTACGTCATAGAGGAATATATCAGACTTTGTTCTCTCTCTCTGCACATGAGATTTGTTGACAATAAGAAAAACAGAGACAATCACTAACCAGACCCTTTACTTCAGTACGTTTAGTAATATATTTTAGCTGTGCAGGTCAGACCAGGAACAGTAGATGGTGCTGTTTCCTGCCGTTCCAGTGACTCATAAGTCACAGAAAGTGAATTTCATGTGTGTTTTGTGGTACGTAGACAGTCTGACAGCATGAGGTGGAGTCATGGCTGGAGTTGAGCAAGAGAAAAATCAGTGTTAGAGAACATCTACAGCACTTAATGTAAAAGGCAAACTCAATAGACTGTTCTCTTATATTTGGAGGCTTTGATTATTCAGCAGGAGAGGTTTAGTATGTGACTTTGTCCTGTCACTCTGTAAAGTGTTAGGAGCAGATTATATGGAGACAGAGGAGAACAACACAACATCTGGAGGAGATCCTGAAGTCACATCTGTATTTCTATCAACAAATGACAAAGGTTTGAAAATAATATTTAATAAAGCTAGGACAGCTAGCTAACCAAACATTATGTCTTTGACACTCATCATGTTCTGTTTTTCCTACACTAGCCTGCACTACAGCTGAGGAGTTAGAGGAGAGTGCAGCTGAAACAAAGGTAAAAGTGACACTAAAAACTACTCTTCAAATAAAGTTTCTCCAACCGTGTTTCTTATTTTAGGTAGTTATTATCACGATAATCCATGTCCAAGAGTCCATCTCCCCGGATAAGATGGAGTTTATTCATTTATTATTTGCCACTATAAACACACTCTGACCTCCTCGAGCTTTTATTTTGGTACTTCCTGTTACCGGCATTTGAATTTGAATATTAGCTAAACATTTAGTTTCACTCGAAACATTTAGATTTAACATTTAGATTTAGATTTAACATTTAGATTTAACATTTAGATTTAGATTTAACATTTAGATTTAGATTTACATTTAACATTTAGATTTAACATTTAGATTTACATTTAACATTTAGATTTAGATTTAACATTTAAATTTAACATTTAACATTTGGATTTAAATATTTAAAATATCTCTAAGTTGACAAATATTTTTGTAAATGTGCAAAAAAGTGTCTCTCAAAAATTCACACCAGTTTTTTAAACATGGTTTGAAGCTAAATGTGACAAAATGTTGCTGTTATTTTCAGCGTGAGCTGCTTTACAAACGGCACCCCATAGTCATCTGTGTGTTAATACCTGAGCTTCAAAGGTATTATTTATAGACACAGTTACCGTCAGCAAAAATACCATCAGGTTTGGTAAATCACAATGCGTGTGCTAAATAACATTTTTGCATTTTCTCCTTTTCTCCTCCCTGTCTTTTGCACACTGGGGTTAAAACGCCTCATATTATATATTCATTATGTCAAATGTACTAAATGGACAGCGTGTATTATCTTACACAGTTGAAAGATGCAAACCTCAGTGTGCTGCATTAGTAGATCAGCTGCACATTTTTTGTGGGTGATGTCAAGTTTGCACACGTTTTTACACATGCAGACCTTTAGTCAATCAGGCCCATAGTGTATTTTCCAAATAAATGTTTGTGTTTACTGGACATAAACAAATAAAAGCAAAATAACAAATACATTACAAATGCAAACTTTACACATATGTGGATTGGATCATTTACATCATTCTTCTGAGATGTATCAAGTTATACAGATTATATCAATCTGTATCACTTAGGAAATATAATTTTAATTTCAGGTTGTCTTCGTACTGTTGTGCCGTCATCATTGTTCTCTGAGTGTTCAGTAACATCAGGTTTATTTACTGGATCATATTATGGTCATCCAAAGTCAGCTGAAGCTAACATCCTGATTAGTGACTGAGGAGAAAAGGGGGATGTTGTGTGTCCTGGCTGTCACAGATGAGAGGAGGTCTGGGAGATGACTGAATCTGGTGTGAAGTAGAAGGAAGTGAAGGAGAGTTTCAGTTTGCTGATGTTCAAATTTGAGGAAATGTGTGCTCATCCAGACCTTTATCTCTTAAAACTAGGTGCTGAGGTCATCACATGCCTGCAGAAGGATTTGGGGAAGTTTAGATGTACAGCAGAGAAAAGACCTCCCATGTCTGCTGATGACACTTCAAAAGAAGAGCTTATAGAGGGTAAACAGGAGTGAGCTGAGAATCAAGACTTGTGGAACAGCAGAGCTTACGATCTAGACTTGAATCCTCCCAGTGAGACACACTGCAGAGCCATTTAAGTGCAGAGTCTGACAGTTCAGTGGTGTGCATGTGCTCTAAGAAGATAGTGTGATCCACAGCAGTGGCGGTTTTTGCAATGGGCAATGTGGGCAACCACCCAGGGCGCAATCTACTTGGGGGCACACGAGCGCTCTCAAAAAAAAAGAAAAAACAAAAGCGCCAGTTTTCTAGACTAATACGCTCATTTCCACATCAAGTTGGTGCGCCCCTACTATCACGTCAACTTGCTGCTGTGAGTCACGCATACAGGTTGTGTGTGTCAGAAGAAAAGGCAAAGGGGAGGGGGCGGGGGATCAACTTGCGACTGCAGAGGCTGTGAGCAGGTTGTGGTTTTGAGTCTCACTCTCAGAGGAAAAGCAAGGTGGGGGGGGTAGACTGACCTCTGATGACTATGATCCCAGGCAACACAACACAAACTGCTGCTTCCAAATAAATAGTAATACATTTATAAAATTAATACAGGCTTGTTATAGCTACATGTAAGTTATTGGGTTATGTGAAAATGCAATAAATGAATAAATAACTTTACACCTGCACTTTCATGTAGTCAAGCACTCCCTGATAGCAATCTAATCACCCAGAAAACATTTTAATGCCAGTTGTAAAAAGGGTGAAAGTCTGTCAGATTACGTTAGGCTAATTATTAGTATTTTTCATTTATTTTATTTTATTCATTTGTATGATGACGGATGTGTGTAATTTGGTGTTTACATACTATATTTCATTTATTTATCTTATTTTTTGTGTGATGAAGGATTTGTGGGGAGGGGCGCCAATAGTCGGTCCGTCCAGGGCGCAAAACTAGCCAGGACCGCCTCTGATCCACAGTGTCAAATGCAGCACTCAGGTCAAAGAGAATCAGGAGTGAAGGAGACCCTGCATTGTTGTGTTTAAGTCCAAATTCTTGGACAGAAAAGGAAGGTTGGACATAGATCTGTAGCTGACAAGACCTTCTAGGTTCAGAGTGGGCTTGTTGAGGAGGGGGGTGAATGAGTGTGACTTTGAGAGCAGATGAAAAAAGTGGGACAAATGAACAGGGAGTTTGGCTTGAGTTGAGAGTGACAACAATTTATTTTAATTGCATTTATTTGTATATATTCTCGAGTTGACAGCGGATGCATTAGCTCTTGATAGAAACACCCAAATTGAACTTCTTAATGTCCGGAGTGTGGAGAAACTGATTTACTGGGCAGGTTAGCGTCATAGGGGCCTCTGCTGTGGGTGTGGCAGCAGGTATTGGGGGCACCATGGGAGCTGGGGCTGCTTTAGGAGCAGCTCTGGGGGGAGCAGCCTCCAGCACAGCAGTTCTCAGTGGAGCTGCAGCAGTGGAGACAGCAGGTGTAGCCAGTGCTTCTGTAGCTCAGAGTAGTTTAGCTTCAGCTGCAGGGCAGCATGTGTCATGGTTGTAATAGTGAACATGATAAAAAGCTAAGGTTAACCAAGAGCTTATGACTGAGTAGAATAATAATAATTAATGGCAAAATGTGTTTAAAAAGACTGTCATGATTATAATACCGGATAATAAAATGTTTCATGTGTTTAAAATAGGATAAAATGAATGAAAATAATAATAATTCATGTTCATGATTTTCATATGCTAAGATAGCAGTTCATTAGAAAGAGTGAGTTAAAAAAGAATAATAATTAATTGTTTTCAAGTGTCTTGAGTTAAAAGCATAGACTGTAAAAAGAAGGTTAGAGGTTAAAGGTTAAAAGAGATTAAAATGATGATCGATCATCTATTCAGTGTTCAACTGCTTTTGCCTCGCAGGTATTGAAGCAACAACAGAGACAGGACAGCACTTATAGATAAAATACTTTATTTTATCGTTTTGTTTACAACTTTGTTCTTACCTTTTGATCAAATTTGACTTGCATAAGTATTTCTGTAACTGCAATTGTGTTTTTATTTTCTTTTATTAAGTCCGTGGCGAATGTGCTGCACGGCGATTGATTGTTGATGTCTGTTCCCGCGTTGAAGGAGAAGCAGTATGGCTGACTGACGAATACACACTGGCTGCTAACTCGGCGTGCTTGTGTAGTTTCTTTCCACCTTTTTTACTTTATATTTTCCCCGGCAACGGGGCGTAACACATGCATTGACCACTGCAGGTACTGGGACTTCTCAGTGTGCTTCAGTAGGGACAGCTTTAGTTCAGGAAGCTGCCGCTAATGTCCCAGCAGCAGTTTCTGAGTCTGCTGGTGCCGTTTGTGGGTTAGCAGGTCCCAGTGTGGCTTCAGTGGCTAGCAGGGTTGTGTCAGACCCCTGGGGCACTGTGACAACAACAACACTGAATGCAGTGGCTGAGATAGGTAAGGCTGCAGCAGGGATCGCCTTGGCTGGTGGTTTGGTAGTGAAAGTGGTAAAGGAAAAAGTCAGAAGTGGCAGAGGAACAACAGAAGCCAGTTACTCAGAGAAGAAGTCCTATGAGATCCACTGGGACAAATAAATACAGGCTAAGACTCCACTCCATTCATCTAATGAATTATTTTCTTAGTTTCTCCTGTCAGAGATATATTTTATTGTCTTGCATATGTAAACCACCTCAAATATGTACAGCTATATAGCAATATATGTATCATTTGTATAAGAAATAACCCATTATAATAGATACAACAGGAATTGTGATGAGGCTTGTGGATGAATCTTTGTACAGATCCAGAACAACATAAAAAGAAAGTCACATATTCTGATGTTGTTGGTTGTCACAGTTCAGACATGCATCCATTGGCAAATGACATGGCTTTTATAAAGATTTATAATTATTTTCTAATTCTCTTTTGGTCTTTCTGAAGAAGCATCACAGCACTATAAACTATACATAGAACAATTCTCTTAAGCACTATATTATTACAGTGTTTGCTGGGTGGGATTAACCTGATCAATTAATGCAGTTTATCACAGAAATGGGTGTTTAAAATGAAGTGAAGTATTAAAAAAGGATTTGAAACTACAAAGTGTTTGCACTGACAGTTATATTGCACATCCTGTAAAATGAATACCACACATGTTTTTACAGTTTAGTGTAAATGTACTTCAATTACCATAACACATTTTCTGTCAATTTTAGATGCTTTTGCAGGACTGGGACATTGTGTGAAACTACTTTTAATCCACTATACTTCAGATCTGATGAAGTTAAACAGGAATATATTGTAAAATTGTGTATAATAATATTTGTACAGATCTCAGACCATTCAGCCATTTTAAGTAACAAGTGCTCAGTGGTGAAAGTGTTTTGTGTTTTAGTCCTATCAATAGTAAGCTTCATCTTACCATCAATTTCTTGTCAGACACAATGTTTCGGGGAAATTACATGATAAAGCTTACTTTCACTTTTGTCCTTGTTGATGTAAAAGTAATGTGCATGCAGAATTTCTCAGGTCATTACAATACAACAAAAAGATTTGAATTTAAACATTTTATATTCTTGTTCTCAATAGAAAATGTTTTAGTAATGATACATTAAACATTTACTGAACATCTACATCTCTGTATGATTCATGTTTCTCACAGTTTCTGGCTCTTTTCTAATCAAAATGGTAACCACAGCACGTATGTGTGAGAGCAGTTGTGTCTGTCAACAGATATTAAAGGAAGTTGGTTTGACGCCCCAAGTGTTTGTGATAATGCTGAGAACATGATCAGGTTGGGGAAGTGTAACTCCCACAGCTCCTCTCTGAAATTGTTACAAGCTTCAACACAATCTAAAATAGAAGTAAGTAAAAATATTTCCACTTAAGTAGTTTTCAAAACATCTCCAAACAAAACCCAAACTATTTATTTGAATGACTACAGTACATAGGCTATAATGATTGTTAAGGCCCTCTAGAAGTGTGTATGGTGTGTGTGTGTACTCTGTGTGTGTGGGTTCTCTGTGTGTTCTCTTTTGTTTGGTTCCCTCCGCTTCAGCC
Organism: Scomber japonicus; assembly: GCF_027409825.1. NCBI lineage: Eukaryota > Metazoa > Chordata > Actinopteri > Scombriformes > Scombridae > Scomber > Scomber japonicus. Next base: position 6,124,997 of record NC_070595.1, on the reverse strand, counting down.
TAGCCAATCTCCGGTCCTGGTTCCTCCCATTCCTCCGGTTCCAACTCGGGTTCCTGATTGGTGCGGCGTCGGTGGAACTGTTCCAATCCCGAGCTCCAATTAGAGGGCATGATCTTTTAAATGTTCTGCAGCCCGACACTCGGCAGCTGGATCATTGTGGCCAGTCCACCTTGCTTTGCTGCTGCACTGTTAGGTTTTCGAGATCGTGATTTGTTACCTGTTGGCCGCGCTTAGTTGTATACGGATACACACCATCACTAGTTTTACGTTTTGTATTAGCTCTCTAGGAGCTGCTGCTCACCTTTTTTTTATTGTTATAGAGATTGTTAATAGAGATTTGGTAGGTTTCCTTTTTGTTTTGTTGTTAGCTGTTTTTGGAGTCCTCTTTTGGTTCTATTTCTTTGTTTATTTGAGCAGCATCACCCGGCCTTTGTTTGTTCTTGTGAATCCTTGGTTAACAAATAATTTAGTTTAACCTTAACATCTGGTTACATTTCCTTTTAACGAGCTGGGTTGTAACTACGATACTATACTGATGTGTAACATGGAGTACCCCAAAATTCTGTTCTTTGTCCTTTGCTTTTCTTTTTTACCTTTTGGTAAAATTAAGCGCAGTCATGAAATTCCCATTGTTAAAAGGATGCTATCCAGCTGAGTGTCTATAAAAGCTGATGATCATACTCAAAATGAATAAATCACAGGCCTTTATTATCCAAGCCCCTTTCACACGTTCAACGTAACCTACTTGTTGTTCTATCTCGTCGCTATGACTATTTCATTAGAGCCTTTCTTCATCTCCAAATTCAGACAAGTGCCTAATCATTCCAGGCTATACCAGCACTTTCTCCACGTATCATCATCGCACCATTCTGGAGATCTGCTAAGTCTTTAGTGGAGGTCTTTGGGGGTTCTTGCTGTCTGGGTACTGTGGTGGACCTCCTACAAGCCTAGCCAAAAACAAAAAAAATAGAAAAACTATGCACATCAATCAATTTCTTAATAAATTGTTCAAGCGCATCATGTTGTGGGTGTGAGCACTACAAAAGACCCTGAACTCCAAGAAGCTACAACATTTACCTTTAAATAATGTAGAATTATAAGAATGAAGTCTCATAAAAGTGAGATTGAATTATTCAGGTAGAGGTTTATAAACACTAAACCCTCACAGCAACTATATTTTGGTAAGTAACAAGTGTTCAGTGGTGGATTGTGTTTCAGTGCTATTAACAGTGCGCCTCACCTCAACATTGATTTCCTTTAAGTCACAAGGTTTCGGGGAAATCATGAGATAGAGCTGTCTTACTTTCACTTTTGTCATTAATGCTGTTATGCCTATTGCATTATACCAGATTTGTTAAGAGGGAGGAGTTTGTGAGGGGCAGATCTAAAACTAAATGTAGCAAACCTTAGACCAGTATATATATATAGGATGAAGACTGGGAGGATTTCTAACTTGGAAGACACATTGACACAGACCAGGCAGAGCCAGACAACACAAGACAAAGGTGAGTTTGTACAAGATTGTCATAGTATTTGTGTGAATACTTCGTAAATTCAAAAACGTTGGGCACCTTGCTTCACATTGTGATATTTTTGGCCTGTTCTGGCTAACATAAAAAAAAAGAAAAGTTTTTTGCAGTGTGTCAAACACACAAGTCTCCCTTATCTCAAAATGTAATAATGGTCACCTTTTATAAAGGGTTTATCACCATTTATCAACTTCTGGGTTTCTAGGTTTTGGAAAATCTTCCTCCACCATCAAAGTTCTTCTTTTTATCTCTGTAGTTCATCAGGAATATCGCTCCAATTGACTGTTTGACTACAAACCTAGAAAAGACCTGCAGAGTATCTTCACTAAATCCATTAATAAACAGCTTATTAGGGCCGGAGCACTGACCAGAGCGAAGGCCCAATGAAACTGTAGGAATTATTATTATTCTCAATCGCATTTTTAGCAGCCTAAACATACCAGAAAACTGGCACACGCACCTGGTTCGGCCGAAAATTTGATGTTTGACTTTAATGGACTACTCCTACAGATTTAAAACTACAAACTCCAAATTCAGTCAGTGTTCTTCAGACCTTGAAGATGAATAGTTATAAAAATCTTTAACCTCCGTTATACCTGGTGGGCATGGTAGTGCGGTCAATTTCCATGCTTCGCTATAAAGCAGGAAGTCCTTATAACTCCAACAAACATTTTCCAATCTACACCAAATTGGTCACACATGTAGAGGGTTCCACCTTGAACACACCAATGCATCAATATGCATATATTTGATGGGTGATCTATAGCACCACGTAATGGACACCGACAGTGTCAGTTAGCTCATCACACAGTGTTCAATAAAAGCCCGGGTGCCAAGACATCTACATGCCCGCTGTGTCTGCCCTGTGACTGCCATATGCACCGTCATGCACGTATGGCACATTTCGCTGTTTGGGGGCGAGGTGGGGGAGTGAGGGTCAGTTAACACTGCTTGCAGCTATAATATAACATTTATAGCTGCAGACTTCATGGATTAACATAAAAATCCATTATTAACTATTTATGAACATTCACAATTGCTGATGACTTGAAATGTGTGACCTTTTATTAATGGTTTATTACATTTATAACTACATTATAAATGATCAGAGACACAAACTCATGTTATTACAGAAACATTTTTTGTGTAAGTAGAAAAAAAATCTGTTGCCAAGGGTGCCTTAACAAAGTACTAAGTGAAAGGTGTGAATACTTTTTTATTTTTAATGAATTTGCAAACATCACCTTTTTCACTTTGTCATTGTTGGGTATTATCTGTAGATTGATGAGAAAAAAATAAATTTAATACATTTTGGAATAAGGCTGTAACATAACAAAATGTGAGGAAAGTGAAGGGGTGTGAATACCTTCTGGATGCACTGGACCTGCTCCCATCTCAGCTCAACTACTTATTCAGCTTTTGACCAACAGGTGTGTGATTTGACATGTCACCTTGACTGGAAGCTCAAAATAATTATTTTTTATTTTTAATGGATTTTAATGGCTAGGGTTGATTTGTGCAGCGAGACAGTGTGGGGGGTCCATGACGTTGGTGCCCAGGGGCCCCTGAGGGTACTAATCCAGCCTTGACCCCAACCAGTTGACTTCTGAAGTGTTTAATATTAACCCAAGTTTACCTTTACACCAGCCAGCAAATCTTAACCATTACTTAACTCCAAATGTGGATGTGTTGCTGTGAGAAATGAGGGGGGAACAGATATCGTCATAACGCCAGGATGCCTCCATGAGTGCCGCTGCCTCACTCTCCATGTACCTTCATTGTCGTTGGCAATTAACGATGCCGAGTTTCGTCTGTCACTCAAAGCAATTCCACTTGTGACACTATGTTGTGTTGGAATAAAGACTGATTGCTTTGACAATGAAATTAAGTTTCTTTTACTTTACAACCGGCAGGGACAAATGAACTACTAGTGGTTAGCCAACCTCCAGCCTGCAAGCCGGAAAATCTATAAACCCGCCTCGTGACATCCCTGGCATATCTGGTGGCAACAGATTACATTATGCTGCAGTCCATTTACCTCGGAAGTTACAACATGTAGCTGGGAATGACGTCATGACTGTCATTCCAGTTTAGAAGACAGAAACGACAGAGAAGTGCATCTTATTTTTGTTTGCTGTTGTTCGCTGGTACAACCTTGAGTATGTGGATGCAGGTTAAGAGGGAAGTGGTTATGGGATGATTTTTCTTTAGTAGAAAAGGTCAAGGAACATGAATATACATCACGATGTCATGAAAAGCTTCACATTTTGGAGATGTTGCATGAAAGTCAAACTAATTCTTCTGTTGCTACTTAGAGAGCACAGCCATTATCCAAACAACTGCAATAGGTTATTTTTCAGTGTAAAACATACTGAATGAACGTATGAACATACTGTTGCTTTTTTTTAACCGTGTGAAGAAAATGGCAATACTGTAATTTTTCTGCTTAATATAACTGACTGTTAAAACAAAGCTTAAAGTCTGTGTAAAGTAAGAATAAATAAATATGTGTTCTGTGTTCTGTGTTATGTGAGCTTGACATACCACAGAAAACCCTGCCAAATTTGAATGATTAAAAAAAAAATGAAATTAGGTTTCAAAGTTGTGTAAAACTCAGCCTGTTTCTCTGCTCCCAAACGCTGTGGGAGTGCCCACTGAGTCCGCTAAAACCCCGCCCCCTACCAAGTGTCAACTGTCAATCACAGTCACCACCTCTACCAGAAACATGGATGCTCAGGCTGAGAGCTTTCTGCTGCTAACTCAGCTGCTAACTCGACTGCTAGCTCGGCGGCTAACTCAGCTAACTGGCTAACTGTAGACTGTAGTAGTAGTAGTGTGTGCTGAATGTATTTATACCTCTACAGCAGCAGAGGCGGGTTTATGCTAATCACCACCGTGTGATTTTCAGACCCACTAAATCCTGAACACAGAAATCGAAATTGAAACACAGTTTGTGAAGCCTAGCTCCACAATTCAAATCTAAATGGTTGAAATGCATTTTACACCTTTTTTAGAAATACATTTATGACCTATTTAATGTGTTTAGAAGAAAATGTCTGAATTCACTTTACACTGTCTTTAAGGGATCTACTCTGTATTTTTGAATTGATCTTCATCTTGCAGAGACATTATGGCAGACTATATTGGGGCAGCAGCAACAGTCGGTGGTGCAATTGCTGAAATGGCTCCCACACATCGCCAGTGCTCCATTGAAATTAAGAATGAAACCAAGGACTTCAGCCTTGGTAATCCCAGGTACTGTGCACATTTTCTTTCACATCTATCTTAAAATAAAGTAAACAAATGTCTCATAAGAATTGTTCTACTGTTTTATAACTAGCATTCACATTGTGAGTGGAAGCTGTGCCATACCTCCGCCACCTTTCATCGATCCTTCCAAATCTGGCAATGCGCAGTTTGTCAAGACTCCACACACAGCATGTGGATCTGTTGGTGTCTTCACTTATGATCTCCTGAAGAAGGTTGCAGACCAGCCCGCTGTGAAGATAGCTGTCATGTTCTCTGTGCCCTATGACTTTAACATGTACTCAAACTGGTATGCAGTGGGAATCTTTGATAAGAGCAAAGAGTGTAATTATGATCTTTATTATGAGATGTATAATAACACAGGCAGGTCATTTGTCAGACATAAAGCAAAGGACCCATGTCTGACTCATAAGGGTGATCATGTGACAGTCACGGCTACAATGTCAGACTCCTACCAACCTCTCATTAAACTGCAAGTCAGAGATCACTGAGTAGACAGTGACTCAAATGTAAAATGACAATCAATTCATTGAGTCATTTGTGTATTTTACCACAATTATATTGTCATTTTACACATGATTACACAGATGGTTTTGGGCTGTCAGAGTAACATACTGATCGGGAAAAATCAAAACATTGTTCCAAATCATTTAATAGCTGTAGGCTGACTGGTTTTGAAATGCAGAAGTTTGAATACCTCTCCTCTTTAGCACCAAAAATAAAGCAGATAATACTGATATCAGTCTAGATTTAATGTGAAAAATTGGCTCAAGGACAATCTGAACAAAAAGTAACAGTTTACAGTTTACTCCACAGATTAGAACAGACATTAATGAGGGTCTAAAGTTGGGTCTCAATGTAAGTTTTGCTTTATGTTTTTTTTTTTTTTAAATTTTGGCTGTGTTTGATCTAAACTGATACCTGTCAAATCTGTAACACCAAATAAATCTGTAAATTCTGTCTGTGATAACATAATATAATCACACACAACTTATGAATCATACAAAATAATATCAACAATATGGCTTTATGTTTCTTAATATAGATAAATATTGATACATAGATTCTAAATATATGCAGTCATGTGCAATTTTCAATTTATTCCACTAAATAATCAAAATGAAATTGCTGGTATTCAAATAAAAAGTGAAACAAAACTTTTTCAACTTGTTTTTGTTTTGAGTTTTTTTCATTAATTTATTGTTTTTTATTACACCAACACACAAACATAATGTAGTTTTAAATACATGACCATACAAAACAATTCCATGTTTTGGAATATTAATTAATATTAAACCTGACTGCCTGTTTGTACAGTGATCACCACTTTTTATAGTTACATCAAAAGTTAAATGGCACAAAATTGACAAGGACAATCATCTAAGGTTGCAGTATGGCTCCTTCCTTTCCCTCTTCTTCTCTTTTTCTTCCATGTGGAAGATCTTTCCATCAGGCTGCTTCCTCCACATCAGCTTCACATTTGTATCCAGGCCTTTATCCTTCATTGCCTGATTGAACTGAAAAACTGAAAACTGAAAAAACAAAAAACAATTAAATATACTGAAATATACAGAGTCTGTAAACATGCAAATATATTTTATTTTAAAAGTTTGACAGCTGGACACAAGATGTTTCTTACTTCACTGTAAAGTTCAGGCTCAGTGTTTGTGCACTGCAGGCCTCAAGTTTCCACTTCACACCTGTGGAAATTGACTATTGGACCAGGATTGGCTCATGTGAATGAAAGAGAGACAGAGAGCAAGTACATATTTATCTGTTTTGACTTTCAACCAAACCTAAAACACATGTAAGGTGTAAAAAATGGCTGCATGCATCAATTCTTAATGAGTTACAAATTCAAACCTTTACATACAAACAAATTGAAACTTTTGTCAGATTAAGATAAGAACAAAGTTAAAGAGGACCATTTCTAAACAGATAAGCACAGACTCCTGCATCAGCATTGATAATTTACAACAGCTACCTCTGTAATAACATACATGAGACTTTGTTCATGAAAAAAGACTACATTAAAACTCATATAACATGACCTTTACATCCATAAAATGTGTTTATTGCCTTTCTGATCTTGTTATGTGAAACCCAAACTCCACTTCCTGGTTAATATTTAATTTAGTGTTCACAGTATTGTCACAACTTATCAGAGAAATCATGAGTTCGAGCTATTCTGCTCTCACTTTACGTTGTCATCCCTCATTTAAAAGAAATTCAGATACTTTAATATATTTCATGAAACTGGACTTTACATTTGGCATTACATTCAACCCCTACTGTTGGATAGTCATAAAAATACAAAAAATATCCAGGGTTGTGTAAATAGCTTAATGTATGACTGAGAATGGGTCTAACCCTAAATATGAAAATTAAAACTTTGTCATAGAGCTAAACTGGAGAGAAACATATATCAGTATGAAGACTCTATATGGCTCCTGTTCTAAAATATTGACCTTTAAACCATGAACTTGATGCTTATAGAAAGTTTAAAGTAGAGTTGTAAATTAGGGTTGTTTTTTTTTTCAAAACAATATTTCTCCTGAATATATGAAATATCTGGTACAGCTGCTAATTTGACAGTTTGGTTATTGTTCCAGGTTTCTGGGTGGTGGCCCAAATGAATAGCTAAAATTGGTCATTCTTATTTATGATAATTAGTCATTATTAATAACCAAACACACTCCTTCCGCTCCTACATTTTGTGGCTGGAGCTGAGATTTCCCCACATTTTTATGGTGTCATGAGGCATTCTTTACAATGTATGATGCCCAGTGCTGAGGCGTTTCTTTGCATTTTATGGCCTCCACGTGGTGAGGCTGCTCTCATTCCATTTCATTCCCAAGGAGTTAGGCTCTGTTGGGGATTTTTCTAACTGAAGAGGAAGTTAACCTTCCAGGAAGTCTCCAGTTGTATAAAAAGGAGATCTTCAAGCCCAACAGCCAGAGCTTGTAGCAGTTCTTCAGAGGTATTCATACAAGGTAAGCATAATAATAATAATAATGATCATAATAATACATTTAATTTGTACTGCATTTTTCATTCATAGTGAAACTCAACATGCTTCACTATTAATAACAGAATACAACATAAAGAAAATAGTAATAACAGTTAAGATGAAAAAACATTCCTTATAGAAAAGTTTTTAGGTCTTTTTTTAAAGTGTTAAGGGTCTTTGCTGGCCTCATATAGTTAGGAATGCTGTTCCACTAGTAGGATGCAGCAGAGCAGAAGGTTCAGTCCCCAGTGGTGTGGAGCTTAGTATTGGGGACCTATAGAGGAACAAGCTGCTGACAGATGTGAGGGTACCATTGGAGGTTTGTGGTGTAATCACTTCCTGTAGGTAGGGAGGTGCATATCCCTATCAGTAGTAGGACTTTATAGTCAATCATAAAGAAGTCAGAAAGCCAGTGGAAGAAAAACAGATTTGGTGTTATATATTGGTTATTTTTGTAACAGACTGTAATCTCATGTTTCAGCGACAGATGCCATCTAGCAGTTGGTAGTAATTATGATCCAAAGCAGTGAGGATGAGGTGTGATTAGTAAACGCTTTAATGTGTCATTCTGGAGTGCATGTTCAAACACACATATGATATGATTTTTCATACAGCAAACCACCAAGTCCAAATTACACTTTAACAGTTTGGAGATGCTGTGAGAAAGTCAAACTGATTCTTCTGTTACTACTTAGAGAGCACAGCCATTATCCAAACAACTGCAATAGGTTATTTTTCGGTTTTAAAAAAATGTAATTGGAAATGCTGTTTTCTGCTGAATCTAACACTCAATCAATCAACATCTGTCTGTTAACACAAAGTTTAAGGGATCTACTCTACATCTTTGAAGTGCTGTTATGGCAGACGCGGTAGGAGCAGCAGCTGGAATTGTTGGGGCAGCAGCATCAATCGGTGGTGCAATTGCTGAAATTGCTCCCACACATCGCCAGTGCACCATTGAGATTATGAATGAATGCAAGGACTTCAGCCTTTGTAATCCCAGGTACCGTGCACATTTTTATCACACCTATCTTAAAATAAACAGTCAACAAATGTCTCATTCTACTGTTTCTATAACTAGGATGTTCTTTGAGAGTGGAGGCTGTGCCATACCCCTGCTATCTTTCATTGGCCCTTACAAAACTGACGTGGCACAGTTTATCAAGACTCCACACACAGCATGTGGATCTGTTGGTGTCTTCACTTATGATCTCCTGAAGAAGGATGCAGAGCAGCCCATTGAGAAGATAGCTGTCATGTTCTCTGTGCCCTATGACTTTGGTCCATACAAGAACTTGTATGCAGTGGGAATATTTGACAACAGCAGAGAGTGTAATCATGATCTTTATTATGAGATGTATTATAAAACACACCAGTCATTTGTCAGAGGTAAAGCAAAAGGTCCAGGTCTGATTTATAAGGGTGATCATGTTACAATCATGGCTACAATGTCAGACTCCTACCAACCTATCATTAAACTGCAAGTCATGACTAAAATGTAAAATGTCAATCAATTACAATGACTCATTTGTGTATTTTACCACAATTATGTTGTAATTTTACACATTACACAGATGGTTTTGGGCTGTCAGAGTAACATACTGATCTGGAAAAATCTAAACATTGTTTCAGTGAAATTGCTGAAGCACCTAAATAAAATGAGAAGTATTTCGCCTTTTTTTCTTAATTACATCAACAAACAAACATAATGTAGTTTTAAACATATGACCATACAAAACAATTCCATGTTTTGGAATATTAATCAAACCTGACTGCCTGTTTGTACAGTGGTCACTACTTTTTCCTCACAGCAACAACATTGTGGTTTTATATTCAGTGGCCAGGAGGATGCATGGATGTCTTATTAAATAATAAAGAGCATTATCTGATACTCATACCTCATGTGTGCATTTATATTCAAAAATGTATGTATCAGAAAAATATATAGACATAGAATGTGTATTTTTTGTACCTACATGCATATAGACATGTGAGAGATGTGAAAGCAGAGAAATAAGTCTATTATTGTCAAATCAATATGTGTGCTCTGGTCCAGTTGTTAGATTACTCAGCCAGTCAGTTATTTGGCATCGTGTGTCATGGAAAACTCTACCAGTGATCAATTTGTATTAATATTATTATAGTGGCTAATAACCAAGAGGATCAAGTTAATATATAACAGCAACATTCTGTAGTCTCTCACTAAAGGCAGTTCCTTTGAACATTTCTTTAACTGTTTGCTGCTATTACAACTTACACTTGTGCTACCTGATGGTTCTAAATAAGAGTTGAACTAAATTTGGAGTGTTATGCTCCACAAAGCCTCTTTAAGAACAATGCTTCCTGAGACCAAGAAGGACTCAAAAAGTAAAAGACCTCATCTCAACTCAAAAGAGAAACTGAATAAATCAATCAATCAAATCAATAAAAACATGTATTAATCATCATTAAACCCACACAGTCTTGTGTTAACATTACAGTTTACCTACACTACTGTAGTTACTGCCTCTGCAATGAATCATATTTCTCACACATAATGAATTAGTTTCACATTAATCATAAGTTTTTATTTTAAGTGCAGAACTAACTGACTTGAGCACACGTTACCTCAACTTCTACATCTGATACCAGCTAAATGAAATTCCATGACAAACATTGAGTATCTATATGTATTTTCTTTATGTCTTACGTCCATTTTGACTGATGAAGACACACTAGTGTTGAAACATTACTCTATTTGCACTATTAAAGTCTGCAGATCAAACTAAATTAATTAAATGGGTCATGGGTATTAGAAAAATAGTTACATCAAAAGTTAAATGGCACAAAATTGTAAAGAAAAATCATCTAAGGTTGCAGTATGGCTCCTTCCTTTCCCTCTCCTTCTCTTTTTCTTCCATGTGGAAGATCTTTCCATCAGGCTGTTTCTTCCACATCAGCTTCACATTTGTATCCAGGCCTTTATCCTTCATTGCCTGATTGAACTGAGAAATGCAAAAATTCTTGATTAGGGATTGTATGAAAATTAGAGCAAGGGGAGAAAACTACAGTATATATTTTTCTTTAGGCTCAATGGAACATAAACTGGATATTTGAACCTTACTGTGACCATTATTATGTACAGTAAATTATGGGAGGGCCCACTTGATCTCTATGATGAACCCATTTCACCCATTCCTCTAATGGTGAAGTAGGTCAGTTACTGTTGGATGACTGGTGAAGACAGGTGAACTCTTAACAGTTTACTGGCCAGCTTGCTTACTGTGTGTTACAGAGCCCCCTACTGACTGAGGGAGGGCCTTACAACTAATGTGTTACATGAATCTGATTCTCAATCTGAAATGACTGGCCTGATCAAGCTTAATCCATTCAATAGGTTGGAATAAATATTATTTATTATATTCTTTCTATGCATGCTATTTTCTGTCATGTGTCCTTGCTCTTGTTTTGCACTTGTACCTATGGTGAAAAAGGAATGTTAAACAATCAACCACTTTGTTCCTGAATTGCTAAATGAAATAGCAACATATCAGTATAAAGTAAGGTATGGGTACTTTATTTTTCACTCAGTGAAATTCACTGACAGGAGAATGACACTAACTTACATTTTTTTGACAATGGAAGAAAACCTATGCAAGCATGGGGAGAACATGCAAACTATGAGGCAACAGTGCTAACTACCCAACCACTGTAATCTTCATGCACTAATCTCATTACCTGTTGCATGATGTCCTTGCTTGCATTCTCCATGTTCACAGAGGAGTCATTGGCGGTTAGTTTTATCCTCACCAAACGCAGATTCGTTTGCACTTTTTAAGGAGGAAATATGAATATAAAAATGTGTTTTTCATACATTACTTGCAAAGTGTCTCCAAAGTTGTGATTTTTATCAACATGAAAACAATGAAACAAGTCTTAAATTTGTAGCTTACCATTGCAGACAAAGAAATATCTAGTACTACAATTCCATTCTTCCCAGTGGCCTTTATGTAAAACCACACAGGGGATATTGATGTTACCAGTTGGTTTCTGAGACTTCCATTTTGTGAATGAAGCAGGGTGCCCATCTGACCACCTCCATGTGTCTCTCCTGAGACCGATCCATGCATTTGAAGTTATCATGTTTTTTATCAGCTCATTCTCAGTTTGGTTCCGCACACTGGCCAGGTCAGTGTAGTTCTCCCTGCAGTACCTTTGAGCCGCGTTCCAGTCCTTAGGTTCATTCACAAAGATGAAACTGGAAGCCGCCTCTGTTTCTACACTCCATTCAAATATGTTTCAGCAAAATTGAAAAAGGTTAGACTTGATCATCAATAAATATCTAAACAATGCTACGCAATGCAATGATTACTGTCTACATAAATAAATGCATGGGGTTGAGCATGAGCAACATTATCATTATTTGTTTGTACTCTGCGAACAAATTTAGGTAAGAAAATATTGATGAATCCTAGATTTGTGTGTCAAACATGCGTACGCACAGTTTAAACACAGTCTGTGTGTACACACTGTTTGTGAATGAGGCCCAACGTGTGGTGTGAGGACGACACAATGGTCCATGGACTTTTCTTTTGTATTCATGTAAACATCTCATGCAGCTAGCAGCAGGTAGATTTCAGTAGATACTGCACAGGACCAAGTCAGAACTACTTAATTCTTTCTTGATGGTTTACCAAATGTGCAGTAGTAATATTAGTTACTATGGCTATTTGCCACTATGACTATGTTTTCTTACCATTGTAGCAGACAAACGGTATTTTTAATCCACAAGGCAGATCATTCCATGACCCATTATACAGTATTTCTGCACAGTTCTCATATCCCCCATGGTTGTTGGGTTCATTACCATTCCACATCCTGAACTCTGCCTCTCCTCCACCATAATAACCCCCCTTTTGAAATGTCCATGCCCAGGTGTGAACTTTATCAGTCAGTCCTATCCAGACATGACCATTAAAATATTCTCGTGTAGTGTCCACCAGCTTGCTCAGTTCTTGTTCGTTGACAACCGTGGCCAGGTCCTTGTACATTGACCTGCAGTATCTCTGAGCTTCAAACCAAGTCAAAGCCTGTTTGACAAGAATGTACTCATGGGGAAAACAGGCAGGTAGGAAACACAGTCCTGTGATAATGAAAAAAATATATTTGATAGTTTTAGTACTGAGTGTGTGAATCTAAAGGGAAAAAACATCTTTAGTGAAACAAAACTGTAAGACACAGAGGTTCAAAAATGGAGGTCTTATTTATTGTTGGGTCTAATAAAACATCACATACAGATCTTGGTGAAACACTCTTTTGGTGTTGCCCACAGATAGATACCACTATGTCTGTAGCCTATATGAATTATGGCTGTGCATCACAGAACACAAAAATAATTGGGAGAACTGGATGGGGCTGAGGGGCCACTGTGGCCAAAACGCACAGAATTTCGAGTCCGGCCCTAACAGATGTAATCTCACTCCAAACTTTTCATGAAGCCTGAGAGCCCTGTAGACTCACATAATTAACATAATACAATCTAAATAAAGTTTAAATATAACAAGGTTGATTATGTTGTAAATGTGCGCATTGTTTTAAATAACTAAACTCCAATGGAGGCTGTAGTTATATCCTGAGTGCTGGAAGGTTGATGGTGTGGATGAAAAGGTGAAGCTCGCCCGTTAGGTGATTGGGAGTAGAGACACTTAGCAAACAGGAAGTGTTTACTATTTCATACCACTGGTGCAGCTTGTAATGCATCATCTTGTTATAGAGCATCTTTAATATACTTTAATAACCTGCTTTATCCTTGGTAACCATTAACAATTACCTCATTGTAAAGTTTGACAAAGAAACATAAATATGCCTAAACATACCTGATAAGATTGTGATAATAAAGGTCTTCCCCTCCATGGAGATGATTGTCCTGCTTCCTTTTACTCTTCTGTCATTACACTGTAAGAGGAATTATAAGAGCATTATTATAGACAGACTACTCAACAATCTACACTGACTTGATTTGGCTGTTTTTGCCCATAACTGGTTTCATACATATTTGTCCGATACAACACAGGAAACCTGCACAGTTGGTCTAAAAACAACCACCCTTGGGATTAATAAGGGAGTACCACAAGGTTCTGTGCGGGTCCTTCTATAAATTACTCTCTATATTAAAAATCATTCCAACACAGACTTATTTCTAATCCAACTATGAGCATTTATTTATGAGTTACAAACCATTTTACACTAAAAGGGAGCCTAATTGTGAAGTGCAAAACATATCACCATTCACCAGAAGGTGGTAAAATAACAATAATAAGTTGACAAATTAAAAAAAACTTCTTTATAACTTGTTGCATGTTTGTGTGTGACATTATGAGGCTCCCTTTTAGCAGTGGTGAATATCTATAACTCATAAATTAATGCTCAAAATGAGACAGCAAGAAACATCAAGATAGATGAGGAGAACAATCTGCTGACTTACTAAGATCTCACAGCCTATTTAACCTAGGTGGAAATGCATTATTCTACCTTCATCTTGCCAAATAGTGACCCAACATTGATGTATGAAATTTAGTTAATTAATGGTTTATAAAGTGTACAATAGAATTAATAAGTCACTTACAACCATTTATAAATCCTTTATAAGGGTAGTCTTATTGTGAAGTGGTACTGTTGTCAGATAATTGAACAAATACACAATACAGATTTATTCATTCCACATTCATAGCATTTATTAACCAAATGATGCCTCATCCTTAAGCTGCCTTTTGGAAAAGCCTGGTTTCCCTTTCCACGGTGACGAAATATGATTTGGGTTGTTAAAAAATGCTACACTGGAGTACAATTTAAGATGTAAAACACATTCTAGTTCTACAAATATACATTCAGCATTGTCTCAGTAACATTAAATGTATATTTGCAGATTTGCATACTACTTGTTCAGGTTTCTATAAATGTAATTTAATGTTTTCATTTTGCATCAGAATATTATAATATTGTATATTACTAGACGTTAATTGAGTGTAAATACAATTGCAATACATTGCAAAACTGCACTCTGTCATTTTGAAACATGTTTTGATTCCCCTTAGCTGAGTCAAATAAAATCTATGTTTCAAAGATTCTTTCAAAGAAGTGGTGTCTTACCTTGATGTGAGAGTAAAGGCAAAAATCAGGCCCATCAATGATACATATACAGTGTGGCATAGGTGGAGGGATAGTCTGCAGTTTTTATTGTAGTCCCTGATTTGTATTTGATGCAAAAACACTGATGAACATATTTGCATTGTGTCACAAAGAGAGGAGCAGACTCAACTTTTCCACGAGGGGAAAATCATGAGCTTAACTATTTTTGCAGAGGACAATAATTTATTTATAAATACAAATTTACACTATGAATGTGAGTTGGTGAAGAATTTCTATTAATTGGTATTTAAAGTACTCATAATGGTTGATGTGAAGCTGTACTTTTGAGAAAATGCCACTAACATGTGCATGCAGAGTCAAATTTGAATGAGAGCACAAAGCAGGACTGTAGGTGGTCAAGTGCAGCGAGGAAGCAGAGCGAGAAGCAAACGTACTGTGGAACTACAGAACAGCTGATTGATGTCTTCAGTTTAACAACAATAATGTTGAAGACTTGCTATCCTAACAGTAAGAAGAAAAGAAGAAAACAAAAAAGTAGATTTAAGTAGATTCTGTATTATATGGCCTCCTACATTCATTCTAATAGACATATATTAATAGATATCTACTCTTCATATTTTACTAATACATTGTACTAACAGAAGAAGAGGAAATAACAGCTAGGCACCCATGTAGTTATACAGCCTTTCCTTCCAATTGAATCATTTCATTCATCATTGTGTCTGTCTCTATAGGCAATATGTTAGGGTCAAGATCTGCTCATTTTACAATACTTTTATTAGCTTTACCAAATACATTTTTTTAAATCTATTTTTTTATTTAACTGTATATTGTAGTGAAGTTTACTATTCATGAATGTACCATTACTGATTACCATTATCAATATTTACACTCAATATCTTTTTATCATTGATCTTGTGAGTGATGCCCAGGCTGAATCTAGGGCACATTAACCCCAGAATGTTTTTATATTATTGATGCAGCATTCAAGTCATTTAAGTTTGGGGCTTACTGTAATTCTTGTATGTATGTACTTATTGGGTTATTATTTCATATAACTTATCTTATTTTGAAAATAATGCACATCTGGATGCCTAGAAGAGCATAAGATGCTAATGTGTAACTCAGAAGAAGCATGTTGGTGCAAAAATGTCAGTTTATGGAATTAAGGCTACATTACATATACTGATAGATTGTCACATCACACACACAGACTGTTTCATCCTCTCATTGTCTTCCAGGAACTTTGCAAAAATCAGTTTTGCAAATCATCCAAATTAGCAAAGAAGTTTACATACACAAATGATTGGAGAATGGCCAAGCTAAGGATTGAGAAAGCAAAGAATGACTTTATTTTGTCTCCTAAAACCAAATGATCAACAAGCATAGCTGTTGGTCTATAAAAGATTGTGTCCATTTTATTTGTCACTTATAGTCTCTGCATTTGTCACAACTATAGACTTCCAGTATTTCCAGTAGGGATCACAGGGTTGTGTGTATGTCAATTGTTACTGTTACATATACAGTAGGGGAGAACGGGGTTGGTAGTCACACTTTTTACTTTGCTTTGTCTGGTACATGAATGAGAACAGTTTGACATATCACTATAATGCAATTTTCTGGGGTACCAACAAATCTGTCCAGGCCATTTTAGAATATCTTTGTACAATAAGAAAAAAAAGATCTTTTCACACTTTCTGTGCTTTATGATATATCAAAGATTTACAGATGTATATGAGGCAATTGCTTTCATTTGATCAGTTTTCAGAAGGAATGAAGCATTGTTTAAATGAGCTGTAAGGGTACCAACACATTTATCCACATCTGTATAAATGATTCACAGCATGATTTAAGACAGTAGAGAAAGAGTGTAGCGAGGGGTTCAAGTGGTTACATATCTTAGTCATGGTTTATTTTGTTTTGATAATGACCATGTGATTCATCTACATAATAAAGAGGCCTGATGTTACACTATTACACATTGTTCAGTTTAAGCAGTGTTTTTGAAAGACACACAATGTTAAAAACAAAGACCAAAACATGAATAGAACTCATTTTGGAAGGTTTTCACTTTTTATTTAAGGACTGGTTTCACACTCTGTGCATGTTAAACATTTTGCAAATCTGCCCAGAGTCTTCTCTGCCTCTTCGTCTCCCAGCCTCTTTAAATGGAGCGTCCTCGTCCTCTGTCAGCTGAAACAAACAAACATTAACAAAGGTTAAGAGGACAAATACACATGGAGATGGAGCAGTGTGACCCCTATGATGAACCTTTAATTGACTGTAAAATGACTTGTATCTTTTTCAGACAGTAGTAGTATGTACTTACATTAATAAATGTAGAGTGTGTGTAGTGTAGAGCCATCTGGTGCTGTCCCTGGTCTTCTCTTGATGGAGCTGATTCTCATCTCTTCTTGGCTATTTTCAGGTCCTTTTAGGTAACTGTAGATCACCTTGCTTTGAAAGAAAGTAAAACACAGATGCACGTATTAGACCCAGAGTTCAGAACTGTAATGTGAAGCAACTTCATTTTTCCTTCCTGTACTTACTTTTTTCTATGTGGTGACTCTTCCTCATCTCCTTCCTCATCATGGTCCTGGTCCCTCATCTTTGGGCTGTCTCTCATCTTTTGGTTCATCCTGGTGCCGTCTGCCGTCTTACGTCTCCTGACAAAAAAAGAGAGAAAACAAACAATTGTTCAATAAATGGTTAAAAAAGTGGAAATGTGTAGTTATTAAACTCACCTTTTCATGTTCTATCTTGAATGCTGGTAAGTTCTGCCTCTCAGTCAGAAAATCAAAGGTCAAAGGTCAAATCCAACCCTGAGTAAGTGATGCTCTTACCTGATGACTCAGGGAAGATTTGACAATGAACAAGATTTAAGTTACTGCACATTTGTTCTTTTTATCCTTTATTTCCTTCTGATAGCTTCCTATAGCCATTCAGATTCCCAAGTTGCAACAGTGCACCAAGTTTCTTGTCACTGTTGTTGTTCTGAGGTAGATGACTTTGTTTTTGTGATAGAGAGGAGCTTCTCTGGGAGGGTGAAACATGTGGGAAGGTCACGTCATCCCCCCCAGATCATCCCCAACTCTGGCAGACACCCTGAGTCACAAGTCACAAGTTCAATAACATGGACGTGAATTATCAAATGATCACAAATGATCACGTTGGAAAAGCTCACAACATGGCACGGCACCACAAAATCTCACATCACGACACAACACACGAAGCATCACCAGAAAACCTCACGTCACCAACCGTCACCACAAAACTTAAACATCACCAACCGTCACCACAAAACTTAAACATCACGAACCGTCACCGCAAAACTTAAACATCACGAACCGTCACCGCAAAACTTAAACATCACGAACCGTCACCGCAAAACTTAAACATCACGAACCGTCACCGCAAAACTTAAACATCACGAACCTTCACTACAAAACTTAAAATTACGACAAGACGAAGGAGGGCTGGAGGAAGTCACTCCTCTCTGAAGGAGGAGAAAGCTGATCAATGCCTGTATTGTTCCTAAGGAGACTGGAGAGTTGGTCTGTACACATCCATCCTGTCCAGGTTCCACACATGTACCATAGAGTCCATACTGACTTGCTGTATCACTGTTTGGAAGAGGAACTATTCACTTTGCTATTTCTGCACTTTAATCATAAATATAGTTTTAAAGTTTGCTGCTTTTGTTGTTCTGTGCTGGTTTTTATTGCTTTGTTTGAATTTACTGTTTGAATGTTTTATTCCTGCTTTTAGCATAACCTGTACCACTGACTTAAACTTAAACATCAAAACATCAATTGACTTAAACCTGAACATAAAGACATCAATTAACATACATTTAAACATCAAAACATCAATTAACATGAACTTAAACTTCACAACACGTTACGTCACATCACAGCACGTCACATCACAACACTTTACGTCACTTCACAACACGTTACGTCACTTCACAACACTTTACGTCACATCACAACACGTCACATCACAACACTTTACGTCACTTCACAACACGTTACGTCACTTCACAACACTTTACGTCACATCACAACACGTCACATCACAACACTTTACGTCACTTCACAACACGTCACTTCACAACACTTTACGACACTTCACAACACGTCACGTCACTTCACAACACTTTACGATACAAAATGTAACGTAAGAGAAACCTAAACTTGTTGTAGTTTAGCTTCTAGGGCGTTTCTCTGGAGGGGGGCCTTCCGGGGATCCAGCAGCTCTCTTCCTTCCTCTTCGGTTGCCACACGGGCTTTTCTTCTCTTGAATAATAGCCCTCAGCTTCTTCACCCACTGGGGACTGTTGCTGGTCCATTCCTCAAGTGTCACAGGTGGGGACGAACAACTAGGCTGGCTGGGTGCCGGCGTCCTCTGAGGGGGGCTTGCAGGTGTCATCTTCCTCAGGATGACCTTATTACGATGCCGCACCACTTTACAAGTCCAGGAGGAGATCCTAGGAGGGCTGCTGGAGGAGCTGGAGGAAGTATCAAGGAAGGAGCTACAAGAGCTGGGGGAGGAGGAACGGGACGAGCGAGAGGAAGAAGAAAAGGAGGAGCTGGGGGAGGAGGAACGGGACGAGCGAGAGGAAGAAGAAAAGGAGGAGCTGGGGGAGGAGGAACGAGAAGAGCAGGGGGAAGAAGGAAAGGAGGAGCTGGGAGAAGAGGAACGGGAAGAGCAGGGGGAAGAAGGAAAAGAGGAGGAAGAGGAGGGGCTAGGGGAGGAGGAACGGGAAGAGCAGGGGGAAGACGGAAAGGAGGAGGAAGAGGGGCTCGGGGAGGAGGAACGGGAAGAGCAGGGGCAAGAAGGAAAGGAGGAGGAAGAGGGGCTGGGGGAGGAGGAATGGGAAGAGCAGGGGGAAGGAGGAAAGGAGGAGGAAGAGGGGCTGGGGGAGGAGGAACAGGAAGAGGAAGAGGAAGAGCTCCAGGGTGAGCCAAATAAAGCCCTGTGTAAGGAGGAGCGAGAGGGAGAGCTTAGAGGGGGAGCAGAAGGAGAGAGAGAGGGAGAGCTTAGAGGGGGAGCAGAAGGAGAGAGAGAGGGAGAGCTTAGAGGGGGAGCAGAAGGAGAGAGAGAGGATGACCTGAGGTTGGAGCTGATGGAAAGCTCTGGTTCACAGACCCTCAGGGGAACCAGTCTGGGACTGCCGGGCCGGCTGGGGTTTGGGAGGGGGGCAGCAGTCCAAGCAAAACGCTGGTCGACGTGAAAGTAGAAACAAAGTCAACATTTAATGAATGTCACATGAACATATCAACTTTTTTAACATCCTTACATTGACATGAACATTAACACCTTACAATAAAACTCTGTTTAAAGCAAAAATCACACCTTAAAACACACAAAAAGTTCTATGTATTTGCAGTAAAGTATAATAAAGCATGTTACATTTCTGTCATACTGGATATCTTAAAGTCTAACCATGTTGGAATGTACTCTAACATTAAAAGTTAAGCTTTAGATAAATGTACAGTGGAGTAAAAAAGAGTCACATCACACCTCTAATTCAACAGTGTACTTGACTTAATGTATTTTAAACCTGCTTAACAACTTCTATTCATTATTTAATAGAGCAGACAAATGAAGACATGATGGGTTAGGTTGTATAAAGTTCATGACAGTCAACAGTCAGACATGATGCAGTCAAAAATGTACCTATAAGTAAAAGTACAGAAGTAAAAGAAGGTATTTAAAGGGAAAATGAGTCATTATGCAGCCTGTATGGGAATGTAATGTAATGTAATAAACATCATATTTAATGACCATTAACATCATTATATTTATACAACATTTAACCATTGTAATTACTGTTGGGTGTTTTATTTTTAAATGTCTCAAATGATATAAGATGATGATTCAGTTTGCACATTAATGACTCATTTTAAAGTGGTAGTAATGTAGTAGAGTAACATTAAACACTAAAATATAGTGAAATATGAAAATAATTTGAAGTACAATTCTTGAGTTAATGTCTTTATTTACATTAAACACTGGTTCAGTGTTTCTAGACTAAGGACCATGTTAAGATTGTTTTAATATTCTATTAGTTTATATTTATTTGACTATATTTCATACACACGTTTCCACACATTTTAAATGGAAGCAAGAAATCAACACCAAGTAACCTGCTGGTTATCCTGAAACTGGTTTTGATTCATTGAACTGACTAAAAATGTTCATCTACATTATCAAGTAACATAATGTTCATACTGGTTTATGCAAACCTTATGAATTAATTATAAATAATAGATAATAAGAAATAAACAGTAGATGAACAAATCTTCTGTAAAGGAGAAAAAATGATAGAAATCCTGATATAACCATAGATCATATCTCAAGTGATAGACTTTTATTTCTGTTTTGAGTTGGAAAGTAATGTTGGACTCAAACACACCACCTGAAACGTTACTTTATTATTATTCTCATTCAAACCTGATGTAAACTCTGCACAGTCCTTTTAAAGTCTTTAAAAAGTTGAGTCCAGTCACAAGTTTGTCACATTTGATTCATTTACCCTAAATTAGAGCTTCTCAACATCTCAGTGGTTTCATTGACAGGAAAATAACATGGACTTTAAAATAATCCTTCTCATCTCTACCATAATGTAACAAGTTTGCTGCTGTCAGCTGGTATCAGTTCATGTATGGATAAAGAGAGTGTGTAACAGCTGTTTATGGCTATATGCAGCTTTTATAGGCTACTGGCAACATGGAGATACAAATCTATATCAACTCAAGTGACATTTAATCTATTTGATCACTTTTTCATCAAATATTCATCACTTTTTTTTTTTTGACTTTCCTGCATTTGATGAGTTAATGAGTGTTTCTATCATGTGATCTGGGGTTGGGGAGTGATCATGTCTGAGTCTTTAGACTAAACATCAGAGACCTTTAACGGTTCTGAACGTCTCTACGGTGAAATACATTGAAAACACCGTAGACTGTCAAAGTGTTCAAATCTCACATTAGCCATGGTGAAAGTTTGCTTTCTTGGTCTCGTCAGTCTCTGTGAGTCTTTAGTTCTTTGCAGGAAGCAAGAAGTCCTCAGCAGGAGCGTTTATTTCTGAGAAATCGTCGAGTGAAAGTCGTGAAAAAAACTTTTCTTGAGCTTTTTCTGTTTGTTTAAATGAGAATCATGCAGAAATGAGTCACCATGGAGACAGAACCTAGCAACCATAGAATCCTTAGCGTCCATTTTATACACATCTGTTTTAACAGCCATTTCTCACCTTTATAATGTAAAGTTTCAATCAAGCTGCAAAAGGCTTCAATTCAAGTCCACGTGTGTCTCTGAAGAAATATTTACATCTCACTGCGCTCCTGTCATTCTGCTTGATTTAAGGTTTTATATAAACTGCGTCTAATAGGGAGAGACTGTGCAGGCTTTTGCAATATTTTTACCAATAAACTACGAGTTCGTTTATAAAAACAGTTCAAATTGTTTTCTCATTTTAACCTAATCTATATCTCAGATTCATCAGCAGCTTCAGGATCGATACCTGCGTCTCCAAATGGAGAGTTGCTGTGCACATTTTACGCACGTGGCACAGTCGCGGTAACTTCAATCATTAATCACTGAAATCTTTCCACAAGACAGAAATCAGTCAGGATCTAAATGTAACTGACCTTTAATGCTTCTGCCATAAACAGCTACCAGTCTTCAGAAGAAACCCTTTACACCACCCAAAGACAAAGTTTTAAATTGTTATTTCAGCAGCAGCCGCGCGAGACGCTGTTGCGTCCCAGACAAAGCACAGCTGGACACAGATGTTATATTCTTACTTTTTAAACTTTTGCAATTTCAGCACATCTGTGTATTCAGTATGTTAAAGTGTTTAGAGACATTGGAGGCTATACTTTTCTTGTTTGCATGTTTCTCCCCATTACACAGTCAGTTTGAATAGCACAGTAACGTACAGTGAGGTCTATGGCTGGGTAGGCAGGATCAACCAGAGCTTAAATCCATACAAAAATATATATTATGTAGAACTCAATATTAAAACCACTGCAAAGTCAGTCAAAATGCCGTTGTCAAAAAAACCTTTCTGTTCTATGTCAAACTCAGAACACATATTTATTGTTACTTTACGCGGACTTTAAGTAATTATCAACTAAATAAAGTGTATAGCAAATATGCATGACAGGGCAGCTGAGCCAATGATGAAAAATATGTGTAAGTTCTGATATCATCCAGGGGTGGAAGAAGTACTCAGATCAAATATCAAGTATTAGTTCAGCAAGTCAAGAATACTCCATTACAAGTTTAAGTCTTGCATGAAAAGTTCTACTTAAAGTAAAAGTACTGCAGTATTATAAGTGATGTACTGCAGTATTATAAGTGATGTAGTATGCAGTATTACAGTAAAAGTACTGCAGTATTATAAGTGATGTAGTATGCAGTATTACAGTAAAAGTACTGCAGTATTATGAGTGATGTACTGCAGTATTATGATTGATTACAGTAAAAGTACTGCAGTATTATGAGTGATGTACAGCAGTATTATGAGTGATTACAGTAAAAGTATTGCAGTATTATGAGTGATGTAGTATGCAGTATTACAGTAAAAGTACTGCAATATTATGAGTGATGTAGTATGCAGTATTACAGTAAAAGTACTGCAGTATTATGAGTGATGTAGTATGCAGTATTACAGTAAAAGTACTGCAGTATTATGAGTGATGTAGTATGCAGTATTACAGTAAAAGTACTGCAGTATTATAGTGATGTAGTATGCAGTATTACAGTAAAAGTACTGCAGTATTATGAGTGATGTAGTATGCAGTATTACAGTAAAAGTACTGCAGTATCAAGAGTGATGTAGTATGCAGTATTACAGTAAAAGTACTGCAGTATTATGAGTGATGTAGTATGCAGTATTACAGTAAAAGTACTGCAGTATTATGAGTGATGTAGTATGCAGTATTACAGTAAAAGTACTGCAGTATTATGAGTGATGTAGTATGCAGTATTACAGTAAAAGTACTGCAGTATTATGAGTGATGTAGTATGCAGTATTACAGTAAAAGTACTGCAGTATTATAGTGATGTAGTATGCAGTATTACAGTAAAAGTACTGCAGTATTATGAGTGATGTAGTATGCAGTATTACAGTAAAAGTACTGTAAATGCAGCAGTTTTTGAGTTTGTTTGAGATACGTGCTTTTATTTTGAAACAGAATGAAAACAGGAAGTAGCGTCAGTTAACCTGTAGCGGTAATGTTACCTGCTAGTTTGTTTCCTTTTTTGTCACTCTGTGCTTTGTTGTCTGCTGCGACTGTGTGAATTTTTTGACTGTGAAGATTGCCTCGGTGAACACTGCCGTTGGTTGAAAGGCAGGCCAAAGTGGTTAGTATTGCACAGTGTTGTTTGTTTATAATCATCTACAATGCTATTTCTGTGGTGGTTACAGTGGGTGATATTTTCTTTGTTTGTCTGTTGAACATGCAGTTCTACGTTGTAGATGTCGGTGTTGACGACAATAAACATCAGTAAAAGAACCGGAGTCTTGCATACAATCAATGGGCGGCATAGTAGAACACTTCTGCATCGTGAAGACTCCGAGCGGATTAAGATAGCTGCAGGCCACATGCGGTAAAGGGAGGTGCCACCTCGTGAACTGTTCGTGTGACTCAAAGGGCAAGCAGTTAAGGCTACACAAGCAAGCACGTCAAGGAGAGTGTCTTGAAAGTAGTACAAGTACAAGTAGCTGCCATTAAGTTTCTAGAGCAGGGACATTTCATTTGCATTTTTCCTTAAAGCTACAGTGGACATTTTTTCCTGCAATTGATTATCTAATAAGACTGAAAAGGGGTAAAGTTGGATAAGTAAAGTCACCATTCTTCCAGTTAAGTCTAAGAAGTTAACATCAAAGTATTTTATAAGTGAGTGTTTCATATTTAGACTGTGCCAAGAGTATTTACACTTTGTTAATTGCTGTTTTACTCATTTATTGAAGTGTGTTATTATGACACTGTTGTGTTTATAGTGCATTTTGCAAAGTTTAAGCTAAGGTAATCAAAGAGATTATATTTACATTTTTATTTCATATTTGCACACATTAGAGAAAAGAATACATTTCATTCAGATTTCAACACATTTAAAACTCTGCACATTTAATATGTCACACACAAAGGAAGATACTTTTCTGCCAGCTGAAAAGGTCACTCATGGAGACCTTCAAGAAGATAGTGACACAGAGCAGACAACTCTACCACAGCAAGCAGACGCTGATGAGCAAATTGAAGACACACAATCTCAGGTTGGTGATGATGACATACAACTGCCTCCAGGAATCAGGAAAACTGGACGCACACGAAAGCTCACTGAAAAAGGAAAAGCTTTGTTAGATGACAAATTGAACAACCTAAATGTGAGTTTTGAAAAGATGTACAGAAGATGGAGATATCACATCAATGGCTTAAAGAGGTCCATTAAGAATAATGATGCTGATGATCTGATTGATGAAATTGCAAATGCAATCAACACCATCCAAGTTGATATTGACAAAACTTACCTCGAAATAAGAGCCATTTCAAGTCCTGAGCCGGACATTCGGAGAATGAATGATACATGTCAAGCATTCACTAAGATTGCAAATATGAAGGTTCAACACTTTCACAGTGGCGACGATTCAGAAGACATTTCTTGGCCTGATACTAAGTCAGTGTTTGACAGCACAGTGTCTAGTGTCTCCACAGCTCAAACCACTAAATCAAAGGCTTCATCCAAGGCTTCCTCCAAGGCATCCAGACACTCTTCCATCCTGTCCCTGAATGCAAAACAAGCAGCAGCTGAAGTTGTAGCTACGCAAGAGGTGATAAAGATAACAAATGCACAACATCAACAAAAGGAAGAAATTCAAAGACTTGAGGTGGAGGAACAAATGTTAAAGGCTGAAAGAGAAGCTAAAGAAAGGGAAATTGAAGCAGAAAGTGCTAGAAAAAGAGCTCAGTTCATAGCAGAAAGTGCTGATAGAAAAATGAAGCTAGAAGAGAAAAGAAGAGAAGTAGAACGGCTAGAAGAACTTAAAGGGCATGTTGCAGCACAAGCAAGGCTGCAAGTTTACTCAGAATCTCTTCACCCACCACTTGCACTTAACCCTTTAATTGATCCATTTATTCCCTCCCATCAAGCACTAGTTTCCCAAGCTCTTCCTGCTCAACAAGCCAAGCCCAGTCAAGTCATCACCCCAGCTGCACTTCCACTCATGCGGCAAGCCCCACCCACTCAAGTTCCTGCCACTCAAGCCTTTCCAACCTCGCATGATGCTCCCAATGACTTTGTGAGAACTCTTGCCGAAGCGATCACAGCTAACCGAGTTCCAATCCCAGAACCTGAAGTTTTCATAGGAGATCCTCTCAAGTACAATGATTGGAAGCTTTCCTTCTGTACTCTGATTGATCGCAAGAACCTGCCAACTCAAGAAAAGCTCTTCTTTCTACGCAAGTACGTTGGTGGCTCAGCCAAGAGAGCTATTGAAGGCCATTTCCTTGTAGGAACAGAAACAGCTTATCGCGCTGCCTGGGACATACTTGAAGACAGGTTTGGTAATCCATTTATAGTTGCCAAATCATACCGCGACAAGATACATACATGGCATAAAATTGGCCCCAAAGACAGTGAAAATCTTCGTGAGTTTGTTGATTTTCTGAGCAGTGTGGAATCAGCTATGCCATATGTTCAAGGTCTACAAACTCTCAACGACTGTGTGGAAAACCAAAAGATTACTGTCAAGCTACCAGATTGGTTGAGCTCACGCTGGAATAGAGAAGCCACGACTTATCAAGATCAATACAAAATGTTCCCTGAATTCAGACACTTTGTGAGATTTCTCAATGTGGAGGCTCGAATTGCATGTAACCCCATCACATCGTTATATGCAGTGAAGCCAACTGACCAAGAAAGATCAAAGCCAACAGAAAGAGAACAGTCTAAGTATCAAAGAAATCAAAACTTCAGTGCTAAGACTTTCACCACTAATACAAGTGAGAAGACAAGCTTCACATGCATTTTTTGCAAGAAGAAAGGCCACACTCTCCTTAGGTGTCGCAAGATTATGGAGAAACCAGTTGAAGAAAGGGTTAAGTTTGTGCAACTGGAAAGGTTATATTTTGGTTGCCTTAAGATCGGCCATAACTCCAAAGTTTGTACATCCAGGAGTGTGTGTGACTTATGTGGAAAACGCCACCCCACATGCCTACATCAAGATCGTGGGAAAAAGGATCAAGAACAAGCTGTAAGAAACAAACAAGAAAGGTCAAATGAAAACAAAGACAAAAACCAACAGTCCGAACCTATTGAAACACAGCAAGCTACCTCCAACCGAGTTGTTCGAGAGGAGAGCAGCACTCATACCTCGTCCATTGTTCCAGTTTATGTCTCCACGACAACTGAACCAGATAAGGAAGTTCTAGTGTATGCCTTACTTGATAGTCAGAGCGACACAACCTTCATCCTGAAAGATGCAGCTGAAACATTGTGTGCCAAGAAAGAGCCAGTAAAGCTTAAAGTGTCCACGATAACATCAAAAACAAAAGTGGTGAATAGCCAAAAGGTGCAAGGACTACAGGTAAGAGGCATCAGCTCTGACGTTAAAATCAAGCTCCCAACAACCTACACCAGAGATTACATACCAGCAAACAGATCCCATATACCCACAAGCACAACTGCAAAATCATGGCCTCACTTACAATATTTGGCAGATGAAATGTCTCCTGAGCTTGACTGTGAAGTAGGATTGTTGATCGCTTATAACTGTCCCCAAGCCTTACTTCCCAGAGATGTCATCACAGGCAATGAGAACCAGCCATACGCACAAAGGTCTGTGTTGGGTTGGAGCATTATCGGCTACAGCAGCACTGATGTTGATTATGACCAGGAGGATGAAATCGGTGTCAGCCACCGCGTCATCATAAGGAACGTTCTGCCAGCTACCAAACCTTCTACTAAGCTCAAGTCTGAGGTCCATTTTGTTTGCAGAACTCAAGTCAAGGAAATGATCACTCCGGCAGATATGCTCAAGGTCTTTGAGTCGGATTTTACTGAGAAGTTCAGTGAAGAAGTTCTAATATCACAAGAAGATATTAAATTCTTGGCAAAGCTGAAAGAAGGCATCAAACAGAAGCCAAACGGACATTACGAAATGCCGTTGCCTTTCAAGGAAGATAGGCCAAGTCTTCCAAACAACAAAGTGTGTGCAGAACATCGACTCAGGTGCCTGAAAAAACGTCTCAAGAAAAATAACCAATATCACAAGGATTATGTGGCGTTTATGGAAGACATAATAACAAGAGATGATGCTGAGAGGGTCCCAGAGTCAGAGTTAACCAATCAGACCACATGGTATATCCCTCACCATGGGGTTTACCACGCCCAAAAACCAGGAAAGATTCGCGTGGTATTTGATTGTTCAGCTAAGTTTCGGGATACTTCACTGAATGAGCATTTACTCACCGGGCCAGACCTTACAAATACTCTTGTAGGTGTCTTGTGTCGCTTCCGCAAAGGACAAGTAGCCATCATGTGTGACGTGGAGCGGATGTTCCATCAATTTCATGTCTCGCCGAGGGACCAAGATTACCTCCGATTTCTGTGGTGGGAAAGAGGCAATATGGAAGCTCCACCATCAGTGTTTCGCATAAAGGTTCACTTGTTCGGTGCCGCATCGTCACCTGGATGCGCGAACTTTGGGCTCAAGCACCTGGCTGCAGAAGGAGAAGGCAAGTTTAATGAAGCTACAGTGAAGTTCATACAGCGCAATTTTTACGTCAACGATGGATTGACGAGTTTGGACAGTGAAGCAGAAGCTATCCAGCTTGTCAGAGAGGCAAGAGACCTCTGCAACACTGGTAAGCTCCGCCTACACAAATTCATTACCAACAGCAAGAAGGTTCTTGACACAATCCCAAAGCAAGAACGGGCTGAAGGTGCAGCTGACCTTGACATGGCCTTGGGAGAACACAAGATGGAACGGGCTCTTGGGGTCCAATGGTGCATCAGCTCAGATAAGTTCCAGTTCAAAGTGAAGATAAAGGAACATCCCTTTACCAGAAGAGGAGTACTGTCAACAGTAGCCTCAATTTTTGATCCTCTTGGATTTGTGTCACCTCTCATTTTGAAAGGTAAACAGATCCTACAAAGGATGTGCCAGGACAAGGTAGGATGGGACGAGCCACTTCCTAACGACCTCAGGCCGCGTTGGGAAGCATGGCTCCAAGACCTCCACAGTCTGTCTTCGTTGGAAATACCACGGCATTACATACCATTGGCAGCCAAGGAAGTTCAGCAGTATGAACTTCACCACTTTTCCGATGCTAGTGTTTCTGGTTATGGAATGTGTTCTTACCTCAGGGCTGTTTCTAAGTCTGGTGAAGTCCAATGCGCTCTTGTTATGGGGAAGGCAAGGGTTGCGCCGATGAAGGTAACAACAATCCCAAGGCTGGAACTCTCAGCCGCGGTCGTGGCCACGAGGACAAGTGATCTGCTAAGGAGAGAAATGGAGATAGAAGATCTAAAGGAATATTTTTGGACTGATTCCAAAGTTGTCCTTGGTTACATCAATAATGATGAAAAACGATTTCATGTATTCGTAGCCAACCGGATCCAGCAGATCAAATCAAGCACGGAACCAAGTCAGTGGCAATATGTTGCCTCAGAAGACAACCCGGCTGACCATGCCTCTCGTGGACTCACCACAAAGGAGCTTGTAGTGTCTAACTGGTTCACGGGACCTAGCTTCTTGTGGCAAAAGGATCTTCCCAAGGAAGGAGAGATTAAGGTGGGAGAACTCAATGAGGACGACCCAGAAATTAAAAGAGCACAGGTTCACACAACAGAGGCGAAGGAGGAGAAGTCTCTATTAGACCGGCTTCAGAAGTTTTCAGAGTGGAAGAGAGCCATAAGAGCCATAGCAAGACTAAAACGTCTTGCAAAGGAAGCAAGAGGTCTTAGAGCAAGATCTAATGAAGCTACGTCACTTGAGGAAAGAAAAGATGCTGAACAGTTCATAATCCGTGTAGTTCAAGAAGAAGCATTCAGTGATGAAATCAAGTCTCTTACACAAGGGAAAGAAATACAAAAAGGCAAGTCAATCGAGCTGCACAAGTTGAACCCTTTCATCGATAGCCAAGATATCCTGAGGGTGGGAGGTAGATTAACACAAGCGACACTCCACCCCCATGTCAAACACCCAGCTATCCTCCCCAAAGGTCATCATGTGTCACGATTGCTGATAAAGCACTACCACGAGAAGGTGAAACATCAGGGTCGTGGAATGACCATCAATGAACTACGCTCAGGTGGGATTTGGATCCTAGGGTGCAGTAGTGAAGTGTCGTCATTCATCTTCAAGTGCATTAAATGCAGAAAACTCAGAAAGTGCAATCAAGAACAAAAAATGGCCGACCTTCCACCAGAGAGGATGGAAGCTACCCCTCCATTTACCTACAGTGGTATGGACTGTTTCGGACCGTTTTGTGTTAAAGATGGAAGGAAAGAACTAAAAAGATATGGGCTCCTATTTACCTGCATGTGCTCACGTGCCATCCACATTGAGGTATTGGACGACCTTTCCACTGATGCTTTCCTCAATGCATTGCGCTGCTTTATTGCCATAAGGGGCAATGTAAGTCAACTACGAAGTGATCAAGGCACAAATTTCGTCGGAGCACGCAATAAATTTCAGGAATTAATGAAAGGATTGGAGCGAGAACGTGTTAAAGAGCTAGGATGCAACTTTGTCATGAACCCACCTGCTTCCAGTCATATGGGCGGGATCTGGGAGAGGCAAATTCGGACAGTTAGAAGTGTCCTCTCATCCATCCTAGACCAGTCTGCTGGAAGACTAGACAGCTCCTCATTAAGAACCTTTCTTTATGAAGACCACAGAACATCTCAATGATCCATTGGGACCAGAACCCCTAACTCCAAACCACATATTGACCATGAAATCGTCAATCATTGCACCACCACCTGGAGAGTTTTTGAGGGAAGATCTCTATCTTCAGAAAAGATGGAAGAGAGTTCAGTTCTTGACCAATGAATTTTGGACCAGGTGGAGAAGGGAGTATCTGCTGAATCTGCAGCAAAGGAGTAAATGGAACAAGGACAGGAGAAATGCTAGAGTGAATGACATTGTCCTGTTGCAAGATGATGGTGCGCCAAGAAATCAGTGGAAGTTGGCGAAGGTGATCGAAGTCTTCCAAGGAGCTGACGGAAGAGTCAGAAAACTCAAACTGTTACTTAGTGACACAACACTAGACAGTAAAGGCACACGCACAACTAAGCCAGTTTATTTAGAGAGGTCCATACACAAAACAGTACTATTACTTGAGGCTGAATAAGTAAGGTTATCTCTTCAATGAGATTGTTTTTGTTTTTTGAAGGTATATTTGTATATTTAGAAAGGTGTCTCATAAAGTTATGTTAACAAGGTCAATTCATTGTGAATCACACTTGTGTGATGGTGGGAGTGTAAATGCAGCAGTTTTTGAGTTTGTTTGAGATACGTGCTTTTATTTTGAAACAGAATGAAAACAGGAAGTAGCGTCAGTTAACCTGTAGCGGTAATGTTACCTGCTAGTTTGTTTCCTTTTTTGTCACTCTGTGCTTTGTTGTCTGCTGCGACTGTGTGAATTTTTTGACTGTGAAGATTGCCTCGGTGAACACTGCCCTTGGTTGAAAGGCAGGCCAAAGTGGTTAGTATTGCACAGTGTTGTTTGTTTATAATCATCTACAATGCTATTTCTGTGGTGGTTACAGTGGGTGATATTTTCTTTGTTTGTCTGTTGAACATGCAGTTCTACGTTGTAGATGTCGGTGTTGACGACAATAAACATCAGTAAAAGAACCGGAGTCTTGCATACAATCAATGGGCGGCATAAGTACTGCAGTATTATAGTGATGTAGTATGCAGTATTACAGTAAAAGTACTGCAGTATTATGAGGGATGTAGTATGCAGTATTACAGTAAAAGTAGTGATATATTATTACATATGACATCATTAGATTATTAATAGTGAAGCATCAGTGTTAGAGCAGCATGTTACTGTTGTAGCTGCTGGAGGTGGAGCTAGTTTACACTACTTTATATACAGTTAGCTAGTTTACACTACTTTATATACAGTTCTAGTTTAGTCCAGTGGTTCCCAACCTAGGGGTGGGGCCCGTCCAAAGGGTCAGCAGATAAATGTGAGGGCTGGTCAGATGATTAATGGGAGAGGAAAGAAGTTTCAGTTATTGGACCTTGTTAGATGTTTAAAGGGAAAAATTACTATTTGGTAGAGCTGATAACAACTCAATGTGAGCCCACCTTTAACAATGTGTTGTATTTTAAATGCTTGTTATATTATCCATTGTGTCAACTCATCTGAAAAGTAACTAAAGCTGTTAAATAAATGTAGTGGAGTACAAAGTACAATATTTCCCTCTGAGATGTAGAAAGTAGCATTATGTGGAAATACCTGAAATACCTCAAAATAATTGTACTTCTATTGAACCTCTTTACTGCTGTTAATGAACACAAGGGGGTGCTGAATTGACACATTTCAACGTGTATATGTATTGGTTGAATGCAGGCTGTAACAATGAAGGAGGATACTGTGACTGTAGTTTCTGTACCTCTCCTCAGGTTTCTTGGAGTTTGTGTGTACGAGGGTCAACTCCACGCTCTGACTGAGGTAAATCCATCACTCACATTTCTCCTTTTCATTCTTCATGCTTCAGCAGTGTCATATGTCTACAGACATCTTGTACCAAAACTAATAGATCGATTAAGGAAGGTGCATTGAAGGTCTGTATGTTTTAGTGTTGCTTAGATACATCTGGCCTCCTATCAACCGAAGCAGGAAACAGGAGGCTTAAAGCAAATGAATAACAGGGAACAAGCTGAAAATATCATGGTGCACTTTAATTGAACCTTAGTTCGTTTTACTCCTTGTTTCAGTTAGTTTGGGTCGGTCAGAATGCAACAATCACACTCAGGTCCGCACCAAATGGACCGGATCGAGACCTCAAGAGGTGGTCTTGATCTGCACCTGTTACGCCCTGAAAACAGGGAGAAATAATCACAAAGAGTGATAACGGTGTTTCCCCAATGAGAGTATTTACTGTTATATATGATTCACATGTGACAGAAACACTCGATGCAGTTGTTTGAACGTTGCACACAAACAGGGACATCTTTCACACACGCACGCACGCGCTCAACAAAACTACTCTTAACTGAACTCGAAAAATATTCAATAAACACTCTCTTAACACACAAAATAATTTATAACATTCTCACGACCACTTTAACAGCGTGAATCGCTGATAGCATACCTGAAAACAGGGAGAAATAATCACAAAGAGTGATAACGGTGTTTCCCCAATGAGAGTATTTACTGTTATGAGGAAACTACCGCGATTTTCCCTGGGTACTGTGGGCGGAGACTAAAACAATCGATCCCAGACTCGCAGATCAAGATCATGTAAATCACTGATAACACTATAAGAATAAATGAATTAAACATTTTTTTAACATTTAACACTGTTTTTTTTCATATCAGTTTGACTAATTTAACAATCTATTTTAACAATTTTTTTAACAACATCACAGATAAAATGTACTATTTCACCCTGTTACACACTCCCCCTCAACATAGATGTCGTCCTCGACATTCAATGAGTAAGGCAGTTACACAGTATGCAATTTAGATTCTCAACAGTTCGTATGTAGACACTCGGCCCACCCAAAGTCGTTGAATGTAACAGGTAATGTATAACAGTCCAGTATGAGTGTGTGTGTGTATAAACACTCTGTTTCCTCATAAGCCCATGAGTATAGTGGGATATGTATGTGTGAGCACTCTGCTTTCTCAAAAGTCCATGAGTGTAGTGGGATATGTGTGCGTGTGAGCACTCTGCTTTCTCAAAAGTTCATGAGTGCAGTGGGATATGTGTGTGTGAGCACTCAGCTGTTCCACAGTCCATGAATAAGGCTCACAACTGCATGTAAAAATGTACATTCAGCTACCAAAAAAAGAGTCCATGAGTGTATGTGTATGATGTGCTCAGTTCCACAAGAGTCCATGAGTGTATGTGTGAGTGTATGTGTATGTCAAACAGTCCATTAAATGTCTGTTGTTACCCGTACAGAAGCACAGGTTGATAAGTGGGGCCCTGGACAGAATCTGGCCACATGGTCACTGGTTGATGGGCTCTGTAGTGTTGCATTGGGTTACACCTACACATGGATCTGGCCGGGACGCCCATACTGTAGCAGACTGGATTACCAAACTCATTATAGGTGAATAACTTTGGTGGTCGTCGTTCCCTCCTCGGCCGCTCTTGTTCCTGTCTGTGGTCACTGTGGCTTTCACGTGGAGGGGGTGACAGAGGTGGCGGTACAGGGTTGTCTCCAAGAATTTCCAGTCCCTCTGGCGTCCCATCCCCGTCGAGCAAATCAATCCTGTTGTGATCCCCCTCCAGCTGTAGCGGTCTTTCCTGTTCCTCTCCCTGTTTGTCATGTGCTGTTGTAGGTTCAGAGCCTGCTGACTGGCCAGTATGTTCCTCTTCATTACATGCCTGCGGCTGTGCATCGTGAGGAGGCTGTTGAGGTAGGTAATAGAACCAGTCATCCTCTGCGTCCTCATCACTGTCATCCTCTTGCTGAGTATTGGTTGTCCCCTCATTTGTCTGTTTTTTTCTCTGTGGTCTGGCGACTTTTAGGGGAACTTCCAAGGGCAGGTGATCGCACGGGAGTAAGAGATTACGATGTAGTATCCTGTTATCTCTCCCCTTTCCTTGTTCTGGTACAACTTCGTAAACTGGGGCATCCTTATTTACTCTGCGAACAACCTTGTGGATAATTTCCTCCCAATGGCTGCGTAGCTTGCCAGTTCCTCCTCTCGGGGTCAAGTTCCTGACCAGAACACGGTCTCCTGGTTCCAACTCTGAGCTCCTCACTTTGCGATCATGATTTCTTTTGCCTTTTTCAGCTGACTTTCTCGCATTGTTCTTTGTGATCTCGTAGGCTTCCTGCATCCCTTCTCGCCACTTTCGCATGTACTCTCTGTGGTCAGGTGTACCTGTTGCTGGTGTCAAACGGAAGAGTATGTCGACAGGCAATCTCGGGGTCCTCCCAAAAAGAAGATAAAAAGGAGAAAAGCCAGTGACTTCACATCTTGTACTGTTGTATGCAAAAACCAACTTGTTCAATGAGTCTTTCCAGCTTGATTTCTCTTTTTCTGTCAGTGTTCTCAGCATCTGGATGAGTGTACGATTGAAGCGTTCAACTTGTCCATTTCCTTCAGGGTGGTACGGTGTCGTTCGCGAACCTTACACTCCAGAGGTCTTTTTCAGCTGTGCTAGGAGCTGGTTTTGAAATTCGCCACCTTGGTCATGATGGATGCGCTGAGGGAATCCAAATTTCAATGCATAATCGTTGAAAAGTTTATCTGCCACTGTTTTTGCGGACTTAGAGGTTGTGGCGTAAGCTTGGGCAAATCTTGAGAAATGGTCAATAACAACCAAAATATACTCATACCCGCCTGCACACTTGTCAACATGTAGAAAATCAATGGAGACTAATTCAAAGGGCTGAGTTGTGACAATGTTGGTTAGGGGGGCTCTATTTTCTCGGCTGGGCTTCTTCTGTTTCAAACATGAACAGCTTCTAGCCACATAGTGTTCAATGTCCTGTTGCATATAGGGCCAAAAGAAGCGTTCTCTCACCAGTGAGGTGGTTCGGTCAATTCCTTGGTGCCCCATCTCATCATGCAACTCCTTTAGAACAGTTGCCTTGTACTTTTCTGGCAAAACGAGCTGTGTTCGTGTGGCTGTTTTTCGACGCAAGATGCCATCATCATCCAAGGTGAGTTTTTCCCATTCACTCATCAGCCTTTTACCTTGCACACTGAATGATTTTAACTGTTTGTTTTCAGGTCTCTTATTTATCTGACGACACTCAATCACTGGGCCGATATTTTTATCTTCCTTCTGAGCATGACAAATCTCTGTCAGTGAGAGAGGTTGATGATCTGACTTGATGTCTTTGCACTGAGCAGACAGAGCCATGGACCACACTGTGTTAAGATTTGGGTCTTCAACTGACTGCACTACTGCTTGTACTGAACGAGATGACATTTCCTCAGTACAGTCTTTCAACATGGTGTCGATATCCACTGGCATCCTCGAGAGAGTGTCAGCATCAACATTTTCTCTTCCTGGTCGGTATCGAATGGTGAGGTGAAAATCCGCTAATTCAGCAACCCACCTGCATCCAGTTGCATTTAGTTTCGCTGTGGACAAGACATAGGTGAGTGGATTATTGTCTGTGTACACGGTGCATGATGAGCTGATCAAATAGTCCCTGAACTTTTCACACGGCCCATTTAAGGGCGAGGAACTCCAATTTTCCAGAATGAAAATGGTAGTTCTTCTCGGATGTTGTGAGGGCTCGGGACGCGTATGCTATTACACGCAGTTTTCCTTCCTGTTCCTGATACAAAACTGCCCCCAGGCCCAGGTTGGAAGCGTCTGTGTGTAGAACAAAAGGTTTGTTAAAATCAGGAAAGGCAAGGATTGGCGGCTCCACTAAGTGGTCCAAAAGTCCCTCAAGCAAGTGTTGATGTTTCTCTGTCCATACAATGGGCTGGCTGGAGGGCGCTCCATTGTGTTTTCTTTTAAGCTGTCTTGTTCTTTTACCACGTTCATCAGTCTTTTGTACATCAGCAGGGGTTCTCATGAGGTCGTAGAGAGGGGCAGCGATTTGAGAGAAATCACGAATGTACTGACGATAGTAACTCAGGAGGCCCATGATGGCTCTTAATTCTCCCACAGTAGTCGGTGGCTTGTCTTTTAAGGCTCTGACAGCTATGGTGTCAGCAGGGTCAATTTTACTGCCCTCTGATGAAACGACCCGTCCGAGATAGCGAACTTCCCGTCGAAACATCTCACACTTGGCCGGCTTCAACTTTATGCCATGCTCTCGCAATCACCTTAGCACAGTTCTGACATGTTCAACATGGCTTTCAAATGACTGACTGAACACAAGGACATCGTCAAGATATGGTACACAAATCTCATCTCGAACCCCTTCAAGACATTCTTCCATGCATCGCTGGAAGGCAGCTGGTGCGTTCATTAGGCCAAAGGGGATTCGAATCCATTCATACAAGCCCCAGGGGGTGACAAAAGCAGTGAGGTGGCGACTCTCTTCTGCCATGAACCCCTGATGGTAGGCTTTCCCCTGGTCTAAGAGTGAAAACCACAAGTTGCCGCCCAGGCCATCCATAATGTCTTGCACCCTGGGGATGGGCTGACGGTCTGGTACAGTCTTGCGGTTTAACTCACGGTAGTCTATACATAGACGTAAGCTTCCATCCTTTTTTCGAACACACACAACTGGGGACGCATAGGGGGAGTTCGACTTGCGCACCCAGCCTTGTGTGATGAGATCATGTAGGTAGCTCTTCATCTCTTGATACAATGGTTTTGGTACAGAGAGGTAAGTTTTGGCCACAGGCTCGGTGTCTTTCAGTGAGATGGCGAGCTGCAGATTCTCAATACAGCCGATGTCATCATCAGAGTTAGAGAAGGAGTCTGACTCTTCTTTTAACATTTGTTTCACTATTTCTTTTTCAGGTGGGCTGAGATGGTTCAAGTCGACTGGGGGATCCCATTCACCACCAGAGGCTTGTTCCTTCCTTACTCCCACATTACTCACTGTTACTGGAGGGGTGGTGCAGAGCCGTTCAAAGACTGTCGCTGGGTAAACTGCTTGAACTTGCTGTACTGTCCCAATAACAGTTCTGCCAGTGAGCACTATGTCGTGATCTGTTGGATTTTGCACATCAACAATTATGAATGGCTTTGCTGCCTTCCTCAGTGTCACAAGAGTATCAGTGAACTCAAGGCCCTCTGGCCACTGTGGATCAACACTAGGCTCAAAAATCAGTGTCGCCTCCTCTTGCAAAGGTGCTATCAAAACGCGACACTCTACTTTTACAGATGTGTGTTTGGGGACATGCACTCTCTCTCTGGTCGTCTTAACTACATACTCGTATGGATGTTGCTCAGCAGTAATTTGTTCTACAAAAACTTCAGCTTGATCCATCCCAAAGCCAGGAAAAGCTGCTTGGACAGTTTTGATTAGCTGCTGTTTATCGGTGGCATTATCCTGCTGCAGCTCAGTAGCAACAATCAGTCCAATAACATTTGAACCAATGATAGGTTGAGCAAGACTGTTACCTTTAATGATCAGGGTGGGAACAATGACCTCTGCTGTGGGGACTCCATCTGAAGCTAATTTAAATGTCACCTCTATCCATCCTGTGTATGGCATGTCTCCCCCATTTGCTGCGATGAGGTTTAAAGTTTCATCAGCTTCAAGAAGTTCAGAAATGTCCCTCAATGTTACATGTGGTAAGTGCTCTGTTTTCCATTGTTCACTCATTACAGTCACTTGTGAGCCAGAGTCCCACAGAGCTCTAACCTGCTGGCCTTGGATATGGCAGTCAATTAGATATTTCTTTCCAACTAGCGGAGCAACTTTGACTTGTTTTCTTTTCTGTGGTGTGGTTCGGACTGTATTGCATGAGGTTGTGGAGCATTGATTCCTGTGGACTTCCCACTGTTCTTGTTGACATGCCTTAGAACAGTATAACACACCTTTACATAATGCACATTGTCTCAGCCTCACATTTCTGCCCCAAATTTGTGCACCACAGTGTGCACAAATTTGGGGCACTGTTGAGACGGTCACTCCCTGCCCCGCTGGGGTAACCCTTGCCCGTTTAAACCACTCCCTCTGAATTGACCTGATCTTCCCATTCTGCAACCGACTGAGAAGTGTTCACTACTGCCACACTTGAAGCAGTGAATGCAGTCTTCAGTATTTGTCTGCTGGCAAGCATAACATCTCCCTCTACGCCTTAAGCCTTAAGTTCTTTTAAGAGGGACATGTTCGCTTTCATCTCCTGCAGTTCTGTGAGAAGATCAGTTTGATTCTTACCGTGACTTGACTGGCTTGTTTTCTCCTTCTTTTCAGCTGGAGTGTGGTCAGACTGAGCAGAGTGAACGGCTACAGGTCGCTGTGGTGTTGTCATTTTTTTCTTGTCTTGCCTCTCACTTTCATAGGCACATGCAGTATTCAGTTTCTCAAACAGGAGTTCATCAGAAACACTAGCTTGCTCTAGATATGGCTGGAGGTCCCGTTTGATATTATCGTTCTGCAAACCAGTCATAACTGAGTGAAGGAACATATTCTGCACTAGCACTGGATCATACCTTAAGCCTGACTCTGACTCTTGTGAGGCAAACAGAATCTTCTGCCTTAGATCCAGAGCACGGATGAGGAAGTTTTGAGGAGTCTCTTTTGTGCCCTGGACTTCAGATGACAGCTGCTTATATAACTCTGTCGCACTCTTTTCTTGGTAATGACAACGAAGTATCCTTCTCAATGTTGGTAGGGTGAGGTCGCTTTTCCCCTCTAAGTAACTGCGCAACTGCATTCCTGGAACAATGGCTCTTATGACAGCATCAACAATTTCAGTCTCTGGGAAGCCTTTGAGGAGGCCATGCTCAATCTGCCGGGCTAAGCTGGAAAATGTGAGGCGGTCTTTTTGTCCTGGTTCTCCAATTTGTCCAGATATTTTAAATTCTTTGTGCCAGGGGATAGGGGTTTGACCTAGACCTGTACCTGAGGCTGATGTTCTATGAAGGAGTGTGGCGACCTGAGCCTTATGTTCATTTCCTCCATTAATACTTCCTATAGGGGGCAGTGGCTGTAACTGAGGGGGCCTGCTTTCTGGTGGTGTGTTGCCCTGTGTTTTGTCCTCTCCATTTTGCTCTTTATTTAGTGGTGCTTGAGGCTCAGTGACGTGCTGAGCCGTAACTACCTCATCACAGAGCTCACTTATTTCGTCTTTGAAGGACAGGAGC
The DNA here is from genome assembly GCF_027409825.1 of Scomber japonicus. Classification (NCBI taxonomy): domain Eukaryota; kingdom Metazoa; phylum Chordata; class Actinopteri; order Scombriformes; family Scombridae; genus Scomber; species Scomber japonicus. The sequence goes on along the minus strand of NC_070595.1, from coordinate 6,085,112 downwards.
TCTGCCATTCCCATATCCTCAAGTTGCTGTAACTCCTCCCTCTGCAGGTGGTTACTTATCATTGTGATTAATGATGCTCTATTTTTTCCTGTCACATGTTCAAAGTCTGTTCCAGCAATAGTGAGAGAGTCGCATAGTTGTTTTAGCTTGTCTGCTGGCAGTTTACACAAAAGTCCAATTATTTCCAACTGCAATGTCTCTATCTCAGTTGACTCCATTGTCGCTGCGGCAACAACTCAGTGGACTGTAGCAATAGTAGCTTGTGTGCTAAACCTTGGCAATAGCGCTCCTGGTGCCTTAAGTTCACCTCAGATTGCTTGTGCTCTGTGTTGTAGATACTTGAACTGCCACTGTGTAAGTCACTGGATGCTGCCTGCCTGGGTAAGTTGAACGGGACTGAATGAGAGCCGGGGACGTCTGTTGCTGGCAGAAGTCAAACCGTCTCACCCGATCCCAGCGGTGCCTCCAAAATGTTACGCCCTGAAAACAGGGAGAAATAATCACAAAGAGTGATAACGGTGTTTCCCCAATGAGAGTATTTACTGTTATATATGATTCACATGTGACAGAAACACTCGATGCAGTTGTTTGAACGTTGCACACAAACAGGGACATCTTTCATACACGCACGCATCAATAAACACTCTCTTAACACACAAAATAATTTATAACATTCTCACGACCACTTTAACAGCGTGAATCGCTGATAGCATACCTGAAAACAGGGAGAAATAATCACAAAGAGTGATAACGGTGTTTCCCCAATGAGAGTATTTACTGTTATGAGGAAACTACCGCGATTTTCCCTGGGTACTGTGGGCGGAGACTAAAACAATTGATCCCAGACTCGCAGATCAAGATCATGTAAATCACTGATAACACTATAAGAATAAATGAATTAAACATTTTTTTAACATTTAACACTGTTTTTTTTTTATATCAGTTTGACTAATTTAACAATCTATTTTAACAATTTTTTTAACAACATCACAGATAAAATGTACTATTTCACCCTGTTACACACCATCATCATTACATAATAACCTATAAATTATATATAGGCCTATACAACACTGAAGCTTTGCAGCCATGGCCACTGACAAGTCAATTATCTTGAGTTGGACATCAATGAGAAGATCAGAAGCCTTTACTATGAACAGCGAGCAAAAATCAGTGAGAATAGCAGTGTGTTATATTGATAAACTGAAATGACTTTTTCTACTATCCAGTGGGCCAGATATGGTTGTGGGCCGTATGTTTGACACCAGTGTTTCGGACAATGTTCCTGCTCATGTTACAGAATGATTGAACCTGCTCACGTCTCACCAAATAAATGTGTTTATTTGTATTTGATGTGTTTTAAGGTGTTTGTAGATGTAACCTACTTACTGACTGTTTTACTGTGCAGAACTGTCTGGTTCGCTGTGACAATGATGCGTTCACTGCTGTGGTGGGAGACTTCGGCCTGGCAGAGAAGATCCCCAATTACTGGTCAGTGGGGAGAAATCCACACTCTACATATAGCATCACTATTGTTTTATTTATATAGTACTGTTTTATTTGATTTTATTTGTTATCACTTAATCAAGAATTCTGTTGTGTCCATTTTGAATGGCACCATAGGCTCAATAAAGTTTACCCTACCCTCACCTACCTAAATATATAATATATAATATCACATGCACTATAATTATACATTTATTTTTCTGATCTTTCTATTCGGCTTGTTTTACCCTTTTTACTTTACTGATACTGTGATTTTATTTATTGTTTTTGTTGTTGTTTTTGAGTGGACCACAGGAAGACTAACAAGGCTAGTTCCTATCTTATTTGTCCTATTTCTACCTAATGAAGCAGGCCTGTCTCTATAACTACTTTAATCAGATGATATATTGTCTCAAAAATAATCGCAATAAACGGTATCATACAGTATCATGCGGTATTGTACAAGAAGTCCATATGTAGATATGAAGATGTTGTTAATTACATGATTGTATGATAAGTCAATAATGGAGTGTGTCTAACATTATAATTAATATCACAGCTAATTCTCACTGGTGTCATTCTTCGCAGTGATGGTGCAGAGAAGCAGCCTCTGGCCATCGTGGGCTCTCCCTATTGAATGGCTCCTGAAGTTCTGAGAGGAGAACTGTACGATGAGAAGGTAAAACTGTTTATTTTCATTGTCTTCTACAATATTAAAGCAACACTTTAATATTGTGAAAGAAGAAATAACACCTCTAAACACACCCTTGCCCAGTTCAGTACAGTCCTGTGTGACCAGTAGTACGTGCAGACTTAAGATGTATACTGCTGATAGAAAAATTAATTACAAGACTGACTCTGAAACCAAGTTCAAAAGTCGAGTTACTTTTATTCTTGCAAGAAGGAGCAAATCACCAGATACACAGCTACCAACCGCGATCAGAGAATGCTCAGAGATTAGTTCTCTGAGGAGAGGTTTTACACATCTCAACAAGTGTTATCAGTGGTATGTTTTCCCTCTGGAGGCCGTCTCTGCTGTCGAGTCTCCCCCACCATTGCGGCCTTCACATTCTCTTCTTATAACATATGATGGAAATTTACTGCAGCAAACAGCAAGTATTAGCTTCTTGGCCTTCCCTTGTACCCAGCACCCCCAGTAAGGGCACTGTGGCCTCCTCCAAGCACAAACACAATGACTCTAAATCTGTGGAATGCAGAGTATAATGCATACACTTTTTAAACACTACTGCGATCATAAAATAGTCACGCTAGCTATTCTACCACATACTAATACAATGCATAAAAGTACAATCACTAATAAACTGAACATAATGCTGCAAACTGATTATGTAGATGTCAAAATGAATAAAAGACATTGGTGTTACTGGTTATAGGAACACTAAATGAATATAAGAGATTTGTATTTTCCCATCAACTGCTGTCTAACTGACTGGGTACATGCTGTTCTTATACTGTAATTATATAAACATTTAAACTGCTCTTCCACTAAAGTAATTTAGGAGCAGCTATAGAAAATCCTCTATCCCCTCTGAGCTTCCGCTTGGACCTCGGTACCTCCAGGAGCAGCAGATCAGCTGACCTGAGGCACTGAGCAGGAGCGTGGGGGTGAAGGAGCTCAGAGAGGAAGACCATAATACTTATGTACTTTTACTGTAATACCTTTTACTACATCACTCATAATACTTATGTACTTTTACTGTAATACTTTAACTACATCACTCATAATACTGATGTACTTTTACTGTAATACTTTATCTACATCAAGCTGATAATACTTATGCACAGTTACTTGAGTAGGACCTTTCTGTAATGGAGCATTTTTACATAGTTTATATTGGTAGTTTTATGTAAATAAAATATTTGAACACTTGTGTTGTTGTAATGTTTTTGAATAAATGAAGGAAAGTATAGTTTATATATTCTTGCAATGAACATATTAAAAATGGAAATAGTCACAGACAATTTCTGTTATGCAGTTTTTCCACCAGGGGGTGAGAAAGAGAAGGAGCCAGTTGATATGGAGGGTGAGAAAGAAGAAGATTCCTCTGAAACCAGTTGAAGTGAAGAACTTAGGCTGGTCCTTATTGGAAAGACTGGTAAAGAGTGCATCTGGAAACACCATCTTGGGCCGGAGGCAGTTCCTGTCACAGATCAGGCCAGCTCTGTCACCCAGATTTGCCAGCAGGGGAGCGCTGAGCTCTCTGAGGAAGAGGACATGGTGGAGGATGACCAGGCTCAGGCTGTCACACAGAGGAGGGTGAGGAGAGTGGCGGTGGTTGACATGCCAGGTTTCGGGGACACTCACCTCAGTGTGGAGCAGATTCATGCAGAGATCGCTAAATGTGTGTCTCTCTCTGCCCCGGGCCCACATGCTTTCCTCCTGGTGGTGCCAGTAGGACGTTATACAGACAGTGAGAACCAGGCTGTCTGCGAACTGAGCAAGATATTTGGGGAGGATGCAGTCCGTCACCACACAGTGGTTCTTTTTACCAGGGGTGATGACCTAGAGGGTTTGGGTATAGAAGAGTATCTGAGGGAGACTGCACCTGCAGGGCTCAAGGCTCTGATTGACAGATGTGGGGGCAGATACCACGTGCTCAACAACAAAGACCCCAGTAACATGGTGCAGGTTCAAGAACTCTTGTTGAAGGTGGACAAGATGGTGAAGCAGACTAACACAGGGTTTTATACTAATATCATGTTTTTAGAGGCAGAGGCTGCTATCAGGGAGGAGCAGAACAGGATGCTGTGGGAACGAGGGCAGGCAGAGGGGGAGGAACATGGGGGGAACAATAGCACAATGGAAGAACAGGCTAAACTTGCAAAACGAAGGAAGTGTGACTTGGAGTCTGACCAAACAGGGAGCAGTGAAAGAGGATCACAACGACTCAGTAAGAGGCAGATGGAGAGAGGAAATGATTTTAGGGTGGAGAGATGGACTGAGGAAAGCAATGCGTTTAGCTTCCTGAGGGACGGAGTGGAGAGATGTAGGGACCAGTTTAGAAGCAGGCATAGGGGCTGCAGCAGGGCTGTCATCAGGCGTCAGCCTCTCCGTTCATCCTTGATGAGGAGAGAGGCTGCTCTGTCTCCTAAGGTGTTGGACAGAGTAAAGATCCTGGTGGCTGCTGGAGCCACAGGCTTGGCAGTGGGGGCAGTGTTTGGGGCAGCTGCCCCTTTAGCAGCTGCAGCCGGGGCGTCTCTTGTGGGGAACTCGGAGTTGTGGGTGGTTCTGTGGGAGCCATTGCAGGTGCTGAGGCTGCCAGTCCTGGGGAGGGTGCCCTGGATGCTCTTGGGCAGGTTAGCATCATAGGGGCCTCTGCTGTGGGGGTGGCACCATGGGAGCTGGAGCTGCTTTAGGAGCATCTCTGGGGGGAGCAGCTTCCAGCACAGCTGCACTCAGAAAACCCTAACCCTGAAACTGCAGCAGTGGAGACAGCAGGTGTAGCCAGTGCTTCTGTAGCTCAGAGTAGTTTAGCTTCATCTGCAGGGCAGCATGCATTGACCACTGCAGGTAGTGTAGCTGCAGGTACTGGGACTTCTCAGTGTGCTTCAGTAGGGACAGCTTTAGTTCAGGAAGCAGCTGCTAATGTCCCAGCAGCAGTATCTGGGTCTGCTGGTGCCGTTTGTGGGTTATCAGGTCCCAGTGTGGCTTCAGTGGCTAGCAGGGTTGTGTCAGACCCCTGGGGCACTGTGATAACAACAACACGCATCATGAATGCAGTGGCTGAGATAGGTAAGGCTGCAGCAGGGATCGCCTTGGCTGGTGGTCTGGTAGTGAAAGTGGTAAAGGAAAAAGTCAGAAGTGGCAGAGGAACAACAGAAGGTAGTTACTCAGAGAAGAAGTCCTATGAGATCTACTGGAACAAATAAATACAGGCTAAGACTAGACTCCATTCATCTAATGAATTATTTTCTTAACTTCTCCTCTCAGAGATATATTTTATTATCTTGCATATGTAAACTACCTCAAAGATGTACAGCTGGAAGAATTCAGTATCATATATAACAATATATGTATCATTTGTATAAAAAATAACCCATTATAATAAATAAAACAGGGATTGTGATTTCAGTTGATTGAAATTAGTGAATGAGTCTTTGTACAGATCCAGAATCATTTAAAAAGAAAGTCTCATTTTCTGATAGAAAGTGTGGCTTGTCACAGTTCAGACATGGGAGCATTGTTAAATGACATGGCTTTTATGAAGATTTACAATTGTTTCTCTTTTGTTCTTTCTAAAGAAGAATCACAGCACTATAAACTATACATAGAAAATTCTCTTAAGCACTATATTATTACAGTGTTTGCTGGGTGGGGTGAACCTGATCAATTAATGCAGTTTATCTTGTTACAGAAATGGGTGTTGAACATGATGAACTGAAGTATTAAAAAAGGATTTTAAACTACGTGTTTGCACAGACAGTTGTATTGCACATCCTGTAATATGTAAACCACACAATAGATGTACAGTTATGTATTTACAGTTAGTGTAAATGTACTTCAGTGTGTTTAACTTTGCTGCAGTGAAATGAACAATAAAGACAGTATTCTTCCTTAACTGCACATTTTGGCCTCATTTCTTGTCCTGTATTGTTGCGTTATCTTTTTGACAGTGATATCATGACTTCATTTTATTAGAAAATTACCACAACATATTTTCTGTTAATTTTAGACTAGGACACGCTACAGGCTGGTGTTTATTTTCCTTTGCTGGACTGATGAACAGGCCCCATAGGCGTTGTTTGAATGCAATACTGTTTGAGAAGTTAGTTGTGCTTAAAGGCTTCAACTGAGGAGACACCACTAGCTAAGGTAGCTAAGGTTACACATACTCCTTTGCTCACACAAGGACAGCACAAGGACTTGAGTTCACAAGCTTTGATAGAAACACTTGAGTTGCTATTTTTTTTTTTCAATTTTCATTTTTCAGGTTTTTTTCCTATACTTTAAATTTGTCTATGTTCTCTGACCTATGAAAGATTTCCGTGCCTTGACAAGATCATTTCCTAAATCAAACAAGGACATTTCCAACCTCTTGCACATTTCAAATAAGAAATGATTGATAATGTCATAATTATTGGCTTCTAATTGGCTTCTGATTGGCTGGTATTAATGTGACAACCAGATTTTTTTTCTTTTACTTTTCTTTTGTATTGACATTGATAGAGGTTGTGCACACACCAGTTTCAGGTGTATACAAAATTATTCAACTGTGATGAAACTCGCCATAAATTTGGTAGTGATGGTGTTAAATAACTGAAAAGATTCAAATTAGTTAGTTCTTGTCACTGATTCATAGTGGGCAATCTATTACACCAAGAGAGTAAATAAGTATACTTAAGGGCAGAGGTTTATATTGGGATGTCTCTAACAAGAGGGATCAGCATATCTAATCTGTTGACTGATTATGGGAGGAGTCAGATGTTTTTCCAGGTAGTGTACAAGTGAAGGGATACATGAAAGGAGCTATTAGAGAAAGGTCGTTTAAAAAACTGCCTGGGGGAAAGAAGTATTTTGTAGTATTTTGAAAATACAAAAATCCAGTATTTTATTTTGATACATTTTTTGGCTGTTGTATTTTGTAGCTTATATTGATACATTTTTAAGGTGGGTATTTGGTATTTTATTTGGAAATACATTTTGATGTATTTGTGCCCATCCCTGAGAATGCTCAATGAGGTGAAAAAGAATCCTAGAGTGTCAGCTAAAGACTTACAAAAATCTCTGGCACATGCTAACATTTTTGTTGACAAATCTACAAAAAAACATTAAAGAAGAATGGAGTTCATGGGAGGACACCACGGAGGAAGCCACTGCTGTCACAGAAAAACATTGCTGCACATTTGAAGTTTGCAAAAGAGCACCTGGATGTTCCACAGCACTACTGGCAAAATATTCTGCGGACAGATGAATAATAATAATAATAAGTGGGGGATTTGATGATGCTGAAAAAGTGGCATTGGCAGCTGGGATTGATGTTTCCCACCTACGGGCTGCACATGAAGAAGCAGATACCCGCATTGCTACATGCTGTTGATGCCACAACCAAAGGGTATGAGAGGCTCAGCATTCAGTACAGAGACACAGATGTACTGTTGTTGCTTCTTGTGTTTGCACACTTGCTGAGCCCAGAAATTTGAATGAAAGCAGAGACTGCCAAGAAACTCAGGAGGCCTTGTCTCTGCACCTCATGAGGGCCCACTATCAAACAAAGGTTTGGAAACAGTCACTGACCCATCCACAGTTGCCCTCACCAACCAGTTGTGGTTGGCACATAAAGGATGGAATGCTTATCCCCCAGCTTTTAACCAAAGAACCTGTACAGGCCAGATGCTTGGAGCCGATAATCTGTGGATGCAAGGAAAGTGGAAGTCAGTGCAGTACCAGGCAGTGTTGATGTTGAAAAAGTAGAATATTTTGCAATGGGGCATGTGGGTGTCACATTATATGCAACTGTATTGTTTCAGATTATTTGGCATGATATTGTTTTTCCTGTTTTAGATTAGATTTATATTATGCCCTTTGGGGTAATGCATGTTTTGTATTGTGAAAGTATTCATTACCAAAACAGTAAACTCTTCTTTTGTGTCCCTGACCAGGACTCAGACTGAGCACATGGACATGGTCCCTGGGTGCCTTCTGTTGTCTGCCTACCCGAGTGTCACTGCTTGGATGGGGAAAAACACACCTTTATCATATGACTATTACATAGTTATTACTACTAACTAGTTACTAACCCCTAACCCTAAAGAAGAGAGAGAGCAGTTATACTAGGATGGAATTAATTATCATAGTGATTTGTCAATTAAATATAATTTGTGTTACCACCTGGTACATTAATGAAGTCAAATAGCACCATAGACCACCATCTAGAGTCCTACATTTGCGCCTGGACATGTGTTATAACTTGTGCAGCATTGCACTGTCTCTCCCTGCAAGCATAAAACTTGGCTTGACTCATTCCCATAGATAGGGGTATTGATTGATATAGGTTTTGGGATACTTATGTTACGTTATGTTTCCAAGCTGATATTCACTTTTAAAACTGGTTCTCTTTAGGCAGAGATTGATTTTTTTCATGTTCTAGTTCTGTTTTCTCTTAAACTGTACAATAAATGTTCATACTGACACTTCAGCAGACATCATATGAGTGTTAGCTTTCATTTGATACCACATTTTTATGTGTATGGTCCTTGTGATTATGGAGATATTCAACATTTATTGTTGGCATGTTGTGTTGAGCAGGAAACCTGGCTGTAAGAACAAACTTCAAGAGGACCATTTCTAAACTGATAAGCACAGACTTCTGCATCAGCATTGATAATTTACAACAGCTACCTCTGTAATAATATACATGAGACTTTGTTCATTAAAAAAAGACTACATTAAAACTCATATAACATGACCTTTACATCCATAAAATGTGTTTATTGCCTTTCTGATCTTGTTATGTGAAATCCAAACTCCACTAACTGGTTAATGTTTAATTAATAGTTAACAGTATCGTCACAAAATATCAGATAAAGTTTGAGTTAGAGCTATTCTACTTTCACTTGTAAACCCTGGATGAATTACTTGAGCACCACTTCAGCAATAGTGTCACAGGTGGAAAGAGGAGCAGGTGGACCCAAACACAAAGACTGGCTGAAGAATATGTCTTGCAAAAACTAATATGAATAAAAACAGGCTTTATCAAAACAGATGGAAGTCAAACAGAACCAAAACAAGAAAAAGTCAAACAGGTGACAATCAAAGACAGAACAGGAAACCAAGACTTAAATTACAAACAGGGCAACCTAATTTCTCCTGTTGGGATAATAAAGTTTGACTTGGCGTATTTTGTGTGACTTCATTGTGCTCCTGAAACCAAACCTACGTCCTCTGCTGTGGTTGTTTTTAATCAGTTGCACTTCCTGTTTTACACAGTTCCCTTCAGTTCAAACAGAGCAGGGAGCAACGCTGCACGTGTCACAGTCTGATCAGTAATTCAGATTGAACAATCAAAGGAAATGACCTCACAGGGATCAAGTTGATCAGGTAAGAAGCAGAACAATATTTGGTTTTATCAGATTTAGTTTGTTTGTTGTTGTTTTGTAGGAATAAGACATTATGACTGTCTCCTTTCATTTCACTGTCTCTACTGTTAATTAATAATTAATCCCTCAGTGCTGCTGCTGAAGACACCTGTCTAAAACAATACTGACATGTTAGAAGTAGTGGAAAAGATTAAGGCAATAATGGGGTTTGAGATTAAGCATGACTTCTGTACAATATATCTGTGGAATATGTCATTGACAATTAACTCTAGTGAAGTATTTGATCAAAGTACTGTTGGCAGCTAGTAAAAAGGTCATTATGAGAAGATGGCTATCTAAAGAACCTCCAACAACATATGCAGATATGGGTGCACATGGGAAGATACTGATGTGTGTAAGTGATTATATGTGTATAATTACCGGTGTGTGTATGTACAATTACATATTTCTATATAAGAAATGCTTGTAACACTTACATATGCCTCTGGAGTACAATAGGAGGCTCAGGTGAGCATTAAGCATAAATGGACTGTGGACTTTGGTTTTGGACTCTATGCTCTGTAAATGGCCACATGGGAGGATTTGTTTGAGTGTAGGGACACAAACTGGTCTAGCATGAAATGATATATTGAAAAAGAAAAAAATGGCACAAACTGGAATACTTACCTCCTGAAATAAACAGTCTCTATCACTGTAAAGATGATACAAATGTGATCCTTTGACCTAATATGCTACTTTTTTTCTTGGACTCATCTGTGGTTGTTTTTCTTCTGGGGTTTTTTTGTTTTTATTTTTTTAAGGCATGTCTGTGCTTTTTCCTTATCTGTGTTATATATTAAAAATTAAATAAAAAATAAGTATAAAAACAAAACAATACTGACACATATGTGCATTGAAGCAGTTATTGGTCGCTGTAATCATTCCTCTGGTTCATATCATGAATAGATCTCTAACATGACTGTACTGAAGCTGGTGGAGGATAAAGGTCACAGTCCTATACAGTCATATATATTAATTAATGAAACTGAACTAAAGTCTTCCTATACTGCTGCACCAGAGTGCTTGCTCTCTCTTAATTACTTGTTAGAAATGATTCTTAATCAATTAAATTCAAGTGCGGATTTATAAATAAATGTGGATACATTTAAACACTTAACACTTAAGCCTTTTCAGATATTATATTATTATACATTTAACCCTATTGATTCCAAGGTTTGGCTCAAACAAATAATTTCATCTGGAAACATCTGGTTTTAATCTTCACCCTCCAGGTGAGTTTGTATTGTATGCCTCCTTGTCTCTATTAAGTAAATGGCAATATTATTTTTATATATATATATATATATATATATATATATATATATATATATATATGCCTACCAATAATGTAACTGAATGGGAGCATATAAAAAGAGAATAAGATTGATCCTACAATTGACCCATGAGGTACTCCATACTTGACTATAGGAAATAAATGACATTTTAAACAGTGATTAAGTTTTTACATAGTCACTTTACATACTTTATATTTTATATACTTTACAAACTAATAATAGATATTAAAAAGTATATGAAGTTGAATGTAGATAAAGACAGAGACAGAGCACAGTCAGAGCCTGAATAGTTTTCCCTTTTTATTTATTGAGTTAAGCCTTGATTGTAAATTGAGATTCAATTCTGGATGTAATAATGGAACTAAAGACACTCAAAGATTTCCACTTGTTGTTGTCCTGGGAGTTAAACATTTCTTCTCATTTTAACAGAGGTCTGGGGGACGATGGGGGACAAAGAGAAGCTTTTGAAGATACTGCAAAGGTTGGGAGAAAAGGAATTCAAGGATTTTAAATGGCACCTTCAGGAACTGGACCTCCCAGAAGGCTCCCCTCTCATCCCAAAGTGTCATCTGGAAAACGCCGACAGACATGACACTGTAGATAAGATAATAGATGCCTACAGTGATCAGTCTGTGGAGGTGGTGAAGAAAACCTTAAAGAAGATCAACAAGAAGAATTTAGCAAAAAAATTGACAAAAACTGACACAGGAGCACACGGTAAGCTGTAGGACAGAAACATGAAACTGGAACATGATGTCATCACACAAGTCTTCTGAGACATTCCTGCATCCATACAGTAGTCTTTGTCCCCTCCACTGCTCCTCCAGCTCATGCCAGTAATATTCCTCAACCCCTCCCACACCTCTATTGAGTTGTTCTCAATCTTGAACTTGTAGCAGTCTTCAGCCCTCCTCAGCTCCCTCTTCATCTCTCTATGAACATGGGGAGTGAGGGGGCTGTGGCATTATATAATAATAATAATAATAATAATAATACATTTTATTTGTATAGTGCTTTCAAAAAAAGGTATATGTCTTCTTAACGTTGGCATATAATAAATCCAAAGTCTTATTCCCTCTGGTGTTGCATGTCACAAACTGGGTGAAGGTGGTCAGGGTCTTAGAGATATCAACCAGCCTCTGCCGCACTGTTTGTCTCTGCCTGGCCGGACTAGTGAGATTTTAGCCTGTAGGTAAATTAGGCAATATTCAGACATTCAGCCCAGAATTAATGAATAAAGTGAATTGCCACTAGCAGTTAGGGTGGTGTTATTAGTGTCCTCAGAGAGTTTGGGTTAACACACTCATTCCTCTGTAAACTAAACACTTTTTGTAATGTCTGGGTCACTGGAAGATTCAACAGCTTTTATTGTCACATGCAACACAGACGGTGACACTTCTAGCTTCAGACAAATAATGCTTCTTTTAGCTCTAGTTCCAATTAGAGAAAATGATAAACTGTATACTGTAGTAGTGAAGAGTGTGTGTGTGTGTGTGTGTGTGTGTGTGTGTGTGTGTGTGTGTGTGTGTGTGTGTGTGGTGTGTGTGTGTGTGTGTGTGTGTGTGTGTGTGGGTGGGTTGATAGGAAAGGGAGAGAGACTGCTACTGTATACAGTATGATCAAATATATTCCTAAATTCCTCTCACTCAATTCACTCCTGGTGTTGCTGCAGTGAACAAGTGAGGCAGCAGACCCTCTGAGACTGTCACTGACTCACATTTTAGTCCACCAGGAGCTGCTGCTAAAATGTCTTTTTTTTTTTTAATTAGATGGTCTGGGTCAGGGGTCGGCAACCCGCAGCTCTGGAGACTCAGCCCCTCTGCAGTGACTCCCTGAACTTTGAAAACTAAATAAATAACATGGGTGTGCCATTTAGAGTGTGTTCATGTTTGCTATGTTATAGTTAAATTACTGAGCTATGTTGGCGGGTCCGGCCCCGCCCTCGCTGAGAAAGACAAGAGAGGACGAGAGGAGCAGTGAGCCTGCTGTATAGTGTTTCTGTTACTGTCAGTTATTGTCAGTTATTGCATTAACTTAAACATGTCTAACTGATGAGCCATAAAAGAGTGATTTGGCTGCAGCTGAGCAGATCAAATATAGGATAGACTATTCAAATATGGACTTTAGTCATAATTACAAACTAGCTCATTTTTTAATCTTTACTCTTAAAGCTATTAGGCTGCAGGTGTATGTTTTATTTATTTTATAGTGGGTGGTAGTGGTCGATTCCTGTCTCCTCCAGTCTACATGTCGATGTGTCATTTGGTAAGATACTAAATTACTCCTGATGAGCAGGTTAGCAGCCTGTGTGGTAGCCTCTGTCATCACTGTATGAATGTGTGTGAATGTGTGGATGTGACATATAGTGGAAAAGCACTTTGAGTGGAAAAGTGCAACATAAGTAGTCCATTTACTTTTCATTTGATTCATTTTCCACAAAATAACTCAAATATACCTGCATATAATTCTGTGTTTAATCTATTTCATAGTAGGTCTACACATGTCAGTGGGTTTTTCTCCTGTTTTCATTTGTTATAACAGGTAAAAATACATTTGTGTAGTACTTTGATTATCAGCAAATCAGAAAAGGTGTCTGGTTTGTTTTATGATAACATAAGAACTATTGTCATGTTGGTGACAATTAATACATAGAATGAACTGTGGATGATCACAAGTCCAGTATTTTTATGTAGCCTATTTATTTATTAAATTGTACAGCTTACATGATTCTGAATTAACAGTTTTAATCAGTGTTTCACCACTGTGTGTGTGAAGTTTATATTGAAGCTGTTTTTCAGCCCATGTTATCAGTGAAAAACACTCAGATAATGTCACATACTCTAACCATGTGAGAGAAATCACCTTTTCTTAGTGTGATCTAGTGAATAAAGCTGATGTTGCTGAACACTCAGAGAACAATGATGACAACAAAACACTTGTGTTGCTCTAATAATGCATACCTTATATGAACTGTCAGCAAAACATTAAGGTTGTTGTTTCAATGATTATAATATATTTATGTTGTTTATTTTGTTGCAGTGACGTCAGAGCCCCCAGTCAGGTTCGTTGATGATACAAAATCCACTGAGACTGGATTAAGAAACATCTTTCGCTGCTGCTGCAGTGGACTGATGAGTGATGACAATGAAGAGCAGAAGGACCAGTCTGACCACAAATCCTACAAAGCAGTAAGGACTGAATCTTATGTAACAGGTGAGATTTTAATGTTGGTAATCAAGAATTAAGCCACACTGCTTCAATTAACTGGCTAACATGTGTTTAATAAATGCACAACAAAATAATCCGCACAAAAAAACTGTCTCATTAAATGTCCACTTAAAAACTAAGGGACCCACCTTGTGGTCGGTGCACAGCGGATGGCGGGCGTGTGTCTTTGTTTGTTTCCCCCAATGCAGTTTTTGAGAAAGTGGAAAGTGGAGTGTGAAGTCACTGCTGCATATTTCACAGTTATTTAAAGATTTTTTTCTGACATAGATGCCTTTATTTGACAGTAGAGAGACAGGACATCACAGGATAGAGAGGGGGGGGTGACATGCGGAAAGGTCCTCTGTACATGTGGCATGTGCTCTTAACTACTCGAACACCTGCGTGCCAACCTTATTACGATTTTAATACACTCCTACATAGGCGGTGTGCAGCACACATACTGTACACTGTGCTTGTTATGCACACACGGTCACACAGCAGTGCTGCTGTGTACAGTCCTAACAACTGTATGAAAGGTTAACATGATTAAAACAGTTTTTGAACTATATTTAACACATATTCTTGAGATGACACTGATCAGGTTTATAGGGGCCCTAAACATAATTCTGAACAGCTGTTACATTTTTAATTAACATGTTATCATTAATAGAATATTTTATTTACAATTAATCTGATTTTTTATTTGTTCGATTTTCACAGATCAATGTCAGTAAATGTTGTACAGTTATTTGACAACAAGAGAGTTGCAGAGAGAGAGGTGTGGTTACATGACTCTCAGCAGCAAGTTGACGTGATAGTAGGGGGCCTCATCGCCCACTGCACCAACTTGATGTGGAAATGAGCGTATTAGTCTAGAAAACTGGCGTTTTGTTTTTTTTTGTTTTTTTTTTGAGGACGCTTTTTTTTTCTGCATGGAGCCCAATATCTCTGGCAGGTCAAAATACATTCCACATAGTCATGTGCTTGTTTATTATTAGAAAATGTAAAACATTTGGCTCTTCCAAAGACAGACTCTAGAAAACTTACACAGGTACATAAGTTTGTTAGATGCTATTTCCACAGACAAAAAAAATTTAAATTTCTTAAGTGTATTTATTGCTGTATGATTGTGAGTATAGCAGCAATAATTGACATTCACCAAATCAGCAAAGTTGTATGGTTTGTTTTTGATTACACAAACAAATGACCAATTTTAAATGAAATTTAACAAATACAATGGACTGTGGATGATTAAGCCTTTATTAATATTATTATTATTATTATTATTATTATTAGTAGTAGTAGTAGTAGTAGTAGTAGTATAAAAGTAGTAGTAGTAATATTACCATTATTATTATTATTATTTGTAGTAGTAATAGTAGTAGTAGTAGTAGTAGTAGTAGTAGTAGTAGTAGTATGAAAGTAGTAGTAGTAATATTACCATTACTATTATTATTATTAACTTGTAACTAACTAACTGTTTTTCTCATAAGGTTCTGCAGTAGAGGAGTTGGAGGAGAATGCAGCTGAAATCAAGGTAAAAACATCATTATGTAACAGCATTTCCTTTCTAAAACTGTGTCGTTGATCATCAATGTCGTATGTTTAACTTGTTGCTGTTTTCTTGGCCCAGTTATCACTGAAAAATACATTCTTATTCTGAAATGCTCTAACCATGTGATTAAAATCACTTTTCTTAGTGTGATCCAGAGAATAAACCTGATGATGCTGAACACTCAGAGAAGAATGATGACAACAAAACAGCAGGAGGAGAAGCTGAAGACAAGTCTGTAAAACCATCTACAACCAATGAGAAAGGTACATTCCCTATTAAAACTTTGATTGTATAGTAACATTATTTTACAGTGAAATTATAGATATTAAATTCATACTTGTTGTATAATGTTGAAAATCTAAAATAAAAACAATATACAGAAACTTTATTGATTTTAAAGGAGACAAATGTTATGAACAATGAACCTTTTCAATATACACATTTTCACTTTTTAAAAAAAAATAAAATCAATATTGAGCGAGAAGCACAGCACTGGAATCTGTCATCCGGACGTCTACAGGCCCAGATTACCTGTGAGACCAGAAAGCACAGACAACTCCGGGGAAGAAGTTTAGCTTATTGAATGCATTGATAGTACATGAATGTTAATGGATATAGATGGATGGAGAGAGAGAGAGAGGGAGGAGGAGGAGAAAAGAGAAAGGAGCTCAGTGCATCATGTGAGTCCACTGGCAGTCTAAGCCTATAGCAGCATAAACTAGGAGCTGGCCCACAAGGGAAAGTTTTAAGCCTACTCTTAAATGTAGAGAGAGTGTCTGCCGAATCTGGAAGATGGTTCCACAGGAGAGGAGCCTGATAGCTGAAGGCTCTGCCTCCCATTCTACTTTTAGAGATACTCGGAACCACAAGTAGACCTGCATGCTGGGAGTGCAGTGTTCTAGTAGGTACATAATGTACTATAAGCTCTTTAAGATATGATGGAGCCTGATCATTAAGAGCTTTGAAAGTGAGGAGAAGGATTTTAAACTCCATTCTAGATTTTTAAGTAGAGTAATATGATCTCTCTTTCTAGTTTTTGTCCGAATATGAGCAGCTGCATTCTGGACCAGCTGGAGAGTCTTTAGAGACTTGTTAGGACAGCCTGATAATAATGAATTACAATAATCCAGCCTAGAAGAAACAAATGCATGGACTAGTTTTTTAGCATCATTTTGAGACATGATGTGTCTGATTTTTGCAATATTACGCAGATGAAAGAAGAAATTCCTTGAAATTTGTTTTATGTGGGACTTGAAAGACAAATCCTGGTCAAATATAACTCCTAGGTTCCTTACAGTGGTGCTGGAGGCCAGAGTAGTTATATCATTAGATAATGTGTTTCTAAGGTGTTTGCCTTTATGTCCTTAATGCATGTTTGTAGTTAACTGGTTGCTTTCATCTGGCTTTATTGACAGATATAATTGAGTATCGTTGGCATTGCAATGAAATGTATTGAGTGTTTCTAAATAATATTACCTAAAGGAAGCATATATAAGTAAAATAGTATTGGTCCAAGCACTGAACCCTGAGGAACACTGTGTCTAATTTTTGTTTGCATGGAGGATTTATCATTCATTTCAGTACAAACTGAAATCTATGTAATAGGTAGGACTTAAACCAGTTTAATACAGTTCTTTTGATGCCAATTAAATGTTCAAGTCCATTGAGCTCTAAATCCAGACTGAAAATCCTCAAATAAACTAACTCAAATTACTATGTAGGAAGTTACACAGCTGATTGACAACTGCTTTCTCAAGGATCTTGGAGAGAAAGGGAAGGTTCGATATCGGCCTATAGTTGGCTAGAACCTCTGAATCAAGAGTAGGCTTTTTAAGAAGTGGTTTAATTACAGCTACCTTAAAGGACTGTGGTACATAACCTGTCACTAAAGACAGATTGATCTCTAACTGAGGGAAAGACTTCATTAAGCAACCTAGTTGGAATCAAGTCTAAGAGACAGAATGATGGTTTGGATGAAGTAATCAATCAGTGAAGTTAATTCTGTAAGGTCTACTGGAGAAAAACTGTCGACAGCGATTCTAAGTTTCCTGTGTTAGAGGATAAATCATTACCTATTGAGGGCAGGAAGTGATGAATTTAATCCCTAATAGTTAGAATTGTATCATTAAAGAAACTCAGGAAGTCATCACTGCTTAGGACATGATTGACTAAGATCCCACATAAAGGGTACTAAATTGTAATAGATTGCGCGTTGTGTTTGTGTGCATTTTGCAGGTGATCTACTAAGAATAACTGTGTAAATGAAAACAGGAGCAACAGGTGCAGACAGCAGTATTTAAATGAGGGTTTTGTGTCTGAATGGAGAGTTTGGATGAGCAGAAAGCTGCAAGCACAAAATGAAATGTGATCAGGTTCTAGTGAAGAGGTTCACAATTATATTGAGTTATAACAAAAACAAATATTACCAGAAAAACCAACATATGGGAGATTATTTGTGACAAAGTCAATGCTGTTAGTAAAACCAAATAAACACGGGTGGAAAAAATCCATCCTGTGTGTATTCTGTTTTTGTGCCTCTGTCTCCTCCTCTCCACATTAACAGCAATCATCTGTGTGCAGCAGCTTAATATCTGCCCTTCAAAGGTATTATTTATAGACACAGTTACCGTCAGAAAATTACCTTCAGGTTTGGTAAATCACAATGCGTGTGCTAAATAACATTTTTGCATTTTCTCCTTTTCTCCTCCCTGTCTTTTGCACACTGGGGTTGAAACGCCTCATATTACATATTCATTATGTCAAACGTACTAAATGGACAGCGTGATTCATCTTACACAGTTGAAAGACGCAAACATCAGTGTGCTGCGTTAGTAGATCAGCTGCACATTTTTTGCAGGTGATATGTTTACACACGCAGACATTTAGTAAATCAGTCCCATAGAGTTAAAGGAATACATGGATCAGTAGTGTTATGACTCTTTGTCAGTTTAGCCAAAGTGCTGAAAAATAAACCTAGGACTCTTTTTATTCTCCTCTATTAGTGATGAGTAATATACAGCTCTGGTGTTACAGAGGACTTCTTATATATTTTAAGACTGTCCTGCCAGACTAGGTGAGATTCTTCTAGTTAGGTAAACACCATATTCTTTCTAGATTTCATGAAGTTTGCTTTAATTGCTGAGTATGAGAATTATACCATGTAGCTGTTCTCTGTTGTTTTATTATCTTCTTTTTTAAAGGAGTGATGGAGTCCAGAGTTGTTCTCAGTGAGTCTGTAGCACTATCAACATGTGACTAATATGGTCCATCTGGGAGAGACTAAAATCAGAATAAGTCATCTCTGTTGTGTTGAGACATCCACTGGAACAGAATACATCGCCTCACTAGAAGCTAACGTTTACACATTAAAGTCAGCTGTCCAGTGGATAAAGAGAGCTGATCTGTAGCTTTACTCAGAAGAAACAATACTGGGTCTAATGTTACTGATTTGTGGAAAATTGAGCTAAGCTCCTCAGCTACGTTTTTCCAATATCTGGACATTAATGGACATTGCCAAATACAGTGGAAATAGATTCCTACTTCTTTTTTTACACTTCACACAAAGGGTGAAATCTGGGAATTCATTTCATATAAAAAGTGAGGAGTGTGCTGCATTATTAAATGTATACTGTATATGGACTCTCTCAAACCTCTAAGTCCTTTTCCCACAGCTCCCTGGTTCTATCACCATTAACAGAATTACAAGAGATTCATTTTCCTTAAAAAGAGTAATTCATTGCTTGACATTAAAGGCAGTTAAATTAAAATTAAGAAAGAAATATTCAACAGGAATTTAAAGTGGTTGATCATCTGGGAATGTAAGGTACAATTTTACAAAATGCCTGTCTTGGAGAAAACCAAAAATGTGGTTTATTCTGAATATGTATAAATGACATGAAATTACCATGTTCAAATAAATAAGAGAAAACCTTTCTCTTTGAATACCAGTCATCAAATATACTTAATATGCCTGGAGCTTTTATTCTTAATTAAAGGTTGAAGCCCAGATGAAAAATCTCTGCGGACAGAAACCCTTCAATATCTAAAATGACTCTCCTATTGATCTTACGTGGCAGCATTTGCATAGGGTATAATATCCGGGGAAGTAGGTCTACATTCATCTTGATCAAACTTATTCTGCCCATCCTAATTTTAAATGTTCAGGGTCTGTACGGTGGGTCTCTTGTAACAGTGCCACTTGTACCTTGTCTTTTTTAAGCATGGAAAGTATTTAGCGTCTCTTAACAGCATGGTTAATTACTTTGACATTCAGTGTTATGATTTTTGTGTTACTGTTTAAATGGCTGATTGATCAGATAACTCATAAAAAATGATCAAGATAAATATATAAATGTATGAACGTTTCCATCTTCTACTGATGGGAAGACAACTAGATCTTTCTTCATACTCAGAAAACAATGTTATCATGAAGATAACATCAAAAAGTAAGAATTATGAACAAACAAAAGGCCAGTAGCCACCCACTGGATAATATTATAGGAGCACATGCTGCTAAAAGGAGTTTCCACTTCTGGAGCAAGAAAACCAAAAAACCTCCATATCCCACCTCTGCCCCCACAACATGACTGTATTATCAGTCTTTTATCATTCTGGCCACCTGACTGCATAAAGCCTGCTGATATTATCAACCACAAAATATGGCCCTCATTAATTGTTAGCGTATAAGAGTGAGCACTAAAACAGGTGACTATATCACACTACAGACCTTGAGAAAGAAAGAAAATAAGAAAAGACATAGTGGAGCCAGGTCACCATTTATGCTTTTAAAGGTATAATGTTGAGGTGCTCTCTCAAGATAGAATAGCTGTGCCTTTGTTGAGCAGGAAGTGGTCTCTCTGTATCAGCTGCTTGGCCAGCGACTGGTATTTGATACTCGACGTACACGGTAATGTAAATAACTTTGGTCTGGTATAGAACATGTGGCAGGGCTTTGGACCTGAATATGCTTTTCATAAGATGCTTTTCTTTATCAATTTCTGCTTGTTATCCAAAATGTTAATGCTGCATCACTTCCTTATTTCCAAACTACATATGATTTTTAACTAAATATGGACTGAGCTATGCTCCGTAGTTTATCGTATGTTTTATTGATAATTCAACTGATATTTTATTACTGCTTGTTGTTTATTATTTGTAACTAAATTATTTTTATTATTTAATTAGAAACTGATCCAAAGACTAATATTAGGAATCTAGTGGAGATTTACAACATAGAGCAAAATGATACTTCAGATTTGGATACACACACAATACTTGTTATTAGTTAGATTCATTGTTGGTTTGGCTCTAAGCATGAGATTGACCACACACAATAGATGCCGTTGTTTTCTGCCCTCCCAGCGATTCATGAGTTACAAAGTGAATCACCTGTGTTTTGTGGTAAGGTGGTGATAGGTGAGATTTCTTGACCAAGAGGCAAGAGGTGCTGAACGCTCACACAGGGCACAAGTCGAGCTTCAATTAGGCTGGTTTAATAATCAGCTGAGGAGAAGTTGTTCTCATCAAACACAACTCCAACAGGGTTGAAATACTCTTCTGACCAACATCTGGAATGTCACCTTTAACCTTTTCTCTATTAAGTTATTATCTTCATCAAAAGAGCATCTCATATCAGTCATAAATGTCTTGGTTCTCTAAACTCTTAGGAACAGATGTGGCTCCTATCTTGAAATTAGATAAGTAGATAGGGATAAACACAACCTTAACTAAGATCAACATGCATACAACATTCCCAGGATCAACCAACCATGAATTGTTAACCTTACAGTAGCCAATGTGGCAGCATGGGGGGAGTCATGGAAGAAAATAATCACTTTTAAAGCGCATCTACAGTATATAATGTAAAAGGCAGAACCCTTTACCCCTATGATGAGTATTTCTTATAACAATATATAGCTTTATATCTGTCAGATACAGCCTTTTGGATTCAGTACTGTAGGTGTATAAGCCCCCCCCCCAGATATTTACAAATATGCATTGTATACACACAAGTGATATATTGTACATATTGAAGAGAGAATGTTTATGTTTGGAGGTAGCTAAATAAGTGTGTAGAAGAAGAAAAGAGAGAAGGAGAGAGATTTTGTATGTATATATATATATATTATGTACAGTATGTTCACAGAGTTCAGCATCATCTACTGAACCCAACCTGCCACAGGTCAAATTTCCTCTCACTCAATTCACTCCTGGTGGTGCTGCAGTGAACAAGCTAGGCAGCAGACACTCTGAGACTGTCACTCACATTTTAGTCCACCAGGAGACGCTGCTGGGCTTTACAACACTCAACTTCTACAACTAATAGGTCTGTTTTAAAAGCATTGAAGTGAGACAGTCTGGGTGATTGTTAGTAGTGGCCATTGGCTTCTTCAAAGACAGATTCTGAACTAACACAGGTACTTACAATGCCTATAAAAAGTATTCTCCCCCTTGGATGTTTTCACCTTTTATTACTTTTATAAACAGAATCATGGTCAATATAATTTGACTTTTTTAATAAAATAATTTAGGTTCAATCACTGTGGTTAATCAGTATAGCTGCTACAGTTACACCATGAAGATAAAAGAACACTCCAAGAAACTCCAAGAAAAGGTAGATGAAAAGTAGAAGTGAGGGGATGGATACAAAACAATGTCCAAGTCACTGAACATCCCCTGGAGTTCAGTTAGATCCATCATTAAGAAATGGAAGGAATATAGCACATGTGTCAATCTGCCTAGAGCCGTCCTCATAAACTGAGTGAACGTACAGGAAGGAGACTGGTGAGCAAAGCCACCAACACACCTACAACTACTCTATGAGTTAAAAGCTTCAGCAGCTGAGATGGGAGAGACTCTGCTTACAACAACTGTTGCTTTATGGGAGAGTGGCAAAGAGAAAGCCACTGTTGAAGAAAACTCATTAAATCTCAACCAGAGTTCATGTGGGAGCAGACAAACACATGATTCAGTTTGTTTGTTTCTATTTTAATCGATATTCAAGCATGAGAGTATAATAACACTAATTAGATTTTTGGTATAGTTCATTCTAGATTACACTAACATATTACTTATTTTATCGTCATGGTGATGTTGATTCACATGTTGATGTGACAATCTGTGTAAGGTCATTAAAGTCCCCATGAAATGACGCTCTTACTTCTTTGATTGTTGAAACAGGATGTTGTGGCAGGATATACTGCAACATCATGTGCAAGTGTAAATATCAGTTTAGGTCCACCAATGTAGGATGATGTCACCATTTAAGATATCTTGTTTTACAAGAAGTAGAGGTCATGTGAGGTCATTTCATGGAGACTTTAAATTGTGTTCCTACAGACAATAAAACAAGTTAGTGACGTTTTAATTACTACAGTATATGAGAGTAAAATAGCACTAAATGTACCAAAGATTTTTGGGATGGTTCATTTTGGACTACACTGACACATTACCTATTTTAAATAGAATGAACTGTGGATTATTATAAACCCAATGTTTGTTTTCTAACTTTGCTGTGTTTTGTGTTTTCAGGAGAATGATGACAACAAAACACTTTACTCTGTCCTCTAATAATAATGTCTCTGTTGTTTTTTAGGAACCAATATGGATGACAATGGAAACAAAGATAAAGTAAGAAACTCAATTTCTATCGCAAGGACTTTTTATTTTATGATTCAATGATTATATTTATGTGTTTTACATACAATAAATAGTTATTTATTATTTACAGCAGTCAGTGAACATGTATGAAGAGATCAACAGGAAGAAGAAACATCTAACAGAAACTGAAACATTGCTCAGCAGACTTCACCTTCAAGACAAATATGAACAAAAGTTGACACCAGCTGCTTTTCTTAAGATAAGTCCACCTGTGAAACAGCACCATGACACATCTGAGAAAGATCTAGCTCACACTTTTCTTCAGAGGTTGATGATGTTAGACTACAGAGCCAGATATATTCCTGTAAAACAAGACAGTCCTGAGGGGAGCCACTCAGAGCCACAGAAAATAGATGATGATGACTTTGATGATTTTTTGAGCACTAGTGTAGACTCTGATCAACCAAAACATCCTCATGTTCATCCAATGGATATTCAAATGGCAGTATATCACTGCTCAGACAGCTTTCTGAAGCAGAACATGATCACAAAGCTATCACAGTGTCAGTACGCCTTACCTTTGCTTGTTCCTGACCCAGTCTCAATGGATATTGAGTGTCCTCTGTGGACATTCAGACAAATAAAGAAAAGCTGGAAGAAAACTCAAACCAGAGATGATTCAAACACTGTCACCATGAAGAGTATGCCCATTTACAGAGCTGAGACGCCCATGGTGTCATTTTTCCGTCTTGGTTCACTGTCACTGTCTAAATCTCAGCTGATGAACACTTTGATCAACGAGCGTCACAGCACCTTCTTCCACAGAAACTGTCCAGGAAGCACCAAATCTCGCCATTTGATGGACGGTGTGGCAGAGATTGCCTGGTACTGCCCTGCTGGGAAACCCAATGATGCCTTCACTGACTGCATTACCTTCTGTAATCTTCATGGTGATGCTCTGATGATTGAAAAACAGCGTGAAATACTGATGGAAAACTCTTCAGTCAATGTTGTTCTGTTACCAACTCTGGAGAGAAGTGACAAAAGTGCTAATGCAGTTATCTCAGCCCTTTTCAAGTCTCCAAAACCTCTCATTTGTCTCATTGTTGATAATGATTGTGGTGTAGTTGGAAAACAGGGAAAATACAAAATGGGTCTGAAAGACAAAAGTCAGTCAGATGTTTGTAAAGAACTGAAAGGAATCATTGAAAAAATCTTGTCTGGACCACATACATCCTTCCAGCTAGAAACAATGGCTGAGGTCTCTGGAATCAGAGTGGATGAAGATGACACAGTCTGCCAAGAAGGAAAATCTGCTGCTATGAAAATAGTGAATGTACTTAAAGGGATGGATGTTTCAGGGATTAAAGATAAATATCTCCCTTGTCAAGGCCAACTGTGGCATGATTGGTGCAAAATAAACAAGGAACAGTATCACCTCAAAGGGAAACTTGAGAAGGAGAAATGTAAAAAGCAACAGGAAATGAGGAAAATACGTGAAGATCAATGTTCTGCTTCCTGTAGTGAACTGATGAAGTTGTTCATTGAAAGCCTCTCATCTCTGTCACCAAAAGAAAAACAGTATTTCCTGAAATGGATTCAGATCTTACTAGATGCACTCTCTACAGATGATCTGTCTTCAATTCTCCAAAAGTATGATGAGAAGTGGTCTGAAGTCTTGGATTTGAAGAAGAAGCATGACAAATCTGATTGGCTAACAAGTAAACAAACTGAGCTTGAGGAAATATCAGAAAAACTGCAGTCAGCTACTTTTGGCTTAGAGCACATCTTTAGAGAAATTGGACAGATCTATGAAGCTCATAAATCTCTGCAGGAACAAACAGAGATGGAAGAGACTGACTGGTCTA
Organism: Scomber japonicus; assembly: GCF_027409825.1. Classification (NCBI taxonomy): domain Eukaryota; kingdom Metazoa; phylum Chordata; class Actinopteri; order Scombriformes; family Scombridae; genus Scomber; species Scomber japonicus. Next base: position 6,060,006 of record NC_070595.1, on the reverse strand, counting down.
AATACCCTGAGCTCGCTGCAGAGCTGATGATATCAGGACACCCAATGGAGCTGATGGATGGTGATGCAGGTCATGTGCCTTTAACATGGATCTCTAGTCTTTTAGATGAAGTCATCAAGAAACTGGGAGATCAGAGAGTTTTTGTTCTGTCAGTTTTGGGGATACAAAGCAGTGGAAAATCCACCATGCTGAATGCCATGTTTGGATTACAGTTTGCTGTAAGTGCTGGCAGGTGCACCAAGGGAGCCTTCATGCAGCTGGTCAAAGTGTCAGAGGAGATGAAGAAAGACTTTAAGTTTGACTATGTTCTAGTGGTGGACACTGAAGGACTGCGTGCTCTTGAGCTGGCAGGTAACACCACTCTTCACCACGACAATGAACTGGCAACATTTGTTGTTGGTCTGGGCAACATGACATTGATCAACATCTTTGGAGAGATGGAAGATGTCCTTCAGATTGTTGTTCAGGCTTTCATGAGGATGAAGAAAGTTAAACTTTCTCCAAGTTGTGTGTTTGTTCACCAGAATGTTTCAGATATTGGAGCTGCAGAGAAAAACATGGATGGAAAGAGACGACTACAAGAAAAACTGGACCAGATGGCTAAACTAGCTGCCAAAGAGGAGGGTTGTGATGTTGAATGCTTCAATGATGTCATTTCATTTGATGTGCAGAAAGATGTGAAATACTTTGCTCAACTGTGGGAGGGAAGTCCACCCATGGCTCCTCCAAACCCAAGTTATAGTGAGAGCGTCCAGGATTTAAAGAACATCATCCTCTCTAAAGCTTCACAGTCTGCTGGGATGACTCTCTCACAGTTCAAAAGCAACATAAAGGACCTGTGGGATGCTCTTCTGAATGAAAACACGTTTTTGTGTTTCAAAAACACACATGAGATTGCAGTGTACAGAAAACTTGAGGTCCAGTATGGGAACTGGACCTGGACCCTGAGGAGCAACATGTTGACCATTGAGGACCAGCTTCATACCAGGATTGAAAATGGAACACTTGACAAAATTGAGCTCAGTTATCTTTTAAAAGAAATGAGCAAAACATATGAAGAAATCAAAAAAGAGATGACTATGTTCTTTGATGATGACAGAGACAAAGAAATGTTGGTTCAGTGGCGAGGCCGATTTGAAAACAGAATCAAAGAGTTTCATGATGAACAGGTGAGAGGAGTTAAAAGAAAACTGGATGAGGTCATTCAGCAGAAGAAGCCTTGTAAAAACATGGATGACAAGAAGACAGAGTTTGAAAACAAGCTGCTACAAAAGAGCAAAGAACTCGCTCATCAGTTGAAAAACAAGACCAAAGATGAAAAGGAACTCAATAAACAGTTCAACAGTGTTTGGAGTGTCTGGGTTAATGAATTCACTAAAGACATAAAACCTATTGAGGACATCAACCTGGAAAAAGAACTGCTTACTATCCTGCAAGACCTTGGTATTGAATGTGCTCTAATACATGATTCCAAAACCAGCGGCAGATACAAAAACATACCAAGTACTGGAGATTATTATCATTATGTTACCTCAAAGAAGAACCAGAATATAGTGATTCAAGCAGCCGTAAATTACTTAAGGCTTTCTCTTCCACATGAAGAACAACAACAGATCAGATCCTTCATTGATGATGTTGAACAACAGTCTCTTTGTAACATTAAGAGCAAACCTGTAGCTACAAGAGGCTACAGTCAAACTTTCTTGCAAGAAGTGGCAAAAAATGTCAAAGAGAAAGTGAAAGAATTTGAATCAAAGAGGAAATATGCTCTGAAGAAGGAGTTTACAGTTGATCTGTTACTGTATGTGTTTGACAAGGCAAGAAGTTGGATTTCAGAGTCTCACAACAGATTCAAGAAGAACAATGATGCTCACATTTATTTAGAAAACAAGAAAAAGGAATATTACAACATTTTCAGAAGTTTCTGCAAAGGAAACTCATCTGCTGTTGTGCTTGGAGAACTGATCTGTGAAAAACTGAAGGTTTCTATTGTTGAAGCTGCCTGTAACAAAACTGCCATTGATCTCGCTGGAGAGATGAGGTGCAGTTTCCCAGCATTCAATGGGAACAGGTTGAACTTGGAGAAACATGTGTTGAAGTCACTGGCAGAGAAAGAAGACTTTGATGGTTTCATCAACTACATCCGACGCCCAAGGAGCCAAACAGAGAGTTTCATAAAAGAGGAAGTAGAGAAATACATCTTCACAAAGTACAAAGTTAAAGCACAGAATATACTGAAGAAAAATGTTGAAGACATCAATAAACATGTGAGTCAAGCTTTGTTCGATGCAACAGAAAAAGTCAAAACTCAGAGAGGAAACACAGACATGTGGCTGAAGGAATTTTCCAGTTTGCTTAAAGATGTGCTGACATTTGACACCATTAGTTCTCAAAATTTCAGTGACATAAACAAATTTGATTTTCTTAAAGAAGAGATAGAGAAAGGACTTACATCCATCATTAAAGAGTTGAACAGCCTCTCATTGGATAAGATGAAGGAATTCAAGCTGAAGCCAGATCAAATCCTCATTGATCGGCTGTGTGACTGCTGCTGGGTAACGTGTCCATTCTGTGGAGCTGTTTGTACAAACACCATCAGGGATCACAGTCCTGATAAACACAGTGTGCTTTTTCATCGACCCTCTGGGATCAAAGGATCGCACTTTAGAAACACAGATGAGATGCGCATTGATTTTTGTACAACCAATGTTGCAAGTGATCGCAGTTTTTACCCTCGTCATGATTCAGATAAGTCCATTCCCTTTAAACAGTACTGGACTGCTGGCCCAGACTATGCTAACTGGAGTATTACCCCTGATGAGTATAAGCTGACATACTGGAAATGGTTTGTATGTCGATTTAAAGACCAGCTAGAAAAACACTATAAGTATAAATTCAAGGGTGAAGGTGAAATTCCTGAAGAGTGGAAAAGTTACTCTAAAGAAGCAGCTATTAGAAGTCTGAATGAAATGTGTTAGTGAACCAACACAACACAACTACAACCCTGCTGACAATTATGACACTGTTTTGTTTTCATGAACCAAAATAACACAAAACAGTGTTTTCAGATTTATGCAGATGTTATAGTTGACAGGTGAATTAGTGTGTGAGTAATAAATGTGAACAGTCAGTGAACTCATACATACACAAGACTTTTTGACTGTTGAACACACATCTGGTTGCTTGATTGAAATCAACACATCAAACTAAAGAGGACACAAGAACAAAACTACTTGAAGGATTTTTGTTTCATAAAAACTTTAAATCAATTTATCATCTACAAAGTCAGTTAGAGGATTTCTGGAAATGCAGATAGTTTCCATAAATGTAAAAGCAGAACACAATATGTTGTTTGTTTGTTTAAGAAAGAGACTTGATGGAAGTACTTTGTGTTATATGTAAGATGAGACAAAGGATGGATATTTGAATTTGAATGAAATCAGAATACATGAAGTTTAAAGTGTGAAGTTCAATTATTGAAATCTAAATTCAATTCTCAAAATCCTGTCAAAGAGGTTTTGTGTGTTTGTAGAAAGTTACAACATAAAAACACAGTTTAAGTTGAGTCATGTTAGAGAACATATCAAACATATGTTTTAAAGTATTTGACGTGTTCAGTTGTGTAATGTTTATCTCTTTTCAACCATTCTGTTATTATTGACACATCAGTGTTTTTGTAGTTTAGTTGAAGTGAACTTGTGCTCTGTGGCAGCTCTTCAGATATCCACACTTCATGTAAACACTGTCATTCATCTGAAGAGAACCTTTCTAAAAGATTTCATCATTTATTACATTCATCATTCAGTGACAGTGAGTCATACTTCATATGTAGTGTCTATGTAACAGTCTCTATTAACACATGTAACACCTGCCATAGAACACAGTGCATTTATGTTTGATTCTATTTTTATTGAGGTCTGAATCAAGAGAATGACATCAAATACAAATATAAAATGGAGATAGTATCATGATGGCTCTCTCTCTAAATATTATAAATTAACAGTTGTTTTATTTTCTTTGTTGTTATTTGATCTAGTCCACTTTTAATAGAAAGATGTTAAGACCCAATTTATGTTCAAGAATTGAAGTTTCTTCTTTATTTGTTCTTACTTAATACAATATATAGTTGAATGTAGGTGATGTAGATTCTTATATATGTGATGATGAATCTGATATAATGTTTCTATATAAGATGTTTGATCATTTGAAGTATAACTTTTGTGTTCCTGCTTTTTAATTATATTGTTTTCTATGTACTTTATTGAAGTGTTAATTGTTTTGGATGATTAATCACACCTGCCATCATAGAGCTTGTCAGACTATTAGTGTGCATGATATATAAATATGAGCATGTTTTCCATTTATGAAACATTTTGACCTGATGAAGATTCATGTAGGATTGAAACATTTTCATCAATAAACTTTTATGGCTTGGAGTAAATGTGCAGGTGTTTCTTTTTTTCATTGTATTTTTCACACATTCAGGTGTTTTTATATTATCATTTTATATTCTACATCTCAAAAACCTACAAAAATGATAACATGGTGCATCACCTTTGACTGTATCAATATCATATTATTCAATAAGCATTTAATATGTTGTAGAATGCAATAAATTTGAGAATTTTTCAAACTTTTCAAACTTTTGCATCGAACAAAAAGAATGGTGTAGAAACACTATGAAGATACCTGTGAGTGAGGATGTTGTCCAGCTGTCCCGTTCCCTCCTCTTGTTTGATGGGCCAGAATAATCACCAGTGGTGCTCAAATAATTGATATTGACAATTATTATAATGAGAACATAATAAATAAAATCATTTCAAACACATTACAAACACACACACACTTCTGCTGTGGATGAAACAGCCACAGATTTCACATCCAGGTCATTATTTATTCTGTTTAGTGAATAAATTAAAACATTGCTTCTTAAGAACTGAAACTTTACTTCTCACTATCAGACAGAATTATTTCCTTCACTTTCAGCTGTTTATCAATTCAACTTCCTGACAAAAACTAGTTTAAAGTAAAGCAGTTTAAAGTTATAGGAGACAAAATGTGGTTTAAGTGGAAAGTTAGAGTGCATTTTATCTGATGTGAAGATTTGTCATGTTACTTTGACCTCACATCATCATTACCACTGTTTTCACTAACTGTTGTTATAATCTCAAAGTATCTTCTTGGCTCAGGGGAAGTGAGGAAATCTATTTTTTGTGATTTGAGCAAACTGACCCTTGAAGTCTTTCAATATGTAGCCAAACCTTCCACATCACTTTTCTCATTATACTTTTCTTATTTCTAAACCATTGAAATGAGATGGTCTGGTCACAGGTAGTACAGTGTTGAAGTTGAAGTGTTTTAATTGGTATATGAGTGTGACAGTAAAGCAGCACTAATTCATATTCAGCAAATCAGCAAAGGTTTGTTTTGGTTTATACAAACAATCTATT